>NW_028230443.1:18487369-18804802 GCF_043228905.1 Azolla caroliniana
GGGCTCCTCTCAGCAGCAAGGCGGCGACTGTATATACAATCGACTGTACAGAGGATTCGAGGGTGCGAGGAGTGTTAGAGGTTTGGAATAAAGAGGTTGGGAAGCAAACAACTATGGGGAGATCATTCCAGCCATGCATTATGGCATGTGATGAGTGAGGGGAGGTAGCGGGGTTGCAAGCCGGGTCATCACAGGTGTTGGACTATGCTGCGGAGTTAGAAACCACAGAGGACATGTTTCAAGTAGAAAATATTTTGCAGGAATGTGGTTAGGCGCATAATGTATGCCGGGGAAGGGGTCATGATAAAGAAATGGACATAAAGGACAGATTTGAGATATATTTTTTCCGAGGAAGCGAGCAAACTTTTGAATGCGGATATTGAAAGATTAAAGAAATGCTCGTTCATTTGTAAGCTACCTGGTAATAGGCCCACTAGAGGTATGGTTTGTAACATGATGCAAGTACTTAGCTCTTATGGATAGGGTCCCATAGATACTAAATGTTCATAATATGGGACAAAATTTCTTCCATGTTGAAGTTGCTGAGGGGGGTGATGTATTGCAAATTATTGATATGAAATTTGTAGAGCTCAACTACGAAAGAGCTCTTATGTTGGAGTGGCATGCAAACTTCAACATTTCTATGGTTTTTCCAAATATTCCTTGATAGTTACACCCCTTGATGCCAAAGATTGGGAATAAGATTGCCATAGTCTGTCCTTCAAAGGCAACAATGGTTGATAAAATCCGGGATTTCCCTAAGATCAGAGTGCTTGTGCAAAGTTCATCCAAAATCCCCGCCTATAATCAGGGTTCATGATGTGGAAGCGGGACTAATAGATGTGGCAGTGGAATATGAGGGCTTACCTGGCCAATGTTTTTACTGTAAAGGAAGGGCCATATTGCTAAGGAATGTCCAAGAAGATCGACAGTAAGGTGAGGTTGGGACAACACAGAGGGTAGGTTGCTAGGCAAGAGAATATAGGGGTGGAAGGTCAGAGCACCCACAATGGGGCTGAGAAGGAGAAGTCTAAAGCAGCCGCCTAGACTCGAGTTTTCGGATGTAAAACTCGATTGCAACAAGAAGGAACCACAACTATGCCTCATGTAATGTTGAGAAATAGCTTTGTGGCATTGGAGGAAGATGAGGATTTGCTACAGGTCAAAGGACTATTAATGTTCAAAAGATGGTAGTGTGCACACATGATGCCATGTTAAACAATACAAAATTCAATGGGGAAAATGTCATGAGCACCCCCTCCCCCCTGGTAAAAGTGGAAGTATCAGACTAAGAGCGGTAAAAGAATGGTTACACAATGGGAGTTGTCAAGAAAGCTCACCCATCAACTCCGAAATCCAGAAGTTTCAAGAGACAAGACAACTATGAGGGTATATGTTCGAGTCCTGGTCAAATTTTTTCAGCTCAAAAGATCAGTAAGGGATAGGTTTAGCAAGTAGACCCTCAAGATATTGACTGACTTGTGTCAGGAGGAAACCCCGGGGTTGAGGGTTTACATGGTTGCCATTGAATGCAACAAGTTATTGAAAGTATGTTTATCTTTCGATTTGATATCGGTCAACAACATGGAATGGATCTCAAGCTCCATAGCAAGCAAGGTGATGAGGTGTTGCACTTCCACGAGGAGGAATTGGAAGATGTTATGAGGCATGATGTGTTGGGATGGGAGGCTAGGCGTGGACTCAGGGGGAGGGTCTATGTCCTTCATGGGAGACTTCACTCGTTTTTTCATGAAATTACTCACGTGGAACATACAAGGTCTAAGCGGTAGCAAATGTTTGTTGGAAAGGAAGAACCCTTGTCAGGAGTTCAAATCATCGAGTTTCAAGGGGGTCCCAGACATTTTGTTGTTGCAAGAGCACCATCTAACTGCAAATAGGATCTTGAATATTGGCAATCCTCTTGCGGGGGATTGTCATACGTTTTGGTCCCCAACTTAGAGTGAGCACAGTAGGAAAGGAGGTGTGTATACATCTATCAGGAATTCTTCAGATGTTGTGGTGGGGTAGGACACCATAATGGAGGGACAACCATCTATGTGACTATCACATGGTATCAATGCATAATCGAGATAATAAACGTGTATGCGCCCAATTCGTCAACGAATCAAGCCCTTTTTTGGAGACAATTGGTCGATGGGCTACCGATTGCAGATGTGTGGATCCTCGCAGAGGATTTTAACATGTCTTTGTAAAAAGAGGACAATGTGGGGGGCATGCCAATGGTGGTGTAGGGGTCTAAGCTAGTTGCATGGGATTTGCAGATGGGTCGAATGGGAGTGAAAGATACCCGACATATAATAAAAAAGCCTCAAAGTTCGCTAAGCTTTTCGAGAGTAGGTAGCAATGTGAATGGCTTTTCCATGTCACACATAGATAGAATATACATTAGGTTGGAATTGGAAAAATATGAAACCAATGTTGAATCATTGCAAGTTCAGGTTACTATGATCATATGTTGGTTAAGATAACTCTAGTAACATAGAGGATTCCAACAAGGGATTGCAATCCAAGGTTCAACAAAAAACTTTTTGAGAGGATGAGTAGGACAATAAGGAGCATATGGGGAAGTAATTCGACTGGGTGTGTCTTTATTGATAAACTTCGAGGGAAGTTTATTGAAACCTCAATGTATCTGCACACATAGACTAAAAGTAGAATTGTGAGGTCTAAGGAGGAAGAAATGCGATTAAGGATATCAATAGTAATTGTTGAAAGATTGAACTTACAAAAAGATCCCAAGTGTCATTGGTCCAGGGCAGGCCTTGAGACTGCTACAGAAATGTTGTAGCGCTTGATTGCATGATTCTAGGAATACAATGCTTTTCAGGAGTTTTGCGACGTGATGGAGCAAAACTGGGGATAACATAAATAAACATTTTTCCATGCATAAAAAGCCTAGAACGAACTGTATCTACAATCCAAAGCTAGTTAGGGAAGATGGTTCAATGTCAAAGGATGTTTCAGAGATCTTGGAGGCGATCACATCACACTATCATCAGTTGCTATCAGATAGCTATAGTATCCCCGAATAGTCGACTCGAATAGAATTTGTGTTGGAGGGAATGCAACAAAGAATTTCAAATGTGGCACAAGATAATCTTTCGAGGCCTCTCTTGGAAGAGGAGGTAGTAGATGTGTTGGCAGGTATTTGCAAAATGTCCTCTCCAGGCTCCCATGGATTATCAAGAGACTTTTTCGAAAACTTTTGGGATGTCACGGAAATCCGCGCATGCGTGTCGAAAATGACGGGACCATAGTAGTCTTGGACTAGGAAGGGGTTAGGAGAAAGAAGAAGAGATTAACACGGAAAGAGAAGTAGATCGAGACAAGATACATCAACAAATTACATTAAGAAACCACCATATGATTTACAACCATGGCCATATAGGCCATATGCAAACACCACTAGATTGAGCTCTAATCGGATAGGTAAAGAAGAAGAAGAATGAAATCCTAATGGTCTACACAAACCTGCAAAATGACGACCCAAAGAAACCCAAAAGTTGAAGCCCTTTATAAAATAGGGTTTGGTTACAATGTGGCGACTTCTAATTAACCACAAGCTTAACAAAACACAAATAGTGAATGCCCTTCGGGACAAGAGTAAATCCGAACACCGAGCACAAAAACGAAGAAGACGAGCACATCACACCACAAAAATGCCGACCCCAACGAACCACAACCACCCGAACGGTGAGCACACGAGCTCACAACGATGAATGGGGGTGAAGCAATGCCGAACCAACAAGGCTCAGACTCACGAGCACCGTAAACGACCCGAGCACTTCGAGTGCCAACACAAAGAAGACGAGCACGTGCTGATGAGGGGATGAAGGGGTATGAGATGAAGAAAAATGGTGAAGATGATGATGAAGCGCTCCGAAAGAAAAATGACGATAGTCTCCTCCTCCCAAAAAGTCCTCCCAAATGAGCCCCCCTTGACCTCCTTTTATAGGAAAAAAGGGAAGGGGGGGTCGTCACATTCGTTTTCAATGCAAACGGAACAAAATTTCTTAAATCACTCTACATTCTCAGACAAGATTTAAACCGTGCACCTTTAGCTAAGAGTCAATATGTCTATCCACTAGCCCATTAACTCCCTATTATTCATAGTATATCTTATTAATTTACAAATCCACAATCTATCTCTTTGCTACCTTTCATCTCCCCTCCCTCTTACTTTTCACCTCTCCTCCCTCTTACCTTTCATATCTCCTCTCTCTTTTACACGAGTTTCTACACCTCTTTTGCACCCTTCCTTTTTCCTTTTCTTTTCCATGTGCACAATTAATTGACTTTGTGTGCACACACGTTGCACATGCACATTTCGACCCCCTATCACCGGATTTTTCCCACTCGAGCATGCCACATCACGACAACATGATCAAGTCTAATTTGGTTGATGGGCTAAAAGAATCATCGGATGTTGGGTGCTTACCTACTCAATTTCAAGAGAGGTTGATATGTCTAATTCCTAAGGTACAAGGTGTAATAACTGTTGAGCGGACAAGCTGAACCGGATCCGGATCAGCTAAATAAGCCGGACAGGATCAGTATTCGGAACGGAGAATCGGTTAGGTATCCAGAATCAAGAGCCGGATTGGAGAGACGAATCGGATTGTAACCGGTACGTTGTTAGAGGCCTACAGATCTAGCCTAGTATGTAGGCATATTCCTTGGAGTTAGTGTCAGTCGCTCATATGAGCATTGAAGTACATGTCAATACTTCTGTCAGACCTTTAAGGACTTGTATAAAAAGTGTTTTGTAGTACATTTGTATGTAAAGAATGTTAGTTTTTAATTTAGCTTATGATGTTCTACTCTCTCTCTGTCTCTCCCCCTCTCTGCCTATGTGTGATTCAAGCTTCCATTAAACCTGTGTGTATTTTCTGTTGCTATCTAGGTAAACCGTTTTATCAAAGCATCTGCATATTAACTTTGACAATAACTTAAGCAAGGCAATGGAGACCGATCACGTTGTTGCAAATATTTCGCACCTATGTGTCAAATTGGGCGTGACCACTAGGGTCACGGAATAGGGAGTCGGAGGGCAAAGGTCTTGTGCTTTACGGATTCGACCCGTCGGCTTTCAGCCCACGTTGGCTTTTGGTTCAGTGGCTTCCGACCACGTCGGCCTCCCACGATGTTAGGGTTCAGCGTGATTAATGCGATGACTCGAGTGAAGATTCATATGCGATTAAGAAGATTTTACACTAGATTAGGGCAAAACATAAACGTGTTAACATTCAAAATTAGGGGTTTTACAATAAATCGGCTTAGCACCATGACTTCGGTGGTTTTTATAAGAAGTGTTCACATGATCAAACAAACGGCAATGACTACAACCATTAAAAAAAGGGAGGCTAAAAGAACCAGTGAAGGCGAGTCTAGTGGGCTCCGAGCACAACTATTTCCAACAGCCACATTGTCTCGAACTGGTGTAGCTCTCGTGCCACAATGACCTCTCTTCCACGACCGGCCACCAAGTTAGTTCATCCTTGACCCGAAACCACCATCACACCAAGCACTCTCCATCGTGCGAGGACGACCAAACCATCCAGCATACGATTGCCGAAATGCCGAAAGGAGTCACCATTGAATAAACCCAAACAAATTTACCTCTCGTGCAAGAAGAGAGACGAAACCAAAACACACACCCTAAACTCCCACAAAGAAGGCACTTTTAAGGATCTATGTATCGATGGAGTAAGCTCCTCGATGTCGTGGCGGGATTCGGACCGGCGTATACCCTCTTGATGGCGAATCGAGCGGAGATAGTTGTCAGATACCTCCGAGCCTCACACTCACTTAACGATTAGTAAATGATTGAGCACGATATCTCTCTCACTCTCTCAAGCTCTCTCTCATAGACAATAGGTTAATACGTATAGACAATAAGAAGGAAGAGTATGTTTATTAACCCTCTTTGCTAAGAGGTCTAGCACCAACAAGGAGAGAGATTAGTGTTCTCTAACTAAACTCCTCACTAATCTCTCTTAAGCTCAAAGGTTACAAGAAGGAGGAGAGGAAGATCTAGCTCTAATCAATAGGAGATCTTTACAAATGGGAGAACCCTTACAAAGCCACCACCATGTGGTTTATATAGTATTTACATTTAGGGTATGGACCTTTCACACTCCGATGTCCTTTAGCCCTCTTTCCTCTTGTCATTCCCTCTTCGTAGGTCCCTTAGCCATATTGTGTCCTTGTTGATGCGCTCTTCTTAACGACTGGTCGTGGTGCTATCCAAGGGCTTAACATCCCCCCCAACCTAATGAGTGCACACTCCCGGGTGCATTGTGGGAGGGTAGCTTCGGGTGGTAGTTCTATGGGGCATTTAGGCTCTTAGTTGCCAAGTCCGTTCGGGGCCTATGGGCTTAACCTAGGAGGGGTATTTGGTCGATGTGCGCAGTTGTCGGGTGTCCCGTGCAGTCGTGGTATAGTCGTTGGTGGGAAGCCGGCTTCGTTTCGGAACCCAGAAGCTAGTGGCACCTTTGTGCCAACCTTGGGCATTTGTGAGTGCTTTTATGACTCGCCAAATAGCATGTTCTCTGCGGCGTGGTCCTTCGGTGAAAGTTGCATGGACGTTCACCCATTTGCGTGGCGGATCTTTGTTCCAATGTTAGCATTTCTCTGGTCGTGGGTGGCTGGTGGTTGTGCACGTTCTTTTTGGTTGGGTGGGTTCGCGCTCTCGAGTTCATCAACATCGGTGGGGCGTGATTCGAGAGTTGTTGTAACAAGTTTCTCGGAAGGAGACATTTGCAGTTTGGAAGGAGACGATGTTCTTGCTTGGCGATAGGAGACATTCGCTTATGTGACACCAATCCAAACCGTGGAGGCATGGGGTGTACAACACTTTTGGTGGGAGGACCCAAATGTAAATTGAGTGCTCACTATATTTTTTCTTGATGTTACACACGAAGGTTCCGAGGCAGGGCGATGTAGAACCATTGAAGCCAAGGGATTTGTCGTTGCATACTTCGAGGTTTGGGGAACCTAGATCTTCCCACGTTTCGAAGGAGAAAAGGGATAGTGATGCTCCAGTGTCGATCACTACTATTAGAGGTACATTGTCGGCGAAGCATGGTAAGTGTGTCGTCATGTCAATAGAGGTGCGTTGTGGTCTCTTACAAGCCACCGCCCTACTCCCTTGTTCATAGAGTTTGAATTGTTCCGGGAAGTCCACCTCTGTCGAGGTTTGCCCAGTGGTCGCATCCTCTTCCTGGCGCGTGATTCGTTGCCCTAGGCCTGCGTCTCTTACGTCTGTCTGTTTTCGTCGAGTTACGAGAGTGGTGACATTAAAACACGAGATCGTGTCTCCATCCTCATCGTGACACTTTGTACCAATAGGGTACATTGCATCGGTCGTGGCGAGGGCGTGCACCCAATTCATCTCTGACGCATCAGAGGCTACGGATTGGTCTTCTCTTTCTCCAGCGTTCTCAGCCTTAGGATTAGTGAATTTTTTAGGAAACAGCTAACCGCTAGCGAAGATTTGGACTGTCTTTGTAGGGTTACAATTCTGGAGGTTAGTCTCGAACTCGGTGGTTTTTTACCAGTCCTCCACGAGAGGGTTACCTTCTTGTTCGTGCACCTTTTGTGTGTATGCTTTGATGCGGAAGGTTTTGTTGTTTTTGCGCATGTAGATTGTATCATTCCCAAAATCCATGACGAGGCGGCTTACATGTAGGAATGGTCTCCCTAGTAAACACTCGTAAGCCACATGATTGGATGATCTTGTGACGACAAAGGTGAGATTGAACTCGACCCCGTGGATAGTGAAGTGGTGTGGAGGGATCATGCCTTCTGGCCGTTGGATAGACCCATCTTCCATTCGGAGTTTGACGTCCGAAGGAAACATTTTTGGGCTCCCCCACTTACACCAACCTTCATAGCTGACTATGCTTACCTCCACTCCAGTGTCGATGATCGCGTCATACGTCGTGCCGTTGACGCAGACGGGAAGAGTGAAACTAGTGTCGTCGCTCTTGAAGTGAGCTTCACATATATCGACCGGCGTTCCTTAGGGTCGTTTGGAGACTGTGGTCGTATGAGGGAGGAGTGTGTGTATCTTTTCTCCATAACCCGCTGACAGGCCTCCTTTGAGGCGCCGAAGGACGCCGTGCCATGGTTGGATGTCGAGTTGGAGCAACTCTTCAAGTGTGAACTCTATTTCCTTGGCGAGTATAGGTTGTAGTTGGGGGTTGTCAGTCACAAAGGTGCCGGTGTAGCTCTGTACTTCGCGTAATGTGAGTCATAATTTCAAATTTAATATTTGTTGGAGCAAGACTGTGTTGACTTCTTTGATTGGGGTAGATTGGGAGATGGGAGTGTCGGTTGGTGTTACGATGTGGGGGGGTGTACTCGTGTGTTGGGGTGGAGAATTTACCCATTCTTCGAGCTGGTTTAAGTTTAGGCTCGGAAGACTAAGCGATCTTTCGCACTGTTCGTGTCGGATGAGTTTGATGTACTCTTCAACCTTTTGTTTTTTAGCTACTGGGTTTGGGCATGCTGCTAGGTGTGCCGGCAGCTCTTGGTTAGGGTTGACGGGTATTGTTTCTACGTCTCCCTTCGGTTCTTGTTCTTGCTTTGAGGCCTGCGTGGATGCATTTTTTTTAGATTTTTGTCTCTTATGCGTAGTCGTGGGGGGGCCTTGGTCGTGACACTTTAAGTTATGAGTTATTCTTTGAGCTCGTGTGATGACGTTGGTGCCAACCGTTGATGGTACGATAGATAATAGGTTTGCGCCAATCCTTTTCTTTTTTTCTGGGCAATCGGGTACTAAGTGATCTTTACAACACCCTAGGCATGATGCTTCTCTTTGGAACCACTCGATAACGTCCTGTGACTGTTGAGTGAGACTTTGCACCGGTGGTTGTGGGGTTGTTTCGAGTGAGGGTTGTCGTGGTCATTGTGCCATCGGGTTGTAGTATTCATGTTTGGTTGGGCACTCGCTAACCATGTGTGGGCCTTGGTAATTGAAACATTTCAATTCCGGCCTCCTTAGACCACTATTGTTGCGATATCCCGTCGACGGCCCCTGTTGTTCTCCTCTCAAGACGTAGACTGGTATTTGGTCGCCTTCGAAGTCGACAAAGTGGGAAAGCACCTCTTCTTCAACACCATACCCCCGGTATGCTTCATATTCGGGGGTGCCCCCCCAACTTGAGTTTGGTTATTGGTGGTATATTCTAGTTCAGTGAGGCGAGTGCCAATACGCGGTAGTGGGGGTTGTTGGGGAAGTATTGCTGGTAGTTGTGGGCTGCTAAACGGTGGAGGTGAGTGTGGGTGCTCTACCATTGGTGTTTGGTTATACCTTCTGTTTGGGGCTTGCCAACAATTCTCTTGAGAATGCATCACGAAAGCTTTGCACCACTTACAGTATTGCGGTCGTCGCTGGTGGAGGAGGGGGCACTCATGCCCCGTGTGATGGCCATGGCATACTGTACACCTTACATTTTCTCTTTGGGCATATGCTTGGTGTCTTTCTATACGGGGTGGTCTCGGTGGCATGGGTAGAGTGGGGTCTGAGGGCTTCTCACGGTTGTTCGTAGGTGCTTGAGTGGGTATCCATAACCCGCTCATTAAATCCTCGAAGGTCATCACTACCGTGCAAGCTTCAGCGAACGACCGACACATCCTCACAATCAGGAAGTTTTGGAGCGTCGGATCGAACAACCCATTGATGAAGCGGCTCATCAATTTGTCATCTGACATCTTGTCGCTCGGGCTACAATGATGGTGCAAGCTTTTCGTGCGGCGTATGTAGTCCCTGACCGTCTCGTTCGCTTCTTGCTTGAGGGTGAAAAGTTGGCCGATCGGGTTCCATTTATTCCCTTGACGAGCGAAGTTTATCAAGAAATCTTCAATGACGCACCCGAAGTCCGCGACGATGTCTTCATTCAAGGTTCTAAACCAAATTCCGGCTTGTTCATCAAGTGTAAGCCCAAATGCGGCTACTTTGGTGGTCTCTGTGAGGGGTTCATAAGCCGGACATATCTGTTTGAACCTCTCGATGTGATCATAGGCGTCACCGAAACCGAGGAAACGGGGTACTAGTTTAGAAATGGAAGCACTCTTCCCACTGTCATTTGTAGGGTTTCTCGAATGGTCCGTAGGTGCTCGCTCTTTTTCCATCAATGCCACGAGGGTTTGGATGGATTGTAACGCTAGTGCGAGTTCGGCGATTGGGGATGTCGAGGCAGTTTGCTCGAGTGTAGGGGTCGTGTCCATCTATGGTGGTGTTGGGTGTCGTTGCGTGTGGGCTTCGTTTGGACTGTCGCCCATTGTGCTCGAATGCGGCGCGGGGCTGCGCTCACGGCCTCGACGGTGCATACGCGACGATACTTCTAGGAGGTGAAGTTTCTGTTGCACTCGTGCGAATCTATCTTTCCTTTCTGCCAAAGCGGCTTCGATATCTTTTGCGAGTTGTACTGCCCATATATTGATTTCTTGTTCTATCACCCGTAACTCCTGTGCGGCATCCCGTATGTGTCACTCT
Organism: Azolla caroliniana; assembly: GCF_043228905.1. Lineage (NCBI taxonomy): Eukaryota > Viridiplantae > Streptophyta > Polypodiopsida > Salviniales > Salviniaceae > Azolla > Azolla caroliniana. Next base: position 18,497,892 of record NW_028230443.1, read on the forward strand.
ACGCTGAGTGGGTCTGCCATTGGGCTCTCCTGTAGTGGGGGCGTGGTGAGAGGTGCATTAGTTCCTGGGTTCGATGGTAGGTTCATGTTTGGTAGCGTCCCTGGAGTTAGCCACCCTCTATGGTACCGAGTCGGGTTAGGTGGGTCAGCATCGTGTGTTTGGTTGGTTTGGGTGGACTCCTCCTAGCATGTGGGTCAGGTTTTGAACATCTCTGTCCATGAGGATCTGCCATGTTTTCTTGTCAAGCTTTTACAGGTTCGTCGAACCTCAATCTTCGTCGGGAGACGTGGGTTCGTAGAACTTTGATCTTTTGCCAAAGGATGTGGGTTCGTCGAACTTTGCTCTTTTGTCAAATGATGAACTTTCGCCGAATGATGAATGAGCCTTCGTCGAATGATGAACCTTCGCCGAATGATGAATGAGCCTTCGTCGAATGATGAACCTTTGTCGAATGATTGATGAGCCTTCATCGAATTAAGAACCTTCACCGAATGATGAACCTTCGTCAAATGATGAATATTCGTCGAATGATGAACCTTCGTCGAATGATGAATCTTCGTCGAATGAAGAACCTTCGTCGAATGATGAGGTCATCGAAGGATGAACCTTCGTCAAACTTTGCGTGGGAAATTCAAACTTTTGGCGCCAACGGTCGTTTCGTGTCCCGTGGGATGATCGTAAGCCGCGAGACTCGTGGTGGTTATGCTTGCCCTGTAACGGCTCAATCTCCACAATGTTTAGTGTTAACCGAACGAATAGCGTGTTGATGTCCAGGCGATTTAAGGGGGGTAGTTCAAAACTTCTTTTTAAAAAAAACAAAAAAAATACAACTTAATTAAACTATGAAATAGTGAGAGAAAAACAAAAAATTCAACTTAATTAAACTATGAAATAGTGAGAGAAAAACAAAAAATTCAACTTAATTAAACTATGAATTAGTGAGGAAAAACAGAAAATCAACTTAATTAAACTATGAAATAGTGAAAAAAACCAGAAAATCAACTTAATTAAACTATGAATTAGTGAGGAAAAACAGAAAATCAACTTAATTAAACTATGAATTAGTGAGGAAAAATAGAAATTCAACTTAATTAAACAATGAAATAGTGAAAAAAAAACAAAAAATCAACTTAATTAAACTATGAAATAGTGAAAAAAAACAGAAAATCAACTTTATTAAACTATGAATTAGTGAGGAAAAACAGAAATTCAACTTAATTAAACTATGAATTTGTGAACAAAATAGAAAATAGTGGTTCTCTTTCGATTTCTTCCTTCATTAAGTGGATTGCCTCCGAGTTTTTGACTACTCGAAATAGGCTTCAAGCATCGGTCGTATCCCCGGCAAAGGCGACAAATAGATGTTAAGGATCTATGTATCGATGGAGTAAGCTCCTCGATGTTGTGGCGAGATTCGGACCGGCGTATACCCTCTTGATGGCGAATCGAGCGAAGATGGTTGTCGGATACCTCCAAGCCTCACACTCACTTAATGATTAGTAAATGATTGAGCACGATATATCTCTCACTCTCTCAAGCTCTCTCTCATAGACAATAAGTTAATAGATATAGACAATAAGAAGGAAGAGTATGTTTATTAACCCTCTTTGCTAAGAGGTCTAGCACCAACAAGGAGAGAGATTAGTGTTCTCTAACTAAACTCCTCACTAATCTCTCTTAAGCTCAAAGGTTACAAGAAGGAGGAGAGGAAGATCTAGCTCTAATCAATAGGAGATCTTTACAAATGGGAGAACCCTTACAAAGCCACCACCATGTGGTTTATATAGTATTTACATTTAGGGTATGGACCTTTCACACTCCAGTGTCCTTTAGCCCTCTTTCCTCTTGTCATTCCCTCTTCGTAGGTCCTTTAGCCATATTGTGTCCTTGTTGATGCGCTCTTCTTCACGACTGGTCGTGGTGCTATCCAAGGGCTTAATAGGCACCTCGAAAACTCTCAAGAAAGAACCCTAAAACCTCAACTCACATGAAGAAGAACCCAAACCCACAAGAAGAGGAAGAAGAAGACTTAAAACCAAAACCCTAATGGTGCCCTCCAACATAAGATGAGGAACCATAAACCCTAGAAAAGAAAGAAGAAAAAGAAGAGAAACAAACCCTAATGGTCTACCTCAAATCAACAAAATGACAACCCCAAAATAAGCCCTCTTCTCCCTTTTTCTATAGAGGAAAATGAGGCGCCTATATTCAGAATTTAATATTCCCTTGGCCCAAAAGGAAAGGGAGTAAAATTATAATCTTGAACCGCACCGACAAGTACTTGAACTTTGTACCTCTCTATTACCACTCTATGGCTCTAACCACTATCTTAGCCACTACCTCTTATTTATTATTTTATTTCTTTTCATATTTACATCACGTTGTGAAATGTGTGCTCAACTGCTTTTTCTTACTTTTTCTCACCATTGTCGCGCCACATCATGACAATGCTGCTCAACACAATATATAAGATATTTGCCAATATACTAGCCAAGAGGGTAAAACCCTACCTCCGTGAACTAATCCATGTTGGAAAAATAGGGTTCATGGAAAACAGATGCATAATTGATAATGTGTTGACATTTTGGGAGGTGATTGCCTTGGCAAAAAAAACTAATCAACACATTGCATGTCTCATGCTGGACTTTGAGAAGGCGTATGATAGAGTTCAATGACCTTTTTTAGAAAAAATCATGGAGGGGTTGGGATTACCTTTAAATGGAGATCAACTACAATGGCCCTTTACAAAGGAAGCTCGAGTAGGGTGTTGGTGATAGGGCAGCAAAGCCCATTGATTGTATTACAAGCAAGGGTGTCTGTTGGCCGTGTACCTTTTTTTATTTATTACAAAGGCATTCTCTTTCTTTTTTAACAAACTAGGTGCAGGAATAAGGGGTTTAGTTGTTCCACATGCAAACAAAGATTTGTTGGACTTTGAGTATGCAGATGACACTATGCTTTACCTAGAAGGTAATGACGTTAATTTACAGAAGGCTAAAGGGCAAATTGAGCTATTTTGCAAAGCGTCAAGGGATAAAATTAATTGGAACAAAAGTAGAGGATTTTGGGTAAGTCCAAACCCACGACCTCTTTGGTTTCCTAATGTTGATTTTCATTGAGTCCCCAATGGAATGGCTATTAAGTATTTGCGCTTTTTGGTGGGAGTTGAGACACCTAAAAATCAGTAGTTCGAGCAGGTGAAGGAAAAAATTAGAAAAAAGCTTCGTCTATGGGCGCCAGTAAAGCTTTATCTTGCAAGTACGGTGGACCTGGTGAACCATATTTTGTTGGCTACAATGTGGCACTCGGTGGCATGTTAGATGTTACACAAAGTTTGCATCAAAAATATTAAGGCAATGGTGAGAGGGTTCCTTTGGTTTGGCAGAGACAATGAGATAGCAGCAACTAAAGTGGCGTGGGGTTATTTAATTAAGGCGAAGAACTAGGGAGGACTTGGGCTGGTGGATCCAGTTCACCAAAGTAAGGCTCTCCTTGGTAAGCTTCTGGTGCGAAGTCTATGGCCCAGATCAGAATTGTGGAAGGTGCTCCTTAGGAACAGAGCTGACCTTTGGTGCCCAAGGAATGGTGGTCCTGGACAAGCAAATACCTAGCGGTTGTTCAGTCCAGGTCTAACGTTGAAAGAACTGGCTAGCATAGAGGATAGCGTGGTCTGCGCCATAATGAAGGCCTGGTCAAGTTTAAGAGAAGGGTTGATCTTAATGAAACCGAAAACATTGGATGAATGGCTACGACAATCAATGTTTGGGAACCCTAGGATTAGAAGTGAAGACAGTATGATGCTTGGATAGAAAAGCCCTAGGGGAGGATTCTAGGGTACAAGATTAGGTCACTAAGAGATTGAGAGGTTTTCAGCATGCAAAGGGGGAAGGGTCAGGCTGTTAGTAGTAGGTTTACTGGAAGACTAGCAAAGGTGACTCAATTGATAGATAAGGCCATTGATAGCTTTATTGGAAGACTAGCGAAGGTGACTCAATTGATAGATAAGGCCATTGATGGATTAGGTAAGTTGAACGTGGAAGAGACAATTTGGTCGGGTTGGTTTATAGGTGAGGGTGGTGCACAACTTATCCATGGGGGGTGCTCAACTAACGAGGAGTGTTTGTGGGATAACCTAAGTGCATTGATGGATGATGGCAGGTGGTTGGTTGTGTGGGTGGCAGTGTTAAAGGGTAAGAGGTAACACGGATCCTAAGATACTTGATCATGATTGTAAAATATGGCTTTTCAACAACAATGCATTATATGATTTGGAGTGGGATCCATTCCAGGAGGTATGGCGGTAGACAACAGGAACAAACAAATTGAAAAAGTTTTTTGAGTATAAAACTAAGCTAGGAAGACGAATCATTGGCTCCAACTCGGTAGGTGTTATAAAGATTCACAATAGCTAGAAGGATAAAGGCATATCAGATGACAACCTGAAGTAGTTTTGGAGGAGACTATAGGCATTGGATACGCCTGAAAAAATAAAGGCTTGGTTATGGCTTCATAGCCACAATGCAATACCTGTAGGGGAGTGGTTGAGTTCCCTCGGTGGTGAGGCTGGCTATAAGTTATGTGAACTTGCTTTGGAATCAATCTCTCACTATTTCTAGAATTGTATAGAGGCGATTAGCATCTCGAGTAGAAGCCTCAAAATTGTGGCAGCTTGCGGTGTGAATGGGAACATTGTGTGGGGTTCTATATAGGGATTGACCCTAAAAGGGGAAGTCTGGGCGGAATAGTTAAACCCACATGGACATGGATTTATAGTGCAAGGTGGTTGCATGTCCCAATGTGATGGGATGAGACTTGGCACAAATTCTTAATTTTTTGAGGAGATTTGGCTTATGGTGGCATGCTTATCGGTCTACACATTTGGACCAAACTTTGTAAGTTTGTTTTTCAGTGGCAAAAGCTCTCATGCGGTGAGGTAATGTTAAATATTTTGTTTGAGTTAGTGGCCTGGTTGTGCAGACAATATGACTCTATTAAAGGGGATTCGGATGAAGCTGAAAGGACAATATCAAAGTTCTTGCTGAAATGGGGTGGTTCTCCCATGATTGTCAAATCTTTGACGAGGCCGATGTGGAACTACTTGGCGCCTAGGTGTTTGTTTCTGTCAACAGCTCCCAATATTGTACATGGGATGTAAATATGTATGTATACCTAGAACACAAGTGGGTTAGCATAATCGTGTTACCCGGATATCTTTGTTATAAAAGAGTTCGTTGGGATAAGTAGAGACGAGGAAAATAGGGCTTATTTCAGTTTTGTTGGAGATAGGGGCCACATGAGTTGTTGTTTTCTTACTAGTTTTGGAGTGGTTCCTCTAGGTTGTATATTCTAATCCCACTATGGAATTGGGTTGAACTCTATTGTATTTTGTTTACTAACTAATGCGAAGGCAAGTTTATTTATTCAATTTCTTCTCTTCATCTTCTTCTCCATCTCTAGGTTATTTTGTTAGGGTTTCCCTTGCTCAAAAGACGAATGGAGGAGACACTCAAAGAGGAAGAGCTCCCAGACAAGGGAGTGGAAAACCAAGATGACAAACGGACGAGGTAGCCATAATTTTATTAGTTAAACTTCTTGGTCGAAGCGAGGTGCTTCATTTACATTAAATGCACACCTACCTCATTCTGCATGAAAAATGCAAAAAACACTAGGAAAGAAGTTGATGTGGCATGCCCAAATGTAGAAAATAACAAAAAGGGTTATGTACAAAGGGTTAAATAGTTTTGTTGGTGTCTTTTGCATTTTTTATGCAAAAGAAGGTAGATATGCGTTTAATGTAAATGAGGCCACTCTCTCTATATAAAAAGAGGGAATGAGGGCTCATTTAGGGGTTCTTTTCTTTTGGCATTTGGGAGCCCGACCTTTTGGGAGTTTTGGGTTTTAAGGCATATTTCTTCTTGTTATTCACTTCTTCTTCTCCACCTCCTTTTCTACTTCATAGGTTTGCCTGGTCTTCATGATCATTGAGCTCACCACGCATTCATGACTTCAAAAAATGGTTCAATTAGTTTGCGCATCATTCATTGAAGGGAGCACAAAGTGGCTCCGTTCACTTGACTCACCTTCCCCAGTGACAAAAAACATGGCCATGCTTGATTATCTTAGATAAATGATTATGTGGACATCCTATCACGAATACATCTCATGTAAGCATGAAAATAAGGAAATAGATAAGGAAATAGATAAGAAAATAAAGAGATAGGGAGAAAAGGAAGGGTGTTTATCCCCCCCAACCAACCTAAAGCAACAGATCAAGATAAAGCAACAGATCAAGATGAAGCTAACCACAAAATGATGTCCCATACCACCATTATGGGTTAGGAATCATACCTAGTATTGGTACATGCTTGCCACAAGAGTGTGTTCATAATAAGATCACACAATCGATATAGTGGAAAGATCTACAAGAAGATTAGCTAGTTGGCCCTTAAATGTTTTCTTTACACTCTTATCCTAGTGTGTAGAAAACTATGCTAAAAATTATTGCCCGTAACACATCTAATTGATTTGATGGGAAGAATATCTCACACTAGTTGAAGGATTATAAAGCCAAGATGCCCATGAGTGACATACAAGAGGTGAGGTGATTTAGTAGTTTCATGAAGGTTGTAATGTCAAGCCTCCACGTGGAAATCCTTGAAATGCAAGCACAAGTCACAATTGGGAGATGTTCCAAAGAAGACACTCTAGGAATACAATTTTGATGACTCCTCAAAAATGAAAAATATGGACTTAATAGACTAGTTCAAGTCACCTAATAAAGTGATGAGCACCATGAAAACGCTTCAAGCGTTCAAGAGAATGTAAAGAAAGGACTAGTTTTAATCCTAGGGATTGAGACAACCCTTAATGACTAAGTGTGAACTTTCCTAGGAGCCTTGGGGGGTTTGGCTAGAAACATGATGCCTAGTAACTATCTTCAATAGACATTCAACACGTTGACTCTGTGATATTGTGGTGAAATGAGTCTTCTGGCAAGTGCACGCAATTACCAAGTGCCACTCAAAGCCATAATGGTGGTATGGGTTGTCGTTCAAGGCTCAAGTTAGTTGTCACAAAGTTTCGCATACGTGTTACCCGGACAGAAACATGGGGGTCTTTGACTAGGGAGTAAAAAAAGGGACAAGAAGACCAAAGGTCTGTCCGTTGAAGGGTGCTCCTTGCCGAACAAGGTTTCGTCCAGCTCTTCATTGACCATAGGCTCGTCGAGCGTTGGGCTCGTCAAACTTTCGATTCGTCGAGCTTTCAGTTCGTCATCGACCTTAGCTCCCGAATGGACCCTTAGCGAGTTAAGGTCTCGAGCGAAAGTTCATGCGGGCACAAGGCGAGGATTAACGCTCGGCAAAAATTAGACACAAAGTTAAGACAAACAAATCATTATGGGACTGAGTGAAGGTTTGTCAAAAACAAATGTTTATAGGGCTAAAGAGCCACAACAAAGGATTACAATGATGACTGCTTAGAACAAAACTCGAGCTCAAGCACGAGTGAAGGGAATCAAAATTGGAAGAGTTTATGGAATTGAAAGAAGATGGTGCCATGGTTGTTGCAAGTAAAATGCATAATAATCGACCTTGTGAAGAGCTACCTAACTTCATTGCAACATAGATCCAAAGAAGTACAATCTTCTAGGAGAAAAAGAAAGGGTAAAACCATCACTCTGATACCAATGTTGTTTTGTTGCTCGTAAGATCTGAAGAGCCAAAGGAGGGAGGACAAAGGATGAAAGAAAAAAGCAAATGTAAACATGCATTCACATTTCATTCTGTGTCTTTACACAAACACACACATAATAGCCATATGCACACACATATGTATAAACGTAAACATATACATGAAGTGCCATTCCTTGTTGGTGATGTTCATGTTTTTGCATTGACATCGTGGTTTATGATGAAATAACTTGTTGTTGGCCAACCCCATACAAATCATCGACATGTTACTCGACCATAGAAAATCGATGCTTATTTTCAAAGGTTGAAAACATCTGATTCATGAGACGGACATCGAGATGAGTTCGTCATCATTCCGTAAATTCTATCAACTAACACATAATTCAATGAACAACGATCGAAACCCCAAATGTGTTTCGCATATGGTTGGAGGTAAATTAAGATATACAAGGTCCATTCATTATTAGAATTTAGAACCAATAATGAAGCACATAGCATAAATATAGTGTAAATTTTAACAACCGCCACCATAACTAGCATAACCACCACCACCACTAGCAGCAGAAGAAGTGATATTGGTACTTACAGTGTCACTGCCACTGGCACCTTTCCTAGGATACCGGCTATGGCTATGGCTATTACTAACACCAGCACTTGGAACCTTGGCCGCATGATGGTGGCTGCTGCTATCCTCACCATCGCCACACAAGGCCAGAATGAATGAGAGGATGAAAATTGAAGCTACAATGCCCATAAACGCAAGCCCTGCATTCGAACCCATATCCATCTTGTTTTGCATACATAAATGGCATGGACTGGATCCAACTAAAAATATAGATATGTATGTATGTATGTATGTATGTATAGTGTTTGTCTAAGGGAAGGGGGGAGGGGGGTTCCATACCATGTGGGTTTTTTTGTGACTTTCACCTTTGTGGTTTTCTCTTCCGTGCACAGTTAGTATTTGCTCGAGTCACGTAACTCTCTTTTTTCTCTGATCTCTCGGCCATGTATATGTGTAACATGTATATGGCCTCACAATTCGCGGTACTGAGAAGGCACATGACAAGAGGATTTGCTCTCTTCTTTAACACGAATTTTAAAGTCCTACATTCAGGGCCCGCGGAGTTTGTCTTTTCCAATAGGAAAAGAATACCAAGGGAAATATGGAATCTGATTGTCAACCAAGTTTGTGGGCTTTTGTGAAATTTGTAACGAATAGTAAATCTAGACATATAGTACAATGCATTGCAATGAGATACTATACTACATATTGCACATGATCGTGCATTACCAATATAATTATTCTAGTAACCATCATGAAGCTAGTTACAAGGTAGCATTAGAAGCATGTGTCATTATGAGAAGAACTATGAGGTCACAAAAGGACTTTCTAAGAAAAGAGACAAAAGTTTATTAAACAATAAACTTGCAAACCCTTAAGGGGCCAAGAATCACAAAGAACATATAAAAATAGGTATATATGGAATGTTACATCACCTTTTGGACTAAATGTAACCCCAAAAGTTTTTCTTTTCTAAAATCATAAATTTTATCACATTTTTTTATTTTTCCGTAACTTCTCGAAGTATAAGTATTCCTCAAGGCAATGGATGCTAAAGATATGAGAGACCTAGATCTCCTTTAAAATAAGGAAGGGCTCATTTTACATTGGCCTAAAGCTAAGAAAGTTTATAGAAACTTCAACAAGCAATAGCATTGGGATAACGAGAGCTTGTCGGGCACTTCGTGCGGTGCGAAGTGGAACACTTCTCAGACATATTGTGTCAAAAGAAGGGATCGCCATCGGCCCCGGCAAGGTAAAAGCGATCATCGAGGCACTTGCCCCAACTAATGCTATAGAATTAATGTGATTCCTTGTGCAAATTCGGTGGCACAATCACATTCTTCAATTTTTTATGGACTTAGTAATCCCATTGCACGTGGAAGTACATAAAACACTGTTCAATCAGATAGATACTCAAAACCTTGCATATCGCCAACTAAAGCTCATTTTGGGCAAAGCTCTGGTGGTGCAGCCACCAGACTGAACCAAACCATTCCACATTTTCATAGATGCATCTAACATTGCAATTGGAAGCATCCTCATGCAGGAATACGAGCCTAAGTGGTTCCGGCCACTTTATTACACAAGTCGATGACTGTCAAAAACCATGCGCAACTATAGCACTATAGAGCGAGAGGCATTGGGTATGATTTATTTGATCCAAAAGTTCTTGCATTATTTGCAAGGAAACAAGTTTACATTTCATGTTGATCATTCTACCTTGGTGTATCTCATAAAGAAACAATAGTCACGGGAAAACTAGCTTGTTGGATGCTTCCTCTCCAAGATTTCGATTTTGACATTATGCACACCCCAAGACCTCAACATGTAGTCCCAAACTATCTAAGTCGAATAGAAACAAGAGAAGCACCAACAGGAATCGCGGATGACTTTCCAGACACCTTCAAAATTCAGGTTGATAATCAAAATTATGCCAACAATCCAAATGACTGGATGGATGACATGATGTTTTTTTGCACCAACGGTGACTTCTGGAAGGAAATTAGCAAAGATCTGCACAAATGGCTAGCCATTCAGTCCCCCAACTTTAGGATGATTGCGGATGATTTATACTGATTGTCGGGCTATGGAATCTTTCGACGATGCATACGTCTCTTTGACCAACAACAATGCTTTATGGATACACACCAACGTTTTTTGTTGGTTGGATATGGTTAGATTGTGGAAGAATGTGTATGAGGACCTTCAAGATGATATACAGCAAACAACACAGATATACAACAAGAAGAGAGACAGAAGATGGACACAGTTCCAGAGCTTCAATGGAAGTTCTAATTCTCTCACTTTGTAACTCTTACGCTCCAAGACTACTTTACAATGTCAGGGTTGTGCTTATATACTCAAGCCCTAACTCAAAGACCTATTCACACTTAAGATACAAAGTGGAAGGAGTAGGCCTTTAATGCCAACAAACTCCCCAGTAAAAAGGCTACTCTTTCCTATGTATACAACTGATTTTGGGGTTATCTCCCTTGTAAACCTAGATTACAAGTCTAATCTTAAGTTACAAGTATACGTACAAGTCTGTCGGCGTATGGCCAAATTGGTAGAGGTAAAGTCGAGATCTAGCCTAATTCGACAAGTTATCTGGACCGTATATCGTTCGGTTCTAACTTTCGACCTCTAGTCGATCGTATGTAGTTCGGTTCTGACTTTCGACCTCTAGTCGATCGTCTGCTTTCTACTCGTGCTCGGTCATGTGCTCCTCACGAGATCCTCGATCTATCTTCAGGTTCATTCACCCTTCGATCGGTTCCTCTCTAGTCGGTATCCTCACTCGGTGTTGAATCTTCGGCCTCTTGACATTCTAATTCTTTTGACTTTGCCTTTTCGGCTCATCCGATCAGGTCAGTCTTTCACTTACCTTCTCCTCCTCATTTGACTCTCTTCTGCTCGGTCTCTTGTCATAGTCCCATCACTGTCCTTAGTGGTTTGAAACGTTGTTTTAGGAGTGGCTTCGTCAGGCAATCGACGATATTCACCTCGGTGTCGATCTTCCGTACAAGCTCCCGGATATGATGAAACTGCACTTGAATGTGTTTCGTCTTTGCATGACAGATTTGATTTCGAATGAGGTGTATTGCGCTCTAAGAGTTGCAAAAGATGGTTGGCGTTGGATGGTTGATTTGTCTTGTCGCCAAGAAGTTGGGTGACAATCGTGCAGCCAGATGGCTTCCTTCGTTGCCTCCGATGTTGCTATGTGTGGAGAAATCGATGCGGAATAGATCACAATAATCGAACTACGCGCTGAAATACGAATCACATCACAATGCGAGAAAGACAAGATAAATGACTATACACATAGATTTATGTGGAAACCCTAAAACGGGAAAAAAACCACAGGTGAACAAATTCTTCACTATACAAATAGTGGATACACAATGCAGAGAAGATTACAACACTCTGTCGAGTGTATCAGCCACACAGGGCTCTTCGCATTTGCTATTACACACACAGCTATGGTGCGGCTCTCACTTCTCTCTCACTCTCTACACTACTTCCGTTTTCTGCACAGTGTTAATGTTTGCCCTAGTTGCATATATACTTACACAACTTTTTGGTTATTTACATACGGGGCCCTCATGGGGCGCACACTTAGACTATTTACAAATATAGTCTCCTGAGTTGGCTATTTTCACAATTCTGGTTTTGGCCGAGGCCGATACATCAACTCAGCTCCTGTCTTCTGACTCTTTGACTGTCGGCTTTCCGAACAGTCGGATCATCCTCCCACTAGAGGGACATATTCCCAACACTATGTACTCAGCCTCTGTGGTAGAAAGGGACGTGCACTCTTGAAGCTTGGACCTCCATTATGGCGCCACCACCATAGGTGAAAAGATAACCAGATGTCGACTTCCGATTGTCCGCATTTCCCACATAGTCTGAGTCGGTATAGCCTTCGACTTCGGTTGGATTTGCCGATCTGAAAGTCAATTGTACATCTGCGGTTCCTCTTAGATACTTGAAGATCTGCTTGACGGCCTCCCAATGCTTCCATCCTGGGTTTGACATGTACTGGTTGATGATCCCTATGGCGTATGCAAGGTCGGGTCAGGTCGCCACCATAGCGTACATGATACTTCCTACCGCCGATGTGTAGGGTATCTTTCCAATGAGCTTTCTCTCCTCATTTGTCGAAGGAAAGTCTTTGACCGATAATTGAATTGACGTCGAAAGTGGATTCGATGTTGCGCATTCTCCATATTGAAGCGCCTCAGCACCTTTCGAATGTAATCGGATTGGGAGAGTCGGAGAGTCTTTGTCATCTGATTTCACTCGATCCTCATGCCTAGTATGTGTCGGACTTGTTCGAGTTCCTTCATCGCAAATTTATCATGAAGGCTCCACTTTAGTTTTCCGATCTTGCTCGATTGCTCCCTACAATGAGCATGTCATCGACATATAGAATCATGTAGATACGAGACTCCTCGGCCAATTTTCGAATATACATACATGGGTCGGAGTCAGATTTGTGGTAACCAAGCTTCATGATGTAGGAGTTGAAATTCTGGTACCACATCCTCAGCGCTTGTTATAAGCCGTAAAGGCTTTCCTTTAGTCGATATACAAGGTGACTTTCCTCCCCCGTCGTCGTGATGCCTACTAGTTGAGACATATAAATGTCTTCTTCCAAGTCTCCATGTAGGAATGTCGTCTTGACATCTAGCTACTCGAGCTCTAGGTTTTCAGTCACCACAACCCCCAAGTAGGAGTCGAAGGGTGGTCATCTTGACTACTGGTGAGAATATCTCGTCGTAGTCGACCCCATGTTCTTGTTTGAATCCCTTGGCGACAAGTTGAGCTTTGTATTTGGGCTTCTCTGAGTCAGATACATGTTTGTATGTGAAGATCCATATGCAAGGTAGTGGCTTCCTTCCAGCTGGTAATTCGACCAGCTCCCATGTTTGATTCTAATGAATCGAGTCCATCTCAAATTTCATGGCTTGTAGCCATGTCTCAGCATCCGACATGGTTGTAGCTTACTCATAAGAGCTTGGTTCTCTTGCGTCCGTGTAATTGATGTAGTCAAGGCCCGGTTGATAGAACTTTGTCGACCTTCAAACCTTGCCCAGATCTCCTGGGTGTCGATGTGTTCAGTTCGGATTCTTCGATCATCGTTGTTGGTTTATCTGTATTTCTTGAGTCATCTTCAGGAATTCCTTTTTGATGATTCGCCCCTGCAATAGGATTTCATCAATGTCAAATCATCCTCCCTTTTTCAAGATTGATTGACGGATTGGTTGGTGCCTTGGTCGGTTCTGTGCGACCTTTCGGTACCTTGGCTTGATTGGGGGATTTGGTCATTTCGACTTTGTCTCTTTCACCTCTTTTCAATCTCTTAGTCGAATCTATTTCGATTGGTGGACCTCTTGCCGATTCTGATTTGCTAGCGGGACCGTTGGCTTGGTTTTCTTTGACTATTTGTCGAATTTCCGATTCAGCCCGGTGGGTCGGTCCTTCTATGACATCTTTGTCGATTTCGAAGGAAACATTTTTGCCAACTATTTTCTACTGGTTCCGTCTAGAGAGAATATAATCTTCATTGAAGACTACGTCACTACTCTGGATCAATTTCCGGTTCTCTAGGTCCCACAACCTATAGCCGAATTCCCCATCGGTTCCATAACGGAGAAATATACACTTCAGTGCATGGGGTGCCAACTTGATCCTTTCGTCCCTAGGGATGAATGCATAGGCTTCGCATCCGAATATACGAAGTCTGTCATAGGTTAGTTGTTTGCCTGACCTAGTGCCTGTGGCACTTCGAGCCGCATTGCCCTCAACGGTGATAGATTTTTCAAATAGACGGTCGTCTGTAGTGCCTCGGCCTAGAATTCCAGCTTTAGTCTAGAGTGTTGGAGCATTGTCGCCACCCTCTCCTGGATCGTTCGGTTGAGCCGTTCTGCCACTCCATTCGGCATGGGTGTGTAAGGGACAGTTTTTGGTGTCGGATCCCTTTGTTGGAGGTACTGTTTGAAGGCTCGGGAGCTGTATTCACCTCGATTTTCGGATCAGAGTGTCTTCACTCAGTATCCCAATCGGTTCTCCACTTCAGCTATCCATTGAGTGAAGACCTCGAGCACTTCGTCTTTCGTCCTAATTGACTAGGCCTAGACCTTCCATGCACAGTCATCTATGAATGTGATGAAGTAACGGGAACCTCCTAGTGATATTTCGGGCATCGGCCCACATATATCTGTGTGAACCAGTTCTAGGGGTTGATGTACCATCTCTTAGTGGGGGAGTGTGGACTTCGGGTCTGTTTCCCGTAACAACAATGCTCGTAGAAGTTCACCTTTGTCTGGAGCTCCGGGATGTAGTTGATCGCCATCAACCAATCAAATCCGGCTTGAGACATATGGCCGAGTTGGCCATGCCATAAGTTTGTCCCATGATTCAGTTATGTTCACAACCCCTTCTCGACTGATTGCCATTAATGGATACAAGTTATTGTACTTGCATCCATTTCCTATCTTCATATTTCCTCGACTGATCATCCATGATGACTCATTGAGAGTCGTTTTGTACCTGGCTTCGGCTAGCATGCCGATGGAGACCAGACTCCTCTTCAGCGCGGGTACATGCTGGACTTGGTGCAGGGTGATAGTATTGCCATTTGGCAATTGGATGGGGACCTCTCTGATCCCTGCGATTGCGCACTCTTGCGTGTTGCCTAGTTGGACTGTGTCGTTGGCTCTAGCCGAACAGTTTGAAAACCATTCGATATTTGGGGTCACATGAAAGGTTGCGCCAGAGTCCAATAGCCACGTTTATGCGTCTTGTGCACTTTATAGGACTTCTCCAATAATCGAGTCCTCTAGAGAGAGAATTTCTCCTAATCGAGAGTCGGCAACATTGATTTGGTTGTCATCTGGAGAATGGTTCGAGTCGGATCGTCCTGAGTTCCACTCAAATCGTCGACGTTTCTCCTTTCTCTTGATTGACCAGCAATCAGAAACATTGTGACCAGGTTTTCTGCAGTGGGTGCAGAAATCACATGATCAACTATTCCTCAACTTCGACTATTGTCGGTCTCCCCTCTTTCTTGGTCAACTAGTGTTCCGACCGATTCTTTCGACTTGTTCTCTCGATCGACTTCGTTGAGTGGTGGGGTTCTGTCGACCCATCAACGGTAAGTCCCATCGATTTTCGCCAAATGTCCTCGATGAGGACTTCTCCGATCATCTCATCTAGATTTAGATTCGGACAACTATTGGCAAAGATCGTGCAAAAGAAACTCATAGTATATTACCCTCATGCAAATGGCTTGGCGGAATCCACCAACAAAACACTACAAAGAATTCCCAAAAAGATCGTGAATGACCATCAAACGGACTGCACCTAGGATTGCAATCTGTACTTTGGGCAGCCCGAACAGCTCACCATTTCAACTATGTATGGGTTGGAAACCATTGTCCCACTGGAAGTTGTCGTTCCTAGTTTGCGCATTGTAGTGCGCGAACGGTTGGATGAAAATGCAAGTAGACAAGCCAATATGGGAGGCCTACTCAAATTGGATGAGCAATGGCAAGAGAGTGAGATCATCTGAGAGGTCCAACAAGCAAAATGAGTTGGTTGGGTTTAACTGACATCGTGAAAAATGCGAAAAGGAATTAAAACCAGGTGTTGTTGTGTTAGTATTCCAATCTCCTTCAGGATTAATGCTCAGAAAAATAAATTTGTATTGGATGGGCCCGTTTTGGATTGAAAGCATGTGCAGATGGTACTTTTCGATTAGGAACTTTGCAAGGGAAATATATGTCAAAGTTGGTCAATGGATTTCGTTTACGAGCTTATCATAGTGAATTGCCTACCATCCCATTTTTAGTGGCAGTTGATTATCACCGAACACCTAGTTCCTTTTACATGCATGTTACACGCCTTCCCTTGAGTTCCCACGTGATTAGCAAGCTGACAACAAGAATTTAGACATAATTATAATTGAGGAACGTGAGAAAAAGAATTGTTGGTAGTTACACCAACTAGCTTACGGTTATCTATCCCTTCTTTCCTATTGGGAAAATATTAAAAGAGGCACTATAAGGCATTCCAGACTCGATCAATGTAAACAGAGACTGAGAAGAACGTATTACAAGGCTTCTTTGTCTTGCTATTACTTTTTATCACCTCGGTAATCCATGGTACCACAACATCAACCATAGCTTATCCTAATTCTTCAAAGCCCTCAAATATCAGTGTTATTGTCACTTCCAAAGCTCCATATCTGTTAGGCTTCAAGTCTCTAGATAATTACACAATGGTAATGATAGTTTTGTGTGCACTTGCACTTTCAACATGACGGGACGAAGCTGCATCATCCCATGTTGCAAGTGGGGACAAGCGACCAACCGACATTTTTTATAATTTTATCACGAGGTTGAAAAAGGCCAAGACGACGGAATCAATGGCGACAACGTCAATCACATCGTAAATAGCAATGTCACTTGACCATTCACCATTATCGTTAGCAAAAAGAATGCATCATCTCATGTTCCAATATCTTTATTGCAAACTCAAGGTGGACTACAAGATGTTGCAAGAACGTTTCAACGAAATGGATATTCACGTGCTAGAAAGTTTTGTAGGTTTTTCAGCTTCGCGTGAGACAAGACACAGATTGGAAAAAGGATCTTACGTCACAACTTTTAGAATGTAAAACAAAGTTGACAGAATTATAGAATCGACAATAACTCCATTAAAAAAGTATGATGGAAGAGCAACTACAACTTGTGCCTCTATATGATTGAAGTTTTTTTGTCATAATCTCTGGTTTATGATTCCGAGGCATGGGAGTTTTCTGAGACAACAATCCGAGTTTCTTCTTTGTAAATTAATACCCAAATTCACAAACTTTGCCCCGAGCTTGGAATTCTAGGCCAAAACGTCTAGCACATTCCTCATTCGGTAGTAAATCATTTGAACAAAGGATTTACAAGAAACATTTGAGTATAGATATAATTTAAATTTACCAATAACATGAAATTCATGAATGAGTAGGTAGAATGAGTAAAGACTCGACTTTGTTACATGGAGTGGCTTGAAATGTGAATAGATAAAAAAGATAGAGAATTCATATAGGGGGGTAGAACTTTAAGGGGATATCCTCGAGTTTTGGTTCAAAGGACCAATGACAGCTACCTAGAATGAGACAATTTGGATCATGGAGTCCAAAATGCTTGAGCATTGTTCTACAAGATATCACCAATATCTTTCCAATCAAGGTCACCCAAAGGTTTCTACATATATTGTCGCCACATCATACTAACCATTGATGGCCATTATAATAGTGTAGGTAGCAATTGCACCAAAAGAGGATTCAAATGACAACCTTATATCAAATTCAGCAAGAAAATTGCATTGCCTTATAACTCCTTCATTTAGCATAACACATCAGAATGAAGGATATAACCCCCACGAACAAGTATATAATGTCCAGCGCCCCATATCTATCATCACCCCAAACAAAAAACACTCACTTTAGTGGAGATATAGCCAAATGAATTCTAAATCCAGTTATATATAGTCATAGGCTTAATTTAGTTGGCCTCCTTTTTAAAAAGAACAAGCATTTGTGGGTCCCTTCCCATCATGAACTTTTGTTAGTGAAGAGATGAGAAAGGACCCCACCCTCATTCATCCTCTTGAAAATCTACCTTCAAAACTTTCAAGTATTTGCAAAGGGATGTCATCACATTACCAAATTTAAAATTCTATACACACGAAAAAAAAAAACCAATAGACTATAAAAAGAGTCACAAATTTTAAACATAAACGTTAATACATACTTTTGACAAAAGAAACAATTAATACATACATTCTTGTCTTCACCCATGTTAAGACAAATGAAATCCAGGCACCATAATATAGTGGTTTTTATGTTGTTTTTGATGAATTAAATGCCTTTATGTGCATATAGGACACTGAATCAATCCATTCTCATTACATTCTGAGCACCTCAAGACACGATGATTGCCTTCGATTCGCACTTTACGACTTCCATTGCATTCTAAACAAGGCACGAAACGGACACCACCACATCCATCACACACATCCCCCTTGTTCACATCTTTAGGAAGGCCTTCCAAAAGCTCACTCAGTTTGCCATCTTCATGAAGTTTCCCGACCTCATCTATACCTCCAATGTATCGGCCCTTGATAAAGATCCTCGGCACCGAAACAACCTTTCCCATGAGCTCTCGTAGCTCATTCAGAAACTCAAGATGCATCGACACATCACGCTCATCCATGATCACATCAAAGTTCCGGAGAATGCCCCTCGCAACATTGCAGTCCTCGAACGTCTTGCGAATCCCACGAAGTGTTGTGGTGTAGATGACAACCTTGTTGTGACCACTAGGGGGACACTTTGCTTCGAAACTCTCCAATGGATCGTAGATTCTTCTGTCCAGCCCTCTAATGGGGCTCTTGTGCCGCAAATCCCAATCTCTTCCCGAGAGATATTGTAGATCTTCTTCATAAGATGCAACGAGGTCGGGATCAAACAAGGGGCTATTTGGTTCAGTTGAAACTAGATTGCTCGAAGATAATCCCGATGGGTTCATTTTTGCCGAAGGCGGTGTATATGGGATTGAATACTTTTTCATCATCACATGTGGTTTGGATGGACACAACTCCTTCATGGGCACAATGGCATGATCAATCGAGCGAAGAAGAAACCGATTGCTTGCGATGCTTTCCTTTCTTAGAAGAAGAGGGCTTCTTGTCGGCATTAATGCTGTATTCGCAATGTTTGGGATTGAATTCTCTTTACCCAATTCTTCTTCAACATTGTTATCCATCTCATTCGATTCGAGCCCGCCCACATTCTTAACTATTCTTAGCTTTTTCTTATCAGGCCTCTGATTGTTGATTTGTCTCCGCTTCGGCTTCATTGAGGTAGAGAAGGTTGTTTGAGAAGCCAATTCATGGATAGATTCTTCATGAATTTGTGATGATAATGATGATGATGATGATGCAGCTTCTTCAAGACCCATCATCATGTCTCCCACATTAATGCTCTCTGAAATTGCATACTCTGGTGAACCCAAATTCATCCTAACATTTGATTTATAGGCTGCATCCATCTGTGTCTTCTTTTGAATAGCTTCTTCATCCATTCCTAAATTACTCAGTTTACCATACATCTCTGTCAATGTCCCTGTTTCCACCCCTTTCTCATTCATCTTCTTCTGTGAAATGATGCTGCTCTTGATTGGTGAATCGACTTTCATGAAACCATACGAAGTTGAGGTGAGAGAAACGCAATGGCGATGGTAGTACTGAACAGAAGAATTGGTAGAATTCATCTTTGGTGAAATTTGAACTGGACAAATACACAATCCATCATCCACTGATGCCTGTTCCCTGAGTAATTTGGAGGATATACAGCCCATACTTGAACCAAACTAAAGATGGTTCCCGTGATCTACAGCCCAAGAATTCACTGTTATTGGAAATACAAACGGATCTCGAATGAATAACATATGCATAGATGCACACGAGAAACGTATAAAATAGCCGACTTAAAACAAATCTTGAGCTATGTAAGATTTACCTCGATGAAAATTCTCCAGATTTGAGCTATGTCAGAGCGAAACGATTTCCACGATTCATTCGGTATATATTTATAAACACTTAATACAGGGGAGTTGAAAACAAGTAGATTTTTGGCTGTTTTGTTTTGGGCAGAATCAGTGATTTGCAAGGGGCTTAGATGCAGAAATAGCAGATGGGCAGTTGTTGGCAGAATTCATAGCAGATGGCCTTAATCTTCATGAGTAGGAGGGGGACTATGTGCTCTGTTTCTATAGTACTTTCTATTCTATGCACACTCTGCAGAGCTTCTTCTCCCATATCTCTGCCATGCGAACAAAACCCTAATATTCAGAAATGCTACAAAGAAGAAGAAGAAGAAGAAGAAGAAGAAGAAGAAGAAGAAGAAGCCCAATCAGAAGTATGATCAAAATGAATGGGATGTTTGTTTGTGAGGGAAAAAATGAATGAAGTTTTGAAAAAGAGCGAGAAAAACAAGAAAAAAAAACAAAAAGGCTGCAAAAAAAATTAAAAAACAGGTAAAAACCATTCATTATTATTATTATGAATGAAAATCACAACGGCCCTTTTTGAGAATCGAGTGTATGTGATTGTGTTATGTGTTATGTGTTATGTGTTATGTGTTATGTGTTATGTGTATATGTATGTGTATGTGTATGTGTATGTGTATGTGTATGTGTATGTGTATGTGTATGTGTATGTGTATGTGTATGTGTATGTGTATGTGTATGTGTATGTGTATGTGTATGTGTATGTGTATGTGTATGTGTATGTGTATGTGTATGTGTATGTGTATGTGTATGTGTATGTGTATGTGTATGTGTATGTGTATGTGTATGTGTATGTGTATGTGTATGTGATTGTGATTGTGATTGTGATTGTGTATGGGATTGTGTATGTGTATGTGAATGTGATTGTGATTGTGTATGGGATTGTGTATATATGTATATGTATATGTATACTTTAAGTATATGTATATGTATATGTATATGTATATGTATATGTATATGTATAAAAGTATGTGTATATGTATATGTATAAAAGTATATGTATATGTATCTATATCTTGTATTTATATCTATACATATCTATATCTGAATCTATATCTTGTATGTGTATGTGTATATCATATACATATGTATGTGTTTTCTTTGTGTCAAAAGGAACCCCTTCACAACAATCATGTTTATATGATATGCCTATAGAGTGCATGCATGCATATATGTATGTCTCTCAAAGTAATTTTTGTCCAACCGTCCAAAATATGCGTTTGGTTGAAAGGGCTCAGGTCTAGATCTTTCCCAATATCTTGTCATCTCATAATATGAACTTTCAATGTGAACCGGCTTATCCGTATTACCAATTGCACGAGAAGTTGTTTATAAAATCACTTTCAATATCATTGTCGTTGTGTTATTGGATATAAATGAGTTTTCATTTATATATATATATATATATATATATATATATATATATATATTCATAGTGTGCACATGATACGGCTAGTCTTAATAAGAGTTATCCTCGTGTAGATACATATTTGCCAGATTTCTTCAATTTGCACATCAATTTCATCATACAACTTGAGTTTAGAGTACAACCAAACATACGGTTCTTTGTTGATACTAACAATCGGCAACGGTCCAGTTCGGTTTGAGCCCTCTCAAACCGAACTGGTTTGGAACCGAACCGTTTAAATTTTTTGAAACTTGAACCAAACCACGAAATTGTTAAACATTTTTCAAACCGTTAAACCATTAAACCTTAAAAACCGTGGTTTTGTGATTCGGTTTCGGTTTTCAACTTACGTCTATTTTATTTTATTTTTTAATTTTTTAATTTTTTAATTTTTTAATTTTTTAATATTTCATTGTTTTAAATTTTTTAAATTTTAAAGACGTTCCTAAAATGTGAGAATAAGGTCTAAAAATGAAAAGATTGTTTAAAAACAATTTTTTTAATTTTTTTTAAAAAAATAATTGAAATAAGAAATAAAAAACCGTTTAAACCGCGGTTTCTGACTATTGAAACCAAACCAAACATTTTTTAAAAACCGAACCATTGAAACCATTAAGCCATTAAGTCGTAGTTTTGTGGTTCGGTTCAGTTCAACTCAAACCGTTGCCGATTGTTAGTTGATACAGATAAGTGCAAATGTTTGTGGACTTTGAGTTTTTCACGTTTTTAAGTTGGTTAAAATACAACTCACGCGCATTTTTGAGAGAGTAGAAGGAGATGGAATCAATCAACCCAAAACAAAACATGACTTGGAGTTCAATCAACGAGTTGGTCCTTCCATCATGTGGGCATTCGCTCACAAACATGGTCACTTGCACACAAAGTTGTTGTCAAATCAAACAATACTAAATGTATAACAATACTAAAGACATAACTTCTAACTAGTGAAGTATTGAAAACTAGGATATAAAAAAAATGTCATTTGTGAGAAATTCGCTAAATTTGGCAACTTGAAAAACACCTTGGTTATCTTTGTAATTTCAATCGAGTGGTAAATGAATAGAAGTGTTGAACTACTCCAATGATATAATCTACATTGTCCATATGAGTATGATACATCTAATCAAACAAACAAGAGACCGCTTAACAAAAACATGCCAATTAAGTGAGGTGCTTTATTGATTGTTATTCTAATGATATACATTGATAAAGATAGAGAGAATGGAACTTAATGTATTATTTACTCATGTTGCCATGAATAAAGGGCAAGTGAAAGTTGAGAATATGTTTGGAGAAAGATAGAATTATAAATCATGTAGCAATATATCATGGGCAATGACAAGAAGGGCTCTAATCGTGAGGGAGATGTGCATTGCCCATTTGTCCATAGGGTTAAGGTTTGTTATTCATTGGAACTTGATCAATGACTGAGACACATATTGTGTGCAACATCTACAAAGGAAATGTAATGTTTGCATCACGAATAACCACACTCAACTTGTTGGGTAGTTAGTCCTAATAGCTGGACAATGGCATTAAACTGGAAACATCAGAAGGATGTCCTTAGTAGATGGTAAGATTTGTATTCAAGGCACAATAGTATATGTTATTCTTATGGTAGTAACGGTGGGCTAAATAAAGTATTGTTAATCCTAGTATGATAATTAGGAATAAAAAATAACATAGTATTTTGTAGACATGTGTAGTTACACATTTAGGGAAATATCAACGAATTTAAAAGACGATTATGAGGGTCTAACTAATAAATTGATTGACATTTAGTAATTTTACAAACTACTTCTATTTTTTTCCCAATTATATAGTTTGAAGGTGCTCATTGGAGAGAGAGAGAGAGAGAGAGAGAGAGAGAGAGAGAGAGAGAGAGAATATTAGAATTAGAATTAGAATTTTTATTGTCCATAAAGAGGCCAAATTTGACCTATGGGACCAGAGTATACATGTGTTCTTGATATGTGTCTCTTTCCTAAAAAGGGGTATTCATACATTGAAGCACAAAGTCTCTATGTGTGAATAAAGCATACACATATGAGCTCAACCTTCTCGGTGGTGTCTTAAGTATGACACTTAAGTTATCACTCCCTCTTAGTATGACAACATATCTTGAACGAATTGCACTATATGTCGAGCATGTGAAGACCAAGTGGCATTCATCCTCTACCATGCCTTCATTGCATACTTTGCATGTCTTCAAGTTAGTTACATTTTGATACCATGATGCAACTTCAATACCTAACTTGTGAGATCGAATGCAAAGTAGTGTAAGGGCTCTATGAGCATTACTACTCATATTGGTAATGAGATAAGGTTGGATACGATCAATAGGCATTCTTGCTTTATATTGAGACCAATATTCAAGGTTGACATTTGCAACGTAGTATTCTAGCTTTGTCCTCTTAGCATCTTCCCACTTTATCCTTAATGATTCCACCAACCTTTCCTCAATCATTACATATTGCATAGCATTGCCCGAAAGCTCTAAAAGATCATCCACACCCCATCTTCTAAACCATTTCCTTATGTCAACAACCCAATCAGATGAGAGAATTGAAAAGAATAGCGTGTGGAACCTTGTAGACAAACCGGCTCAGCCGGATTACAACAATAAAAAGAGAATGAAGGTTTAATGGAAGCTTAAGAACAAAGAATACACAAGAGAGACAGAGAGAGAGAAAAGCATAAACTCGATTCAAAATAATAACACTGTGTACATACAATGTGCTCAGTGAGGACTTTTAATACAAGCCCATAAAGGACTGACAAGTACTTCACTGCTCATACAAGCGACTGACACTAACTCCCAAAAGATACGCCTATTGTACTAGGCTAGATCCATAGGCCTCTAACGACCTACCGGTTACAATATGATCCGGCTCTTGGTTTCAGATACCATCTAGACACTGATCTGGTTCTCTGTTTTGGACGTTGATTCGGCTCTGGTTTATTCAGCCGATCCGGATCCGGTTTAGCTTGTCCCCTCAAGCTCAACTTGAGATCGGATCATGGTGTCAGTATTTATGGTAGTCGGTCCTCTCCTCTGGCTCTCCTTGGCGTCCTCCTGCCTGGCTCATGCTCCTTGACCCGTCCAATTTTGCGCACCTCGACCTTCTCGGTCGCCTTGTCTACTCATGAGGCCCATCTCAGCTCCTTTGTTGTCGCGACTTCGACGCTTCTTGACCCATCAGTTCCTCCGTCACAGTGTTGACTTCCGCTACCACCTTGTTCGTTTGGCCTTCAGTTGATCCGGCTCCTCCGAATCAAACACCTCTTCCGAATCGGGTGCCTCTGATTCATTCCAACTCTTATCCGAATTGGCTATCTCCAATTCGTCATCAGTCTTCAGGCCCTTTATCATATCAGACCACGTCCGGGTCTTGGCCTTCTTCTTCCGGTCGGCTCTATCCTTCTTGACTCTGTTGCCGTCGCCGCTTGTTTCGACTTTCTTGGATGTGTCAACTTCTTCAATCGACTCGATTTCCTTTTTCTTCTAGTATGAGACGATGTATAAAAGACAAGGACTTTAGTTTTCACTAGATTCACTACCAATCCTCGTTGTGTGCAAAATTCATATAGGGCATCAAGGTGCTTTTGTAAGTCGTGTTCAGACTCCAAGAGCAAAACTACGTCATCTGCATAGAGTAAGAGACTAACTTGTGTACCCCCAATGACTACTCTGTTGCCTCCCTTATGAGCAATAAATCAGTGATCTCATCAATGTAGATTCCAAAAAGAGTCGGTGATAGGGGGAAACCTTGTTTTACACCAATAGTGCGGGTGAAACAATTGGATAGGCCACCTGGGCATCTTACGCACCCAGAGACTTGCTCATATAGAGCATAGATGGCCCATATAATGTCATTTGGTATCCCCATGCTTTAAAACCTATCAAACAACCGCTCCCTAGGAACTGTGTCAAAGGCTTTGCGAAAGTCTACAAAGCAACAATATAGTTTCTTCTTGCGAGCTTTCGTCTGGTCAATTAAGCATCTAAGTGTGAAGATATGGTCAATAGTGGAGAAGGCTCAGCTAAAGGCAACCTGCTCAGGTGCTCGAAGACTTATTAAGGTTTTCATATAATCGCTGAGCTTTGCCTTCATTACCGCACCCTATATTTTAGTGAGCGTATGACCTATCATAATGGTCCTATATGTATTTGGGTCCATTGGCTCCCCTCCTTTATGTATAGGGGCCACTGTGTTCATGGTCCATTATGGTGGAAAACCCTCAGCGAGGGCGCGGTTGAAGATTAGTGTGAGAAAAGGAGCTAGGCACTCTCGAGCATATATGATGTGTTCGGCTCGCAATCCTGTGTGGTCCATGGACTTCCTATGTTGACCCTAGAGGTCGTTAAAAGTGTCCCCATGGTAGGTCGAGGTGTGGAAGGCATGGGAATGGGTGGTTGATTCGAGACGTGGTAGAGTCTCTCTATATATGTGTGCCAAGTGTTGGGATCCTCGATGGGTGTTTGTGGTCTCAATTCCCGTAGTCTCTTCCATGCAAGCACACAATCCCTACACATGAGCATGCGATAGAGTTCCCAATATTGAGATGCTTCCCAAGCTCGTCTTTTACGACATGTCATCTTGCGCATCTCTTTGCGAGCCTGTACTAAGGAAGTAGTACCGCTAAGTCGCGATACTTTAAGTTGTCTATACAAGTCTCTACAATCCTCATCATACCACCTATTCCGTGGCATAGACCATATTCTAGTTTGATTGGAGTGTTTCGTGTATGGGAAGCTACTAATTGTTGCTAAGTGAAGGATGTGTGTGTTCAGCAGTGAGGTTCTCTAAAGGCAAGGAAGAATCAAGAGAGAAAGAAAGAAAGATATATTAACATCTTCTAAGACCAAAATGAGAGAGAGAGAGAGAGCAAAGGAGAGGATAACAATCTTGAAGAAATGTATGGTGAGGTGTCAAATGTCTTCCTTCATATGACAAAATAACACATCATGGCAACAACCACCCATGCGATTTGATTCTGTTGGTCGATCATTGTCCCCAACCTCTCCCATTGGGAGATTGTCCTCGGGGAGATCGTTGTGGGCTTTGTCCTACCCAGACTCTTATGAGTTTCGAAGGCCACAATGGGCTGACACCTGGAAAATAGAAGATCAACACGAACGAACGTTTTGTCACAAACATGTATGGTAGTGACACACAAAGATGATGAACTTATGAAATTTCTGATTCCTGTTAGTAGTAGTAGTAATAATAATAATAATAACTAATCATTCTATTATTCCTTAAACCTTAGAACTTTAGATATAATAATATTAATACTAATAGTAATAATGATAAATGAATAATTCTATTATTCCTTAGACCCGAGAACCCCAGATACAATAGTAATGAATAATTATATTAACAATAACAATAGAACCCTTAAACCCCATATAACAATAACAATAACAATAACAATAACAATAACAATAACAACAACAACAACAACAATAATAATAATAATAATAATAATAATAATAATAATATTATTATTATTATTCCTTAAACCCTAGAAACTCAGACAGAAGCAGGAGGAGAAGCTGCAGAAAGTAGAAGAAAGGAGGCGGAAGGCGAAGATGCAATCTCTACGCCATTCTTCTCGGCGCGTTCTTCATTTATCAGGTATGCTCTCTGTACCCATCTTTGCTTTGCCTTGCGCATTTGTTGGTTTTCTTTTACTTCGTTTAAGATTATATCCAAGTTTTTGCTTCGCTGTACAATTTATGTCTTCATCACTGTTGGACATAAGTAGAAGGAAAAGCTTAGATTTTTGCTACTTGCATTATTTCCTAGTGTACGTTTTGATAGCACTATCTGTTATACGAGTTAACATTGATACAATGCCGTTTGATATATACTGATGTATATACTTGGTGCTTCAGATTCATTTCTTCAACCTTTTGATGTGTATTGTGATAATCAGTATGAACCTAATAATCTACTGTAATATTTGTTGTGTTTCAGCGTTTCAATTCTTGTGCATAGAAAAATGAGTACCCATATTCATTGTTCTCTTGATTTGTTGTTTTGATTCTATGTATGTTGTTCTCTTGATTTGGTGTTTTGATTCTATGTATGAAAAATACTACTCTTTAATATAGCATTTCAATTCTTGTGAATTAAGAAAGAGTGTCGAATTCGGCATTTTCAGTAGCTTGTGTTGGAAAATGACTTTCAACTTAGCATTCTGTTTCTTATGCGTGGAAAATGAACATTCTGATTGGGATTTTGGTTTGTAATTTCTTATCTGGTGTCTTGATTCTTGTGCGTGAATAAAACAATTCTTTGATTCATTATTTCAGATCTTATGATTGGAAAAAAGAGAGCATATGCATTCACAATTGCATTTCATCAATATTCATGGTCTGAATTCCTAATCAATTATTCTATTTAGTGTTGAACATGCTTCAGATAGAGATAAATAATCAAGTTTTCACTAGAAGTCCACAGAATCTCACATAATGCGTTGACATTTCTATTCATGTGCAGAAAATTAAAATGCAAGCGTTTTATGTTCTAACTTTCTATACAGTTCTTTCATGTAATGTTGTGCTTGCTCCAGGAGACATAAGATTTCACAGGATATAGTAATTTCTCATTTGATTCCTTGCCCAATTGTTTACTTAAATCTATGCATAGGTCCTAGCAGAAGTTCCTTAAGAGGTTTAAGCACACAAACATCAAGTTCCAAGACCAGGAGGTCTAAAGACGAAAAATATGGCCTCACATTGAAGTTTGTTGAAAGGTATGAAACTTATGCATTAGAATTGATTTGATATCATTACTTGGTAGATTTTAGTACTAGGAATGCATTTAGGAAACTACAAAACTCTGCTATTAATGGTGTCTTTCTTTTACTGCATTGCACAGTACATATGCATATTTGTGATATTATTGTTGGTACCCATTTCATGGTTACGTTTTTGTTGGTTTAGATTTAAGGCTTCAAATGATGGAAAGCTGCCCGGGATAACTGCAGTGAGAAAAGAGATTGGTGGTAGCTATGATGACCTTAAAAAGATTATGGAATCTATTCAAAAAGATGATCCTTCATATACTGTGGCATCAGATACTAGAAAGGCCAAAAACAAGGAAGAAGTACCTAGTTTAGCCATAAAAACGCCAACTGAAAAGAATCCGAGTGTGAATGTAGCAAAGGAAAAGGATACACCTCAGGAGAAAGTATTGAACTCAAATAAAGCGAAAGAAAAGAATCCACAAGATGGATCAAATTTAATTTCAGGACATTCACAAGTACATCAGAATAGAGGATTAAAAGATGTTGGAAATATGGGAAAATTGTCTTCCTCAATCAGGAAGAAGTCGATTCCAAATGCATCAGAGAAAAAAGCTATGAACCAGCATAAGAAATCTGTAAATCTTCCAATAGGTGGAGTAGTTCAATCAGTTTCATTTGCCAAAGCCACCTCACGGCATGCTGTGGTATGACCATCTTCTTTCTGTTGAATTAATATGAGAAAATTACATCATCTTTCTGTAGCACTAAACAGTGACAAACTGAGTTATGTAGGAAACTAGTGGTATACATCTGCCAACCAAAAATCAACATCAAACATTAATTCATTGCTTTTAAATGTATCTTTCTGTGCAGATTGATAGTGACAAAGAAGATGATGATTCAGATGTTGCTGCACCTGAGTACAGCCACAAAGGGAACCTATCAGAGCAGGTCATACTTTGGCAACAAAATCATCCAAGTAGTTTAATTCTGTGGAATTTCTTGCTAGACTTGATTAAAAAGCTATCGTAGTATTCATTAATCATTATTTTTGTCATTAGGAATTGAATCTATTTAGTTTGATGATTAAAATGGTTAATTAAAGGTTTACTGTCTTCGTTGAGTAATGACTGCTTATTTCCTTTCCTGATTTGTAGCAATAGAACATGAGACAATTTCAATTAGAAGAATGTATTGAATCATTAGATCTATTGAATCCTGTTAGTTTGCTGATGTGCATTTTTTAATAGGTTATAAACTGTCAAAGTGTGATGAAATCAAAAAGTGTCAAATCTGAACCTGCCAAAACGAAGAAAATTGAAGCTGTGGATGTAAATACGAAATCTCAAGTCACTAAAGTGAAGAGTCATGAAGCAGTGAATGGCAATTTGTCTGGCTCGAATGCTGTGATTGGTGCATCTGGCTCAAAGGTATATTGTGCACAAGGCCCACAATCCATCAAATGATTTCTGTATGATGTTGTAAGCAATACAGAATGCAAGTCAAATTATGCAATTTATAAATATTCTTTTGTTATGTAGCTTGGATTGGGAGATGTAACAGATTCAAACAGGCTTGCAACTGTCTTCCGTATTTCAAATTTACCCTTGCAAGCTTCAGAAGAAAGTGTTAGGGCGCTTTGTGAAACTATTGCAAGCGTTCATGACTTGGAGGTTCGGAAAAAGGGCACAGTGGATGTTCAATTCAACATCAGAAATGACTCAGAAGCAAGAGCTGTACTGGACAGGTATTCATTCACTCATTTGCAATTCTTCAAGGGTCTCTGCAGTTTCGTTGTTGCACTGTTTAACTTGAATGTTGCATGTGGTTCGGTAAGGAAAATGCACTGGAACTTGGTGCATATGTAAATGTATTCTTCACATGCTGATGAAGAGTAAATGTGTGCTATGGATTCCTTAATAATGTCTATGGTCTTTCGGTGCTTGTCCCAAGTTCTTCGGATGCTGTGCTGAAGGATGGATTTCTGAATATGCTACTTGCAAGTAGAATTGATTGTTAGAAGTCGGGAGACTTTATAATGCAAACATGTTTGTCTACTCTTGGAAATTCAAGGATATGTTTTTATGTTATTGAGAAAGCATCAGTCTATATAAACAGTTAAGCTACAAATTCTAAAGCTCTTCCTAGGACAACCATTTCACTCTTGTTCTGCATGCTATAGGACTGAGATTAAATTTCTTGATGTTTTTCAGGCTTAGGAGTGCCACGCTCGAGAAGCGGAATTTAAAAGCATTTATTGCACCTAGATTCTATTGTGGGAAAAGTGCCGATAAGCAGCTAAAACCTCATGATGCCAATAAGTTGAAGTACATTAGAGATACTGCCCTCAACAATTTTGAGCAATGCTTTAGACAGCTTTATGCTCGAGTACAAGATTATCGTGAGCTCATGGCCATGAAACGAGACATTTGAAGAATCTGGCATTGTTGAAAATTAGCCCCAAAATTTCTCTCTTTTTTATCAAGTTTCTTTAACTGGGAAGGAATGGATGGTTTTGAGTATATTGCCAATTCAATCCTGCATTTTGTCTTTTAGCAAAGATCACAAAAACATCATGATGTTGTGTTCATGCTTTAAGGTGTTTGAGAATTAAGGTCTTCTTATATAGCAGGGTTTAGAGTTTTCGGATCATATCTTTATCTGACATGCCAAAAAAATGGATTTGTATGTATCAAATTCTAGTTCCTCATCAAATAAAATTGAATTGATGGCTGTTTAGGATATGGTATCATAAAAGTTTTTTTAATGGAAACAAAATGTGGATGAATTTGGCTATGGCCATTGATTATGGGCTCTAGGATGACAATATTCTACCAATATTTCCTTCCAAGCTTTTGTAAAACTCTTCTAGCTCTCTCTCAACTTTGTGTACACTAAGAGAATAAAAATAGTGATATTAATCTCTCTGCCTCTTTGCCTATTAGCTTGTTGGTTTATATTGTAGTGTTAAAATCATAAATTTGACATAACCAAGTTGGATCTCGTGAATCGTCTCCTAGATCAATCTAGTCTCTCATGAATGGTAACATTGTTGTCATCTTTTGGCCTATGGACATTTGTGCTTGAGTGTAGCCATTTTCTTATTATTGTTTTGTATGCCTATATAAGGAATGCACCATGTGAAAACCACATGAGATGCATTGCATTGATATGTGGAATATACAAATCAATAAATCAAGCCCTAGAAACTAGCTCCATAAAGAGAAAATTGTGAAAATGACCACTAATTAGAATTAAAAACATGAAATATTAATTAAACTAGCTACCTACTCTTAAAGGTTTTTAAACTAGGCTTTCTCTTTACATGAGGCAATTAGAGATCCTCACTAATTAGATCTAATAATTTAACATTGAGGGTTCCATGGAAAAGCTCCTTGGTTCTAGATACGTAAAGAAATATGGTGGTAATGCCTATACATCTCCACTTTGAGGTTGCGGGCTTAAGGCTCAATTTTTAGATCATTACACAAAATGATGACAAAAATAGAGAAGCTTGGATTGACAATACCATATATAATCCTCATATTCCTAGTTTGTGAGCATGCAGGCTAAAAATTTGCTCTAAAATATGGCTTTACAAATTACTTTACACTATGCATGTCCTAAACACAAAACAAAAGGTGGTTGCCTTTAGGTAACTAAATGCACATTGTGTAGGCAAGGAGATTCTTTTGATTGACAATCCCCAAAGTTTATGGAACTTCCATTGAGGTTAAGACAAGAAGTTGTCAAACCCAGCCATTCGAGATCCCTGAATGCCATGCATGCTCTAGTGTCATAGTTTTTCATTCTGGGTCTACAAGTCGAAATGTTCGAGCATTTTCAGGCTCTACAAAGGTCTACTATTATAGAGTTACAGAAAAAGCTGTTCGAGATCCCTGAATGCCATCATGCTCTAATGTCATAGGTTTTCATTCTGGGTCTACAAGTCGAAATGTTCGAGCATTTTCAGGCTCTACAAAGGTCTACTATTATAGAGTCGGAGAAAAAGCTTCTTCTCTGGCAAAACTTAGTAGTACTTTCTGGGTCTACAAGTCGAAATGTTCGAGCATTTTCCGGCTCTACAAAGGTCTACTATTAAGAGTTGAGATAAAAAAGCTTGTTCTCTGGCAGAACTTAGTAGTAGTGTGAGCCATTTTCCGGGAAAACTTAATAGTAGTGTGAGTTTTGTGTTTGGTCTAAGGCCCCACAAAAATGGTGGGTTTTGGAAGGCTATGGATATGTTGTTGTGGGCGATTTGTATGTTGGGCGATTGTGAAGAGAGAGAGAGAGAAATAGAAAGGATTATGGAGGGATTCTGTGAAGAATGTTAGGCTCCTGTTCCCCCGCGTTTCCCTTCATCGCCTCCACTGCATCATCATCATCATCATCATCATCTCCTCCCTCTGCACTTCATGATGGTGCTGAGCATGACCACCACATGCTGCCTTGCTCCCATCCATCCCTAATCTTCATCACACCTTCCCATCGCAGGAGGAGGAATACCCGATGTAATAATGCCTCTGGTCCAGATGTTCAAACCCTAATCCTTGGCGCAAGTGTCATCTCTGCCACCGTTGCTTCTCTCTATTTCGGTCTCAAGGTTAGTGTATATGTGATCATGTTTTGTGCTCTTCCTTTGGTCTCAAGGTTTGTGTGTGTGTAGTATCTATGTATATACATATGTGTACACACATGTATATATGTATGTATGTATGTAATATGATCATGTTTGTGTGCGTGTTGCTTCTCTCTATTTATTTATATGTATGTATGTATGTATGTAATATGATCATGTTTGTGTGTGTGTTGCTTCTCTCTATTTATGTATATGTATGTATGTATGTGTATATGTATGCATGTATGTATGTAATATGATCATGTTTGTGTGCATGTTGCTTATTTGTATGTATGCATGTATGTAATATGATCATGTTTGTGTGTGTTGCTTCTCTCTATTTATGTATATGTATGTATGTATATGTATATGTATGCAATATGATCATGTTTGTGTGCATGTTGCTTCTCTCTATGTATGTATGTATGTATGTATGTATGTATGTATGTATATGTATATGTATGCATGTATGTATGTAATATGATCATGCTTGTGTGCGTGTTGCTTCTCTCTTCTTCTTCTTCTTTTCATCTCAAGGGTAGTATGTGCTGATTATGTTTTGTTTGTTTCTTCTCTTTCTTTTCTTTGGTCTCAAGGTTAGTATATGTAATATGATCATGTTCTGTGTGTGTTTCTGTCGATTTTCTCTATTTAGTGATCTCAAGCTTAGTTTATGTAATAAGATTGTTTTTGTTTGTTTGTTTGTGTGTGTTTTTGGGTCCTTTTCTAGTTTTTGACATCTATACATCTCATGTATGGATGCATTTTTTTGTAGGGTGATCCGGTCCCATGTGGAAAATGTGGTGGAAATGGTATGAATTCTGCCCGATTTCTTCCTTGAGTTTTAAATTTCCTTAATTGTTTGATGCACCATGTTTTTTGAGGTTCTCCCATTCTGCAGAACTATGGTCGGTGATTTATTTCAGAGGCTATAAGGGTCTAGTTACTTAAATTCATAAAGTTTCAACTGATGAAGGCTAGGCTATGAATTGGTTAGATGATACTGAGTTTCATTTAATAGGATTTCCAGTGATTGAGACTACTGTGATTTGATAGTGTAAAGTTTTGTTTGAGGATTTTGAGCATTCCTTCATAAAGTTTTGATGGATGGAGGCTAATCTTGTTGGATCATGTTGAGTATGACTTCATAACGCCTCAACGGATTGAATATTTTCTGGTTGATATAATCTCAACTGGATTGTGGCTAGTTTGGTTGGATGGTATTCAGTAACCCCAACTTAATATTATTTGTTAAAAGTGATTGAAATTCTCTCTTTTAGTTTAAGTTCTATTTTTACTTTATTTTATTTTAGTTCTGATGATTGGATAAATACCAAATTTGTTGTAAACCAACTGTCTCATGGGCCAATTTTGGCCTTAAGAAGACGTTAATATATCTTTCTTTCTTTCTTTCTTTCTCTCTCATGCATGATTACTGAATTCTGCTTTACTGATGGCATCTCTTCCTGAAACACCTGACTCATTATCTACGAATGCTTAAACATTGAATCTATAGACTGTTTATTGAACAAGCTCCTGGTTAATGGCATCATTCTTAAGATTATGAAACCCAAAACCCTCATCTTTGGGCTGTTTCATCTGAATGTAAAAGCATGGCAACAATAATGCTTAAACATTGAATCTATAGACTGTTTATTGAACAAGCTCCTGGTTAATGGCATCATTCTTAAGATTATGAAACCCAAAACCCTCATCTTTGGGCTGTTTCATCTGAATGTAAAAGCATGGCAACAATAGTCAAAAGCATCTAGTAGGTGTATTGACTCTGCATCTAATTCAATTTTTTTTTTTTAATCTCTACTTTGTGATATACTACAATCAATGAACAATCGCATGGGATCAGGAGGCACAAAGTGTGTTTTTTGCACTGATGGAAAGATGAAGGGAGAGTCAGGTCTGACTGATTGCTATGTTTGCAGAGGAGCAGGTAGGATTAACTAAAGTTTTCAAATTGGGTTTTTCCAGTTGATTGGTGTAAAGTCAAATCCTTAAAAACTTTCAACACTTTTTTATTTTTCTCATGATTTTTTCAGGTTTGATTCTCTGTAGAAAATGTAGTGGCTCAGGATATTCAAGGCGTCTTTAATAAGGGGAGATCTGGATTTTTATATTTAACCAGGTGCATTTTCGTTGAATTGAATCGCAACATACAAATGTAATTATAGAAGTTCTGAAGATGATTCATTTATTGATGATGCATTATTAAGCCTTGAGCATCCGGAATTCTAATGTCATCTTTCCATTTAAAGAATTGATTGAGATGCACAGCCCCACCCCCTGAAGAATGTAATAATTTATTCATTGTTATGTAACATTCAAAAGGCAAGTGAAATATCAATCAAAAGATAATTTCATATATACTAGATCGAACCACGAAACCGGTAAATCGAACTGTTTTTTTTTTTCTTCAAACCATTAAACTGTTAAAACTGTGGTTTCGTGGTTAGGTTTCGGTTTTCAACTTAGGTCAAATTTTAAATTTTAAATTTTAAAATTTGTAAAATTTAAAATATTTAATTTTTTAAAAATTAAATTTTTTTAATGATGTTCCGTTAATCTGAGAATAAAGTCTAAAACTGAAAAGATTGTTTAAAAACAAATTTAAAATTTTTTAAAAATTCTTTTAAAAATTTCAAAAAATAAATAAAAACAAAAAACTGTTAAAACCGTGGTTTTTGATTGTAGAAACCAAACCAAATCGAATCGAACCGTTTAAATTATTAAGCCCTGGTTTCACGGTTAACCAAACCGAACCGTTGCCAATTGTTAATTGTAGAGGAACAGGGATGCATTTAGTAAATATTCTCAATGAAAATGTCAACATTGCACGATTTGGCTAGTGTTGAACAAGCATGGTAACTCTTGTCTCTCAAGAACAAATTGAGAGGAGTCTCAACATATTATGTGAGGAAACATTAGGAGTTGCTTTTTAGAACAATCACCAGTCTTGAGTTAAAACCGGATTGACCAACTCCTTTGCCTCATAATTCGTCACCTGATAACCAAATGTCTCTACATCCTCTGTCGCTCTTATCATCCTCTTATCACCTTTGTCAAACTGAATGCAATCTGTAATCTAATGATTAATTTCCTAGCTATACTCTTTCCTTTGGTTCATTCAATTGTGTTATGTCTATTTTTTTCAATCTTTTTGGCTCCTTTAGTCTCTTAAATAAACCATGTGCTCTCTTTCTAGTGCCATTCTTTTTTGCATTTCCAAATCGTTACAAGAGTTTGATTTTGTACAAGGTTATCATGATCCAAGCCTAATAATATATGTACCTTCTTGATTAAAAATTAATTGATTTGATCCTTTTATCATATGATTTGCCAATTCCCATGAACTTATAATGTTCATTCATATGCTGTCTTCTTGCTTTTTGATATCTCTCGAGTCTTCTTCACACATCTATGGATTCTCCACTTAAAATATTCATTCATATGTTGTCTTTATGCTTTTTGATGTCTCCTGAGTCTTCTTCACACATCTATGGATTGTCTCCATCTACATTGATTGGTGTGCTTACGAATTTTAAACGTATAATACTAACTAAAAATTGGTAACGGTTTGGTTTGAGAGTGTCCAAACCAAGGTTGTTAGGTACGTTAGATACGGTACGGATACCATACGTATATAATGTATTAATACGCGTATAGTACCTCCCAATTTAAAAATATGTTAAATGTATGTTAATACTTTTAAATTTTGAAAATTATTTACCTTTTTAAACAATATTTGTAATATTGGGAAAAGCATCTATGTTTACACAATTTTGTGATGTACATTATATAGTTCTACATCCTAAAATGCATATAAGACATTTGGACATTTTACATCTTAAAATACTTATAATATGGATATCGACATTCACATATTCGATAAATTAATGTAAGTGTGTATCACGATGTTTTACTTCAAATTGTAATTATTTACGATTATGCCTTCATAGATTGAGGAATTGTCTATGATTATCACACTCAGGATAGGTTTCTATTTTCTTCTCTCTCTTCTTCATTTTCTTCTTCTTCTATCTTCTATGATTATCACACTTAGAGTCAGGAGAGGTTTTTGTTTTATTTTCTCTCTTTTTCTTCTTCTTTGTCGTTATCTTTTATGTTCTTCTTTCTTCCTTCTTTTTCACTAAAATCTTTCTTTCTTTTTTGCTTTTTGTTTTTTATAAATACGTATTATACCTGTTTTTCAAATGTAGGTTAAATACCATATTAGACAAATGTACATGATAATTGACTGAACAACACTGAGGTATAGTACGTACTATACAAATTATGAGGTACTATAAGTATTTAAACGTTAAATATGGGTACGTAAATAACCATGGTCTAAACTGACCCGTTTATAAATTTTGAAACCTGAATCGAATTGAACCACGAAATTGTTAGGTAATAATCCCAAATGTTAAACCATTAAACTACTAAAACCACGGCTTTGTGGTTCGATTTTGGTTTTTTCAACATAGGTCCAAATTCAAATTTAAAAATTTAAAAATTTTCATTATTTTAAATTTTAAATTTTAAAAATTTTAAAGATGTTTCCTAAAATGTGAGAATTAGGATTCAAAATGAAAAGGTTGTTTAAATTTTTTTTAAATTTTTTTAAAGAAAAGTAAATTTTTTTAAAAACTATCAAATCGTTAAACTGTTTAAATCGCGGTTTCAAACCATTAAAATTGAACCAAATTGAACCGTTCACTCCCTAAACTGAACCTAATCGAAATTATTGTTTAAAAAAACTTGAACTTGAACGGAACCGCTTGAAGTGTTATGCCGTGGTTTCACGGGTCGGTTCGGTTTAAACCGAATTGTTGTCGATTGTTAATACTAACCATAATTGGGACTAGATCAATGTGTTGTCTATGTCTATTTTACTATAGAAATTATCAGCAATCTATTGATTGTGATTTTGAATGGGATTTAAAACAATAATGACATACTACTGTAAATACCGTAATGCAAATCTTGAAGTGCCATTGTCTTAAGGCAATTTTATAGAAAAGTATTTAAACAATCGCATTATTCTCTCCTATAGAATTGGGTTGAGTGATTTATTGTAGCAACAATGATTGATCTTTGCAATAGTTTTTAAGAAGCTTTCAACTATTATGGTTGGAATCGCCACAGTGTTATTATTTATGACAAAAGTAATTTGGTTTGGTATTCATTGTGCCCAAATCTCATAATGTTATGGTGCCTACATCTACTAAAAGCTATCAAATTGTTGAAAATCCAGTTTATTTAATGTGACATTAGTGTTGTCTAAGATATAGTTTTTAGCATTTGGATCATGGCAAATGAATCTAGAAAGCTAATTTTTCAAGAAGTATGAATTTATAAAAGTTTTAGGTCAAAACAAAATTCTGTGAAGTACCATTTTACAAGGAACTACCGTTAGAACCAGTGCTTTATGTTGTAACATGATCTCAATTAAGGCAATAAAGACCCTAACCTTACCAGTGTGTTACATATACCCATTTTGTAAATATGTTTAATTTGTAATGGTTGTATGTATACACAGTCAACTCTTTCTTATACGATGCAATTGTTAGTTGCTAGCCTTAGAAAGCATGGTAATTGATGCCATTTTGACACAAATATTTCTTTTGTCCCATCGGTATTGTATTTGTTGGTGGTTTGGCAATAGTAATGTCATGTTAGTGTTGGTGTTATATTTTTTGGTTGGTGCAGCAATAGTCGTGCCATGTTAGTATTGGTAATCATTGTAACTTGCATCCAAATATTTTCTTTTGTTAGGTGGTATGTTATTTAATTTTTGTTGGTGCTTCGATATGTCTTGATCTAATTTAAGAGAATGATAAGATGGTTACTTTTGTCTACTCATAAATATTGGCATAATAATGCTCCAAAAAGCCTAAGGCACTTAACTAAGTGGTTTCAAAATCTCAACCAAACATGTTCCTATAAATGGAATTTAATGTGTGATGATTTGGTACAAGGTGTCATACCACTTTGTATGATATGATTACTTGGGATGTAATGTGTTAAAGTTTCTTATGAATGATAGAAGTGTTTATTTCTCGACGAATATTATCATGCTCTGCTTTGATTAATCAATTTGTTTACATGAATTTGATCCATTAGCAAAATTTCGTTGGCATAACGGAATTTTTTTCTCATCAAACTATTTTGTGCTTTCCACCTGTTTGATTAGGTATAATAGTGAAATTTGGCTGACTGACAGATGTTGGCTAACCATGTCCACCCCCAACATATAATTCATATATTGCCAATGTTAATGTACAATATGCCATCATACACTTATTGGTTGGAAACAATTTTGAAGGGGAGAAAACCCTATAGAAGTATTTGACTTTTCTTTTCCTCTCATCCAACTATTGTATGATTTAAATTTTAAAATTTTATCAATCCATGTGTTTGAATAGGAATATTACTGAAATTTGGTTAGGTGAAAGACATTGGCTAACCATATCCATCCCATCATATAATTCATGAAGAAAGATTGCAAACAAGGCTAGACTAGTTAAAGAAACACATTGTAATTGTCAATTGGAGGTGAAGGTTATGTAGCTCAAACAATGAAATGAAGTATATGGGATCTACATGTATTGGGCATGATGCTACAGGTAAATCTTTTTTTGCGATGGAAAAAATGTTATGAAATGCACACATACTTATGTAACAACTGCATTGGATATGGATCAGTGTGTCTCACAATGTTATGAACCCCACTCATTTAGTGTGTCAATGGGTAAACAATTGAAACTTTGGGACATTATTACTAACTATGGGTTTGGTTTGGTTTCTTTGCCTTTAAACCAAACCAAGTCATTTATAGAAAACATAAACCAAACCTTAATGTACTCTCAAGCCACTTAAATGAAACCTTTTGAAGAAAAGGTAACCAAACCGTTTAGGGAAAAGATGAAATTAAAGCGGACCATTTAATCACAAATTAAAACCTAGCCATTTAAGTCAAATTAATTAAAATTTTAAATAAATAAAAATATAAGCATTTGAGTTAATTTAGTTAATAAATTTAACAAATAAAAATATAAGCATTTGAGTTAATTTAGTTAATAAATTTAACAAATAAAAATATAAGCATTTGAGTTAATTTAGTTAATAAATTTAACAAATAAAAATATATTAAATTAGATAAGCATTTAAGTTAAATTAATTAAATCAATAAAAAACATTAACCAAACCATTGAATTAATAAACCATTAAGGAAATAAAAAAATTAACCAATAAAAAATTAAACCATGAATCTGAACCTCTTAAACCCATAAACAAATAAAGCTGAGTTTTAGAACCAAACCACACTAAAACCAAATTGTTTAATAATAATTGAACCAAACCAAACAGTTTAATTATTTTGGTATTGATAAACCGTTAAACCATGGCTTAACAGTTCGGTTGAGCTAAAACTAGGCCCATAGGTAGTTACTACCATCCTAGGTGGGGAAGAATCAACAATAAATCCATGCATATTTCGAACAACCACATCCAATAATAAAGAGAAATTCTCCCTTCGTTTTC
Source organism: Azolla caroliniana (assembly GCF_043228905.1). Taxonomy (NCBI): domain Eukaryota; kingdom Viridiplantae; phylum Streptophyta; class Polypodiopsida; order Salviniales; family Salviniaceae; genus Azolla; species Azolla caroliniana. The sequence continues at coordinate 18,538,120 of NW_028230443.1, forward strand.
ATGGAAAATTCCGTCAATTGGGTATCTATTTCAAATTCGTCCTAATATGTATGACCCATGACATAGTAACAAAGCTAAATGTGTGCTTGTATTATTGTGAGAATAAAGTCCAAATTGGTCTTTAATTTAACATATTTCATTCTAATGGGGAGAGAGCGAGATAGAGATGGGGCAATGAAACTATCAAATATGTTTGACTATTGGGAAATACGATATCACAACAAAAAATCCAATTGAAAGAATCAAACTTCATGGAATAATACAGATCATTATGACTAAATATATAAGGCATAAATAAGTCATAACCTTCACAAAACGTCTTTTTTATTTTATTAAAATAAGTCTATAGTTGTGGGCCAAAAGCAAAGTATTTCCTAAAGTTTCTTGGGTGAAGTTTTTTGAAACATTCTTGAAAAGCAATTGCTCAGCATGCTTTCGAACCTCTATTTAAGTGGAGTTGCTTGATCTCATGTTTTAGCTTGATGGTGGATGTTTTAGGATGGAGATCTAGTTCGATGTGCCAAATCAATGAGAAGTTGTGATGTGTTTCAAGATATATTTACCAATAACTAAACTAACGGTGTGGTGGATTCAACATTTTTGTAAGAATGGCAAACTCACTTGCATATGATAGGATTTGTGTTTTCATTTATAATCATATTATTTCATGGATAAAAAAAAAAACTACAATTGATATCTTAAGTTCATATTGGGACTATGTATGAATGTACATATTCACACACATTCTTATGCATGTGTTAATTATAAAGAATATTTCTACTAAAGATGCATAAACTGGTCTAGTTAAATAATAGTTAAGGAATACAAGCGTAACATCTTGAATGCTTGTATGGTGCTTCCCACACACGATAGCTTCTTGTGTAATTTCATGTATGAAAACGGATTTGATTAGAAACAAGAAATCTCCCAAACACTTAGTATTGTGTATGTGCAACCATAGTATTGCAAATAACATTGGCAACTTGCTAACATGCTTGTATGGCCCATCTAGTATATTCAATAATTTGTTGTTTCAAACATGAAAAGGAATCTTGGGCGATCAATAAAAAGCCAAATGATGTGCATATGCTATTCAAGGAATGACTAAACAAATATAACTCCACCCCCCACTCCCCCTCCCACCCCCCAAACAACACATAGACACGAAAAAAAAAAAAACAAACATTGTGTCAAAAAGCTATTACAAGTGCAACCCATGGCTTTGGCACAAATAGCATACACGTGTGCCTCTTCGCAACCCTCCTCTCTTTCTACGTAGTGCGAAAGCATTATAAATAATGCTCTCGTTTATTCTAATATGATCAATAATATATACATATAAACTTATGATATTAATGCAAAATAGCAAGGGGGGTTATGTATTATATTAACCCATAGCCAACAAGAGATGTGTGCTAGTACTAAAAAAGAAGAAGAAGAAGAGGAAATGCTCGATGGAGAGAGAATGAGAGATGGGGTCACATATAGTAGTTTAGTATTTAACAATCGGCAATGGTTCGGGAGTGTCAAACTCAAACCATTTAAAAAAATTGAAACTTAAACCGAATCGAAGCGAACCATGAAACCGTTTTAAAAATTTGAAACTTAAACTGAATTGAAGCGAACCATGAAACCGTTTAAATCTAACCATTACAAAAAGTTCAAGCTCAAACCAAACAGTTTTAGAGACTTTGAAACCTTTAAACCATTAAATCGTTAAAACCGCGGTTTTGCGGTTTGGTTTTGGTTTTGTTTTTCAAGTTAGGTCAAAATTCAAAATTTCACATTTTAATTTTAAAAATTTAAAGTTTTTCAATATTTCAAAATTAAAAATTTTTAAACCGTTTGAACCATGGTTTCAAACCATTTAAATTGAGAACCGTTAAACAGATAAAGGTTCGAACCAAACCAAACCGAAACCGAACCTTTTACAAAAACCTCAACCTAAACCGAACCGGACTGTCAAACCATGACATCGTGGTTTCGCAATTGGTTTGGTTCAAACCAAACCGTTGCCGATTGTTAATAGTATTGATACGACTATGTGGTAGTAGTAGTAGTAGTCGTGACGAGGACGTGCACACGATGCGGTAAGTTGTGCCCATCCACGAATCTCTTCTTTTCTTAGCTGTCAAAAAAAAAGGAACAAAAGTTGGTTACAAAAATCAACTCCACACAAAACACTCCTTTTTTTTATTTCCTTCAATACACTTTATATTAGACTTTAGCAACTTACCAACAAGCCCTTTTCATTCATTTCTTCTCCAACACTTTAGTCTTCTTAGACTTGGCAACAACTCATATCAAAGGCTCTATCTCTTCTCTTACATTAATTTGGGCTTAACAACAAACTGATGAAAGAGCTTTCTTTTCATTCCTTATGTGTTGTTGGTTTTTCTAAAGCTCTACTTAAAAAAAACCGAAAGCCTTTCTCTTTTTCATGTGCTTTTGTGTGATTCTCTCTATGTCTCCCTCCCCCCCTCTTGTTGATCCTCCCATCATCTATCAAATTTTAAGCTTGTTAAGTCTTCTCTAGAGTGCTTAATCATAAGCCAATATCATCACAATTGACCATGCCAGAGGCCTTTAGCCCAATTGGCCAACTTCCCCTCCTCAAGAGAACAACCCAAAATGTGGTCATCTATTCATATGAGACCAAGCTTGGAGGATTATGGAGGCATCTCACCATTGCTTGGGTTAAGACACTTAATGGGCATAGCCTTCATGTAGGGGTTGATGATCCATCATGCCAATATGCATGCAAAGTGAAGATGAATTCATGGAAAAGCTTTTGGAACAAGCAAGGTATGAGGAGCTTTGAGGTGGGTACTAATCCTAGGAGCACTACTAGGGTGGACATTTATTGGGACTTCTCCCATCCTAAATATGTGTTTAATGGTCCGGAGCCGCAAGGCGGATACTTCGTGGGTATAGTGTGTAATGATGAGATGGTCCTTCTATTGGGTGATAAGAACAAGGAGGCATACAAGAGAACTCGGGCGCGTCCGCCGGTCAATGATGCCACTTTGCTATCCCGGAAAGAACACATCTTCGGTAAGAAGGCATTTTGCACCAAGGGTCGGATCGATGAGACCGACAAGACCTATGACATTGTGATCGAGTGTGAATTGTCCGAGGAGAACCTTCCGGAAGGGGGGACCCCCGGGTTGTCAATCGAGATCGAGAAGCAACAGGTCATACACGTGAAGAACCTCGAATGGAAGTTCCGAGGCAATCAAACAGTGGTCGTGGACGGGGTTTCGATAGAAGTCTTCTGGGATGTGCACAATTGGCTCTTTTGCAATTCCTCTCCTACAGGGATCGGAAGCGCGATCTTCATTTTCCAAAAGGCCGGGGCCTCGTCTGATAAGAACAAGTTCGATCGGGCCGCTTCCGCTGCGAATTTGTGCGGAGGCCTCAATGGTAGCATCTCCCTTATGAAACTACCCAATGCGAGGAGCTTGAGAACTTCACGAGAGCTTCTTGGTGACCTCCACACCTCGCTTATGATCCATGCTTGGAGAACCCAGTAATTTACATGTATTGTGTATAGATAAATCCACTACACACACTAGTAGTTGTAGTAGCCTTTGGTATACACCCAAAGTATAATCAATCATTATGTGAATTACACCATGAAGGCACATGTTTTGCGCCAATGGGCACTATTATTTTTGGGTTGTGAGTTAAAGAGTATGAATCCCTATCTATCCACCATTCATTTGGATCATATCCCTAATCTTTTGGGACTCTCTTCATTTTTTTCCCAATAACCTCCATTTTATCCCCTCTTATAATTTCTCTCTTGATGCGGTGGTTGGGGGGGTGTGGGGGGAATATAGGAAGCCAACCTATGCATTCCTCAACCAAGTCAAAATGTACAATATCGTTTGATTCTTTCATTCCCAACTCTAATGTGTTTAATTAGGACATGTTGGAGTTAAGGAATATTAATATATATATATATAACTCATGTTTGCTAAAGCCCGAGTCACTATACAAAGGAGTGCATTGGTACATACGATGTCTTGTGGAAAAGTCATTAACAATAGTTACATCGCAATGGAATGTTGTCATGGCCTAAGTTGGCCTCCTTCCATTGCAATGAGCAATATTTTAGTGTGCTTGGCCTCCTTCCCATTGCAATAAGCAATGTTTTGGTGTGCTTTTTGCCCCATTGGTTCATGTATATTTGTATTTCTATCTCATTCCATGTTGGTTTTAAAATGCTTCATCTTTTGGCTTGACTCATATAACTTGCCTACAAAGTGTGTGTACAATGCAAGTTTTGAATGCCATTGTTTTTTGTTTTTCGGTGCATCATTACTTTCGTAACTACCTACGGATCTAGAGTATCTTGTTCATGCTAACGAAACTTGAGGTGATGCTTCGTAGATGTGGCATTTATACTGGAAATTCTAGTTAAAGTCATGTAACCTCACATTTATCTTAAGCATAAACATTTATTCGTGATATTTTAAGCACCGCCATGATTGTAGTAGCATGATGCATCTCAACAAGTCTTTAATATTTGCATTGCGTGGAAGAAACCCCATCCTCCTACTTTAGACTAGTAAAGAAAATTGGGTCTTTAGAGGAGAACTTCTACGCATAGGCCAAATAATGCTTGTGAAATCGAATCCTTGTTTGACTTGTAATTGTACTTAAGCATGTGGCAGAAGAGTTGTAGGCCGTTTTGAGCTAAAAAGCATCTAACTATTTTGTTGCCATTGTGAGTGGGCATCTATACTTGTCATTCTTATCCATGAGATATAATGGGAATTCGTGCCAAATGTATTTTGAGATCGGTATGCAAGAGTATAGCAAGTGACCTTGAACTCTACTTTGTCCAATGTGTACATGCCAACTATCATGATATGGTTTATTGTAATATCCTTCGAAGTCTCTGCAACTTGCCCAATTGTTGTTTTTTCCATAGCTTTTTTCATTGTGGTGTTGCATATTCATAAGAGTGGAGATCCCCATCAAATGGATCAAATCTTTGTATGATGTAAGGACAACCAAGTTATGTAGAATTTTCATTTCTTCTTTATAAGCACTAGCAATAATTTGTTTGCCATGGTTGAGAAGTACAATTATTGCCTTTTCTTTGCATCAAAATCGGAGTATTGATTTAGTTTTATTTTATCTCATTAGGATATAACTTTGCACTCTCTAATATTGAAAATCTCCTCTATGTTGGTTACTTTCAATGATTTGACGCACATGTTCCTCTTTGGCTTCAATATGACCTTTACATTGCTAGTAGCTACATGGACTTATCGTTAAATTACTTGAATAGGGCCAAGATTCCCTTTAAGTGCTACGCATAAATGTTTAATACATGACCATCATGGTTATTTTGCATTGTATTGTTCAATGATATAGGCGAAGTTTGTTAGTTACAATCAACATCCATACTTCCGTTTTATTTTCACACAATAAATTCACACAACAATCTTGAAGGGATTTATGTATAGTAATCACAACCTTCATTTTTAGACAACAACTTTGATATTGCCTTGTCAATTTGTTATCATTCTTGTTGTCAATGAGAAAATGTCATTCCAATGTAGCGGGTTTCATCATTATGAAGACCTTCATGCAAATATGATCATGGAGCCATAAAGAGCATACAAAAACCATGTAGCTAATGTGCAAGTGAAAGGACTTTTAAGGGAACCTTTAGTATGCACTTTGCTATGAGTTTTGTGTACATGTTCCATGTTTGATGTAGATAGAATACTTGATGAGCCCATGAGGAAGAAAAATGACCCAAGAGACACATTTTCTATATGTATCTCAAAGCGACATGTCATTGCAAAGGAACCTTTGCCTAAGTAGTGCTTTCTCTAGTTGTGTGATTTCTAAACTCAATGATGTTAGTCCAAGGTAGCTCTCAAACATGAGAATTTGAGATTGTATATGCAAGCTATGTTAGGCCCCATTGTCTTGAAACTTCATCTTGAGCACATGTATTTTCTCCCTTATAGAAATAATATTAGTGCATGTATATGTAGTATTTACATCTGTCAATGTACTTTTAATAAGGCGAATATAACGTATTAAGGATCTAACGTTGAGGACATTAAGAATCTCTAAATTGGGATAGGTTACGATTGAGTAAATGTCTAAGTTAGTAGAACTCACATAATACTAGCTTTATTGGTTGCGATTGAGTAAATGTCTTGTGAGTAAATCCATTGGTTATTTGCACTTGATTAAGTGTGTATGCTCCTCTATATATTGACCATTTTAATAAAAATGTGTTGACCCGAGGTTAGCCCTAATGGGATCACCAAAAGTTGTGTATGATGTTTAGTAATTATCCTTTTCTTGGTGATGAGCAAAATGATGTCGAACATGGAGTACAATAGTCATGATGAAATGCAAAGTGCAATGTAGAAATAATGGAGTTAGTTCAATATAATTATGTGGCATATTCTTTACTAATGAATTAGTTATCCTCCAAAATTAGTTGGATCATGATACATGCCATATAATCATTCTATGAATTTTATAAATCAGAATTGTAGGGTCGTAGACGCTTTATAGCATTTTGGAAGTAAGTTCGCACAATTAAGTACGGTCATGGATATACATGGGAAAAGGAACTCACTTACTTTTATTCTCAACCCAATCGTTAACTTTATTACGATCCTAAAATAAAGCAAGCATACACCTATTGAAGGGGGAAACCCAATGTTCTCTTCATTAAAGTATTATATCCAAACGTTATGCTAGCATACAAAGCATGATGTCATTACTAATCTCTCTCTTTTTTTGGGGTAGAAGCACACAATTATATTAATTATATGTAGAATCCACTTGTTACAACACTTCTTAGTCTCCTCTACCTATCTATCCTATCTATGTAGGGAGAGAGACGTCCTGTAACGCCACTAGAAAACTTGAATATGCATTTGACGCAATGATGCTCACATGCTTTAGCATCCAAAAATTCCACATAAGAATACCTTTCAAATTTTTCATATAGGATTTCACCCCATGTCTACCATCAAACATGAAAGCATTGTGCATATTCCAATTGTGCTGTAGTTCCCAATATTGTAAAAATTGGAACAATATCTCCATCTCGTCAATTGGACCATTTTGAACGTTGTAAAACCCATTGTTGAGGTCTCAAATAACAACGGGTTAAAACTTGCCAAACATCTTATCAGTAATTTCAAATGATACATACTATAGGACATTTAATGAACCTATGTGTATTATCCTCCAACGAAATGGTGTAAAAGAACAAGTGCCTAACCCTAGTCCTTGTCTCTTTAAGGTTGAACATGATGGGAGCCACCAATCATGACTCTCCATATGAATACCTTTGCACGAAATGGAAAATGGGAATTCCAACCATGTTGTAATATTTGGCACCACCTTGCGTTTGACTTACATTCCATACATTTTTTGTTCTAGGAGATAGCCAAGCTAGTGATGCCATTGCATGATGATACAATATATTTTTCGTGACCTATAACAAGCGTGTACCATTCTGTAATCACTAATCCATCCATGTTGCAACATTTGTGTATTGTCCTCCAACGGAATGTTGCAAAAGAAACAAGTGTTTGACCCTAGTCTTCGTCTCTTTAAGGCTGAACCTAATGGGAGCTCACCAATCATGACTATTCATATGAATACCTTTGCACGAAATGGCAAATGGGAATACCAACTATGTTGTAATATTTGCCACCACCTTGCATTCGACTTACGTACATTCCATACCTTGTCTGTTGTAGGAGATAACCAAGCTAGTGATGCCATCGCATGATGATACAATGTATTTGTAGTGACCTGTAACAAGGGTGTACCATCTTGTAACTGCCAATCCACCCAAGGTGCAACATTTGTTTTCAATGGCAACGATCCATGCAACAATGGTATATCTTGTAATTTCTCCCAAATAAATTTGTAATTTGGAGGAATACATAACCATCTTTTGGCATCTTCAAATTCCGACAACCTTTGAGATTCATTATCAACCATATCTCCCAAATGTACAACCCCCAATCAAAATAAACGATTGAATTGAGATCTCAATTTCTCTTTTCCATGCCAAAACAACACACGATTAGAAACAAGCAATTCATTTTGTAACAAATTACAAAATTCTCAATCACTTGATGGTGCCCACTCAAAAAAAGATAATGCATCTTGCCATGATCTTACCAATTGTTGTCCACATATAGAATGTTGAAGCTTTAGAGGAATACATCCATTGAGTAATGGCCACCACGATGCTTTAATCTTTGTTTCCCCATGTACCAATCCATCGTGCTCAATAAAATATTACATCATAGATATCCATGGTTGATCTTGTTGACACATATCTCGTAATAATGAAGATCTACGAGCCATTAAATGCATTTCCAAATCCAATATTGTTGCACGTGACCACCTAATCATTTAGGAGTAGCCAAATGGTCCCATGAAATCCATGTAACTCCCATTGTTTCTCTCTTCAACCACAACATGAACCGAAGAGGTTCGAATAATATTTGTAATGCCTTCTTAGTCCAAGGAAGTAATGATAAAAAATATAATACCATGGGTATCAAGATACATTCCACCACTTTAAGACATACATAAAAGGGCCATAATTGAGACTTCCAATACATTAATTTGTCGTTCAATTTACTACCAATCTAGTCAATTAGTTGAACATTTGCAACATTAACACCCAATGGATACCCCAAATTCCAATAAACTGATCCTCGTGTAATCACTGACCCTCACCATCCCAAACTATATGCAACCTTAATGCCAAGGCAAATTGATCCCAAACTTGCATACTCCTTTCAAGATTTTCTTTTGAAGCTTGTAAAAACATAAAAGAATCATAAGCCAATGCTTGTGACACCAATTGTCCACCAAAAGGATGATACAAACCCACAATATCACCACTGGTTGTAGGAATTGACAACATTACTAACAAAGGATGTGTAACAATAGCAAATAACAATGGACTTAGTGGACATCCTTGTCGCAAGGATCTAGTAAGAAAAAATTTCAAAGTAACTCCATTAAGCATCACATGATATGTTGCATTTTGCCCTAGCAAAAAGATAAGTCGACACATATGAGGACCAAACCCCATATTATACATCATGTCTGTGAGAAAAGACGTGTCTAATGGAAGGAGAGCAAGTTAGCATCTCCCTAAATAAGGGCAAGAAAAGCTCTCAAGCTTTCCAATTCAACACGTTAAGGGTATCCTTACCCTTCTGAAGGTAGGATCTTAATCCAATCTCTCTCTCTCTCTCTCTCTCTCTCTCTCTCTCTCTCTCTCTCTCTCTCTCTCTCTCTCTCTCTCTCGGTAAAAACACACAATTATATTAATAAATATGTGTAAAAAACACTACTTATAGTGGGTGTGACATTGGAGTATGGTCACCCACTAACTACACTACATGGGTAGTGGAACATGTTGAATTGCCAATAGGCAAGACGAACACTCCACTGAGGAAAGAATTTCCACTTGCTCAAATAAAGAAAATTTCTACATTAGTACTCCAACTTTCGTAGATATGCTTTCACTCTATGTCTACCATCGAATACAAAAGCATTGCGCATGTTCCAATTATGACACAATCCCCAATATCTCAGAAATAGAAAAATGATCTCCATCTTTGATTTTGGGTCAACCTGTGTAAATTGTGCAAACACCCACTATCTAGGTGTCAAATAACACTGTGATAAAACTTGCCAAATTTGAGAAATGTAACTCCAAATCTAACAAGCAATCAGACATTATATAAATCGATGAGTACTATCTTCCATTTGAACAGTGCAAAAAAAGCAATTACCCGTTGCTAGTCCATGACGCTTTAGAGCTAATCCCAAAGGAAATCCTCCAATCAAAACTCTCCAAATGAATACCTTTGTTACAAGTGGCAATTTAGAATGCCAACTACGTTGTAAGATCTGCCATCACCCATGATCAAATTTGTGTATTTTCTATTCTTTCTTCAGCCTTAGATGATAGCCATCCAAGAGACTCAACAGAGCAATGATACAAAATATTAGTAGTCACTTGTAACAATGATGTTTGACCCTGTAAACACCAATCAATCCATGGTTGTTCTCTTGTTTGTAGAGGTAAGGGACCTTGCATCAATGCAATATTTTGTAGTTGTTGCCAAATAAACCCATAATTAGGCCGGATGCATAATAATTGTCGCGCGTCAACAAACTCCAAAATTCTTTGAGATGGAGCCTCAACTATATCTCCCACCTCTTTGACCCCCAAACGAAACAAACGATTAAATTGAGAGCGCAATCTCTCCTTTCTTGGCCAACATAATAACCGAGAAGACACAAATAACTCTTTTGCAAAGAATTACAATGCTCTCTACTAGATGATGGTTTCCATACACATAACAAGTGCTTCTTGCCACGAAGTAACCAAGTGTTGAACACATGAAGAGCCCGGAATCCTAAGTGAAATATATCCATTTAGTAATTGCCACCATGAAGCCTTAATCGTTGTCCTCCCATGTGTTAAACCCTTGTTCTCAATGAAATATTGAACAATCGATATCCATTGTTGTGAGTTTGAACACATGTCTTGTAATAATGAAAATCTATGAGCCATCATATACATAGATAAGTTCAATATTCCAGCTCCCCCCCAAGCGCTTAGGGGTTGCTAGATGATTCCATGCAACCCAAGTGATTCCCATCTTATCCATCTTGTTCCATCTCTCTCTCTCTCTCTCTCTCTCTCTCTCTCTCTCTCTCTCTCAAGAAGGCCTATTGATCATATTCAAGTTTACCTCATTACTAACATGAGTATTAACTCTTGTAGAGCTCTAACACTCCTTTGCACTTGATCACACAATCTATGTATTGAAGTTGCATTCTGGAATCAAAATTAGCCAAATATAAATGCATGTAAGGTGTGCAAGGAAGGGCTAGTAGAGGATGAATATCACTTGCTTTTTGCATGCTCTACATATAGTGTAGTTCGTGAAAGCTATAATGATATATTAAGAGTGAGTGATGACTTGAGTGTCACACTAAAATGAACACCTAAAAGGTTGAGCTCATATGTGTATGCCTTATTCACACATCTAGATTTGGTGCTTCAAAGTATGAATATCCTTTCTTAGGAAAGAGACACATCAATATAACTTTTATACTGAAGTCCCATGGGTCAATATTGGCCTCTCTATGGATGCTATAAATAAATAAATAAATAAATAAATAAATAAATAAATAAATAAATAAATAAATAAATAAATAAATAAATAAATAAATAAATAAATAAATAAATAAATAAATAAATAAATAAATAAATAAATAAATAAATAAATAAATAAATAAATAAATAAATAAATAAATAAATAAATAAATAAATAAATAAATAAATAAATAAATAAATAAATAAATAAATAAATAAATAAATAAATAAATAAATAAATAAATAAATAAATAAATAAATAAATAAATAAATAAATAAATAAATAAATAAATAAATAAATAAATAAATAAATAAATAAATAAATAAATAAATAAATAAATAAATAAATAAATAAATAAATAAATAAATAAATAAATAAATAAATAAATAAATAAATAAATAAATAAATAAATAAATAAATAAATAAATAAATAAATAAATAAATAAATAAATAAATAAATAAATAAATAAATAAATAAATAAATAAATAAATAAATAAATAAATAAATAAATAAATAAATAAATAAATAAATAAATAAATAAATAAATAAATAAATCTCATCGATAACTCTACTTCTATAGTAGTGCTATTGTTTTCAACGAATTGGTTGAGGAACTAAATTCACAAAGCGGATTTTTAAAGAGCCAAGGCTAGTGTACATAATCTCAAACAAAAAAAGTTGAAAGTGACTTCTTTCTATAGTCATTCTCTTACAAACAAATGGTTAAATTATGACGAAATGAAACACGATGGCTTTATAGTACAAAATCAACACTTTAGATGCAATTTGTAGTTTTGAATACAAATTGCATTGTTTATACGAACCTCCTACTTCTATCAGCTCATGGATGCTAGATGAACAAGCAATACCTCAATGTCTTAAGTTTTAGACGTTAATAAATGCATTATACCTACCTTTGTCTAGCACACATATGGTTCTCAACCGTCACTCAACCCATGTCTTTCTGTGGATAGATAAATACTAGGAGATATACATTGAGTGTGATCTTCACCCACGTTATATGAAGATCTCCATGTGTTTACTTTGTTTTTGAACCCAAACGGTTGGAGTGAGGAAAGACTAGGGCCACAATTAAAGTAAGGCATTCCCTTTTGCCGTGTATAATGCAAACCATAACTTTAGTCACATGATATTTATTCCTAGAAAAGTATAAAGTAAAAGTTCTCAATGTTACAACCTATCACAAGATTATACATAGAAGGCTTAAATATGTTTCATTATATTTTCATAGTCATGTACATAAAAAAACATCACTAGCCACATGAATGATATGTATAATTAGATGGTTGTTGAGTAAAAATAGATCATGAAATTATAAAATAAAAATCAATTATACTCCTATGTCAAGCAATAATTATAAATGGTTGCATTCTCAACGCATCTCTTAGTAAGCATTACTCTATGTTTTGAAAATTTTGGTTTGAAACATATTTGTAAGACCTTCTCCAAGTATGACTTTACTTTTTATTATAAAGAAGCAAAATGTTGTAAAATTAGTTGAGTTTTTATCAAACATTATTTTAATTCATAATTTACCACAAAGAATAGATAGTGCACCATGGTATGCATGCATATCTTTGTTTAGTTATCATAATGTTGAAGTTTAAAGTGATATGTTTATGTTGTATTGATTACAACTAGTTCTATTCTATGAATTAGGAGCCAACCAATTAACATCCACACTCTCTTAGAGCATTATACGACACGAGACTTGTTGTGATTACTATTGGTGATAAATTGAATACTCTATAAACTAATTTCTTAATAAATGTAAAAAAACGAAATGATCCTTATTGCTTTATATTTTTAATAGTTTAGAAGTGTCATTCTTCGACTTTGTCAATGTGTTTAACTACCATGAAGATAAGGGGGTCCAAATCTATGAGTCACAAATTTTGTATAATTGTACAAAAGGTGAGTTAGAAGCTTATGTTCCCCCCTTTATAGGGAGTTTCCTTCTATTGGAGGCATACAAGTGAAATTTGACACTTTGCAAATTCCACAATATCTCAACTATGTTGGCTAGGACCATTATGCGATTCTCAAACTTCTTGACTGTAACTAATTTGTCTAGGACAATCATCTCTTTTTTCAACCATAACCTATTGGCCTCACTCGACGTTGGCTAACTTGGCTAGTACCATTTTCTAATTTTCAAACCACTCGTATTTGAATATCTTACAAGTGTCAATAGAGCGATTATTAGCCCAACATGTCATGACCATTACCACTAGAGGTGTTAACCTATTGTCTTATGACCTTGGCAATGGTTTGATCAAGGCTTGCATACATGAATTAAAAACAAAAACTCCTTCTAATTCTTTGTTAGTCTTCATCGCTAATATTCCAATGAATGATGATTATATATGTCATGCTATTGACCATGTTGATTGCTGGAAACTAAAAGAGGAAAGAAATTCATAGAGCTTTGGCATCAAAGGAAAATTATGATAGTGACTTTAATGTGTTAAGTACCCACTGCACAATTCACTCCCACACCTTTCGATGGTATTGACATTTGTCCAACATGTCAATCTACAATACATAAAGAGAGAGAATAGCAATAGGTGTAGAAAGTAAAGTTTGTCACCCTTTGCAATGTCTCTTGGCAACTGTGAAAGCGTATGTGCGGAAGCGTACGACAACAGCTTGGCTGCGTAGCAGCAGAGAGAGAGATAGAGAATAGTACACAGAATACAGAGAGTACTCGGGAGAGAGAGAGAGAGAGAGCAGAACGTTCAAATCTCTTACAAAACAATAATAGTTCTCTATACATGAAATGTGCTCAACATCACTATTTATACAAGTCCTGAGAGAACTAACAGAAGTACCGCGTACTTCAATGCTCACTCGAGCGTTTGGCACTGACTACGAGACTATTAACTCCCTAGTAGTCTAGCTGCTACTAGGCTTCCGGTTATTGATGGATCCGGCTAACCGGCTCCCCAGCTCACCGGCTCACTTGCTCACCAAGTCACCGATCCGGCTCATCCTTCCGGATGCCGATCTGGCTCAGGCTTATTCAGCCGATCCGGATCCGGTTGAGGTTGCCGCACAACACTCCCCCTCAAGCTCAACTTGAGGTCGGATCGTAGTGTCAGTCTCCATGGTAGCCGATCCTTACACCTGGCTCCTTCTGGCGTCACTCCGCCTCGCTCGCGCTCCTCGTCCTGTCTGGTCCTATTTGCCACAGCCCTTCTGTTCCTACACACCTCGACCTCCTCGGTCGGCTTGTCTACTCAATAGACCCAATTCAGCTCCCTCATTGCTGGGACTTCGGCTCTTGCCGATTCGCCGATTCCTTTGTGTTGGCGTCGACTTTCACTGCCTTCTCGTCCTCTTGGCCTTGAATTGATCCGGTTCTTCCGAATCCTTCTGTAGAACCGAATCGGCTGTCTCCGATTCGTTCCAGTTCTTGTCCGAATCGGTCGCTCCCGATTCGTCTTCTGGTTCCAGGCCCTTCACCACATCGGACCATGTCCGGGTCTTGGCCTTCTTCTTCCGATCGTGTTACCGGCCGGCAAAGGAGTCCAGAGTGGGAAACGGAGAGCTAATTAAGTAGTAGGAATGTGGTTGTAATTAAGCTATGAGTGTGGACGGATGGACCGGAAACGGTATGCCGTTCCGGATCCGGACCGATCCCGAACAGGTGCGGATGGCACCGTTTTGTAATACAGACCGGAAACCTATTTAAAGGCCCGGATACAATGTAATAGTTAGCGGTTAATTAATGAAAGCTTAAGCGTTGTTATCTCTCTGTGTTAATTGCCGTTCTATCTTAATTGTTATATCTTACACGTGTTATGAAAGACGATCCTAATAAGTAACTTAATTAAGTCGGATTAAGCGTTGAAGTCTAATCCGGTTGCCGTAACACCCTTTGGTGAAGTGTCTCCCGTAGACACCCTGTGTTAGGCCATTGTCCGGCCCGAAGAGTTAACACAGTTTTTGGCGACCACGATTCCTGTTTTTGCAGCGAACGACGGCACAGATGGATGTCTAGATCAACGCACGACCTGGTTACAGATCGAACTCGACGCCTTGCCGAAAGGCAAAGGAGACGCGAGGCTTTCCAGCAAGCGGCGTAGGAAATTAGAGCGGATCGCTTGTTTTCCAACGTAATCCGGAGAGTAGCGGAGGACTCCCTCTGGTTACAGCAAACATCGCACCCGGATGACGGCAGCAGCCTAAGCAGCCTCCGGGAAACCGAATCCCTTCTCCACGCGTTGGCAAACGGAGAAGGCGAAGCAAAAGCCTTTTCAGCATATGAATCGGACTCTGAAGGGGAATACAACGTGCACATGAACTACCGTAGCAGCAACGAAACCCCGGGCGGACCTGAGGACGAAGGATCGGATACTTTACCGACACCGGAACCGGAAGTGCTAACGCTGGAACCCCCAGAACCAGCAGAGGAAGAACGACCTCCGACACCGGAAGTCGAAGAGGAGAGGCCTCCGTCACCAAAGGAAGAGAAACAACCGACACCGGAATCAAATCGGGAAAAACCACCGACACCGGAGAAAATTCCAGAACGAGCACCAACACTACCAGCCCGCGCACCGATACCGGACGACGACATGCCGTTCCAGTACTCCAAGTATAGAGATGATCCGGACGCGGAAGCTCATGTGCACGCCTTTGAACAGACATGGGAAGCCAACCATGTGTCCCAGCGATTGACCCCGGAGGAAGAAGAACGCTCTAAGATAGCGGAATTTGGCGTCACATTGGAGGGACCGACAGCAAGATGGCGCCGGACGCAGGACCCGTCTACCATCAACACCTTTGCAGATTTAAAAGCTAAATTCTTGCATTTTTTTCAAAAGGAGGTGGACCAGACCGTAATGGTAGGCTTATTTTATACCATCCGGCAAGAGGCAGGGGAGAGCATTCCCCAATTTGTCATCCGGTTTCAACGGATGCATAGTCAGCTTGCGCGCGCACCCCCGGAGGAGGAATTACGGACGATATTCCTAAACGCGCTTCGGGAACCCCTACGCACGGTTTGCACGGTAATCGACTTCCGCACAAGTACCATCGACCAGGTCATTGACCGGGTGAGAGAGATGGAAAAGACAAGCTCCTGGCTCACACTGGGCGCACTTCAACGGGCGTTACCGTCCGATGAAGACCTCTGGTTTCGGCAAGCAATACAGTGCACAACCTGCTTGAATTCCGGACACTCGGCTCTAGAATGCACTATGAGGACGCAATGTGTAATCTGTCAATCCAAGAGCCATACGACGGATAGGTGCGAGTATAATCTGTTGAATCGGCAAGCACCGCCCGTCCGACAAATTGAGCCACGCAGCAGCCGGGATGAAGAAGACGAACGCTGGCGGCGAATGGACCGTGACCGACCGGCACAGGATGTCCGGTATGGCGAGCGACGGGAAAATGATGTCCGGTATGGCGATCGACGGGAAAATGATGTCCGATACGGTGATCGGAGGGATAACTATGACCGGCATGATCGGTACCAGGATTACAATAGACGATACGAACAGTAAGACCGGGAGCACTCCCCCGGATATCGTCAACAACGGGAGGAATACGGCAGATATAACGGGCAACCCTGTCAAGAGTACCGTAATAAGAAGAGCTATAACAAAAAATGGCATTTTAAAAAAGGCGGCTACCCCTGGGATCCAGAACAAGGAGCTCCAAGTAGCCAACCGGAACAAAACCCCGCGCGTACCGTAGGACCTGCCCCGGGTACAACAGACAATGCCGAATCTAGCAATACCCGGAAGGCCTACTGCTACTACTGCCGATAGGAAGGCCATTATAGTAACCAATGCCCGGTGAAGAGCTATGAAAAACGACCGGCGGTAAATATGGTAGTCCCTGAGGTGGCAGACCTGCAACAGGTGACCACAAGGTCGAAGGGCATGGCCAAAGAATGGGAGACACAGGAGACCATCCGGAAACAAGCAACGGAATGGGTAAAGAAAGCAAACGAGCAGAATGTCACAGACTTACAACAGCAAAAGGAGAACACCGCAGGGCTTGCTGACGGCAGTCACTCCGAGAACGAGACATGGCAGGCGTTGCAAGAATGCCAGATTACATTACCACTAGGAAGACTCCTACAACTCGTGCCAAGATTCACGGAAGGACTGAAGACGGCCATGATGACAGGAGAACCATCACCGGCACCGGTACTCTTCTCGAATCCGGAGGAGGGACCAACAGTGGTAGACACCAACAGTCCGGTAATCACTGCCATTGTAAAAGGGAAAGAACTCCCCAACACAGTTATAGACGGAGGCTCTGGGGTAAATGTAATAAGCCTCCGGACGTGTGATGACCTAGGAATCCACGAGTGGGAGCCGTGTCCGTTTTGGTTGTGGATGGCCGATACAAGCTCAGTGCGGCCGACAGGATTAATACGGAAATTAGAAGTCACCGTCGGTGGGCATACATTTCACATCTCGGCCGTAGTGCTACAATTACAGGCACAAGGTGCATACCTGCTATTGCTGGGGCGGCCATGGTTGAAAACGGCACATATCAAACAGAATTGGCGAAAAAATATAATTACCTTCCGGCGAGGAAAAGCCAAGGTACGGGTACCAACACAGCCAAGGACGAGCACTGGCAAGGAATGTACACCGTTGTATGCGGAATGCGTCAACATGCTAGAAGGGTTAGCGAACGAAGAAGAAGCTCAATACCTGCAGGAAAACCCGAAGATCATACCCCTCTTCGAAATTGACATTGCCGAAGCCGTAGCACCATACTTACCGCAACCGGAAGAGGCGGAAGCAGAACCGGATAAAGACGCAATCCGGGAGTTACAGCAAGCGCAGGAAGCGTTGGAACGGGAAATGGCCGTTTCACAACGCGTAAAAGCATCGCAACTGGAAGAGGTGAATTTAGGCACCACGGACGAAGCAAAACCGGTGCACATCGCCAAGGAGATGAAGTCCGGAGACAAAACGGCGATGATAACACTTCTCACGGAATTTCGCGACGTATTCGCCTGGTCATACGAAGACATGCGAGGACTCGACCCTTAGTTATACCAACATCAAGTGCACTTGAGCAAGGACGCAAAACCTGTGGCACAAAGACGGTACCAGATGAATCCCAATTATGCCGCCAAGGTCAAGGAAGAAATCGACAAACTGCTAAGAGTTGGCTTTATCCGTCCGGTAAAGAAAGCGACATGGCTGAGCCCGATCGTAGTCGTACCGAAGAAGAATGGGAAAATTCGAGTTTGCGTGGACTACCGGAAACTCAATGCGGCTACGGTAACGGATGCGTTTCCACTTCCGTTCACAGATGGAGTGTTGGATGCCGTCGCCGGCCATGAGGTCTATAGCTTCTTAGACAGATTCAGCGGGTATAATCAGATCCGGATGCACCCCGACGACCAAGAGAAAACGACATTCGTCACCGAATGGGGGGTCTTTGTGGCCGTGGTAATGATGTTCGGACTCAAAACGGCACCGGCAACATTTCAACGAATCATCATGGAAATCTTTGGTGAATATATACCGGCTTTTATGCAGGTTTTCCTTGATGATTTCGCCGTTTATAGCCGGGAGGAGGACCATTTTCAGCACCTCCGTCTTTGTCTAGAAAAGTGTAGAGCGTACCGGCTAAGCTTGAATCCGGCAAAGTGTGTATTTGGCGTTTCCAGTGGAACTTTATTAGGACATATTGTGAGCCAGGAAGGTATTGCAATCGACCCGGACAAAGTGAAAGCCATATTAGAAGCACCGGCGCCGGCAACGGCAAAGGCATTAAGCCGGTTCTTAGGCCAGATCCGGTGGCACAGCCGGATGCTCCGATACTTGGCTGACCTGGCTACACCGTTGCATGCCGCCGTACATCAGACACCATTCCAGTGGACCGACACTGAGGATAGGGCATATAAGGCCCTCAAGGTACTATTGTCGCAGGCACCGGTAGTACAACCTCCGGATTGGAGTAAAAAATTTCATGTGTTCGTGGATGCCTCCGACATCGCAATCGGAAGCGTACTTATGCAGCTTACGGAGCCAAAGTGGTACCGGCCAGTGTACTATGCCAGCCGAAAGCTATCCCAAGCAGAACGAAACTACTCTACCACGGAACGGGAAGCTCTAGGGATGATCTACAGTGTGACAAAGTTTCGGCACTATTTATTGGGAAGGAAGTTTTCCTTCCATGTAGATCATTCGACACTCCTTTACTTGGTGTCCAAGGCGTCACTCACCGGCAAATTGGCCCGGTGGACCTTATTGTTACAGGAGTTTGAGTTTGAAATATTCCACCGACCCGGTATACAGCATGCCGTAGCGGATTACTTAAGCCGATTGGAGTCTGGAGAGACGGGTGACGGAGTACTGGATGAGTTTCCGGATGCGGAGCTGTTTCGAGTCACTACGGAGACGGCAACAGATGAGACGGTGGCCCAGGAAGACAAGTGGCTCACAAATATGCACCAATTTCTGAGCACAAGACTGCCTCCGGAAGAGCTGAACCGGGACGAATGGAAACGCCTGGCGATGCAAAGCCGACATTTCTGCTTACTGCAAGACACACTGTACCACAAGGGCGCGGACGGCATATGGAGACGGGCGGTGCGCAACGATGAAAAGGAACTGATACTGAGGGAAGCCCACTGCGGAGTTGCCGGAGGTCACTATGCCGGAGATGCGCCGGCCAGAAAAATATGGCAAAGTGGCCTATGGTGGCCAACGACATTAAGAGATGCGGTACGGTACGCAAAAGAATGTGACCTATGCCAGAGAATGGGCTAGCCAACGGAGCAGGCTCGTATGCCACACCAGCCGGTACTACCACTCGAGCCATTCCAAAAGTGGGGGCTGGACTTTGTAGGACTGTTCAAGCCACTGGCAATGAGAACGGGTAATCGGTACGTTATCGTTGCTACGGATTACTGCACGAAATGGGTGGAGGCCAAAGCTTTATAGGATAACACCGCTGCGTCAACGGCAAAGTTTCTATATGAGTACATCTGGTGCCATTACGGATGCCCCATTGAATTGATAAGTGACCAAGGGGGGCACTTTCTCGGACAAGTAGTGGAAAGCCTAACGACCTTCTATGCCGTGGTCCACAAACGAAGCACACCTTACTATCCACAGGCGAACGGATTAGCGGAATCAACAAACAAGACGCTCCAGAATATCCTTCGGAAGATCGTCAACGAGAACCGGACGGATTGGGACACAAATCTACATAGCGCGCTTTGGGCATACCGGACAACATACAAAACGAGCATCCGAACAACACCGTTCCGGTTGGCGTTCGGACTCGAGGCGGTCATGCTGGTAGAATTCCAAGTACCTAGCTTACGGATCCAGCTATGAGAACGGCTGAACGAGAAGGAGTCGGAGACAATAAGGTTGACAACGCTGTTTGAGCTCGAGGAACAACGGTTGGCCAGCATCCTACATTTAGAATTGGAGCAACGGCGACGGAAAGGATTCGTCGACCGGCACAGGAAAGGTAACGAAAAAATGTTCGCAATCGGCAAACCGGTGTTAGTATTCCAAACCCGGATGGGCAAGATGCCGGGTAAACTAAGGTTTAGATGGACCGGACCGTATTGGCTAACACGGGAGTATAATGGGTCCTACCAGTTAGGGACACTTGCCGGCGAAGTGCTAGGCAAATGGGTCAACGGATTCCAGTTAAAGGCATATAGAGGACCGATGCCTAAGAACCCGTTTGAGCAAAGGACCGATGGCAATCACCAAGACGGCAGAGACGGCAAGCCGGGAACCGGAGAGAATGAGGCCGGTAAGGGTCCGAGAGGACCAACGGACAAGTGACGTCACACTAATAATAATAATAACTAAAAAAAAAAAAAAAAAAGCAATCATGCAAAAGCGAGAAATGAATGAATGAAAGAGCATGGAGCGAAAAGGTACGTAGTGGGCATTTAAAGCGCCACCACAGGACATAATGCTATTTTAAGTACGCGACATGCACAAACTCGAAAAAGGCGCCAGAATGCACAGACAAAAACCATTGCGCGTAGAGACCCTCTACTTTCGCGAACCCAGGAGCACAGAAACACCAAGACGTTGCAAGATCATCAGACAAGAACCTGCGCACAGAGAACCCCCGCCTTCTGAACTCTCTCTTTCTCAACCCCACTCTCATCACCATCCATCCTCGCCACCGCAATCTGACCCCGACGTAGAGATGGACCTGCAAATGCTGTCAGAAGCCGCCAAGACATGGCTGAAGCAACACGGGCTCGAGGGCTTCTTGATGATGATGGAAGTACCGCCACACAAAGAAACCGACAAAGTGATCAAGGAAATCGATACAGAGGTCATAACGACAGAGGCGATTCGAGCGTTAACAGGCCTTCCGGAGGGAGGCATACTCACGATCGACAAACCAACCCCGGAGCAACTCATCAGGTATTTTGGTGAGTACTCTCTAGCCAGCAAGGGCTACCGGACACAGGGCGGCGAAGATATGCTGTTCCGCGAAATTGCTCGTGTGCTCCATGAATACGGCCACGTGTACCCTAGACCCCATGTCATGCCGCAGAACCGGGCAGGGATGATCATCGCCACCTATGAAGGGATCAAGGTGGATTGGCCGGTATTGATGGCAGACGGGTTGTGTGAGGCGATCGAGATCGTCAGAGGCAAAGACGGCAAAGAAGGCCGAGACGGACGAAGGATATGGCACGCCGTAACGCAGTGGCTCACCTTGCTGGTGCCACCCATTCAGACCATCCAACCCAAGAAGCGAGGAAGAGTGCCGGACGGCACCCCAAGGACGGCTTCCAAACGGCAACAACTGTTGGCCTTTAAGGCCACTAAGGGAAAGGCGGCGGATGTAGAACAGGCGGCAGCAGGAAGCGGCAGCCGGAAGCGCCCAACGGAGGCGCAGGAGGAACCACCGGCACGGCCCGTAAAGGTACACTCCGCTGACCGGTGAATCGAGAAGCGGACCCCTTGGCGGCAAAACTCAATGCCGGAGCTCAGGAGGAGGAAATAGAGGAGGAGCCTACGGAGCACCTCCCGCGACAATCGTCGGCAAGGACCGTTGAGACAGCCGGGAAACGTTCGGACCCTCAGACGGAGGGAACACCGACTCCCCATACTGAGACTCCCACGCCAAGGAAGGAACCGGAACCGGAAACAAAAGCCCCGGCACCACCGGCAACACCGGCGAGTCCCATCCCACCAGAGCCGGAAAGGTCAATGCAGCCCTCGGTCAGCCAAGAAGGAGCGCAAGGGGAACTAGGACAAAAGGATGGTCCATGGGTAGAAACGGAACTGCAACTCGACGCAACCAGGAGGGACCACCCCTCTACAAGTGAGCCCATCTGTCAAACCTCCGTGCAAGCACAACAAGGCACCGGTAGCCTGTGGCTCCGGTGGATAGGCGAACAGATAGCCGGAGCAGTGGGGTATATAGAGGCGGAAGAAAGAGTGCAAAGCGAACGGTTGCTCGTCACAACCGAACAACTAGAGACGGCCCGGTCCAGAATCCGGTGCCTTGAAAAAGACTTGGATCAGGTCACGACAGAGATGGCCAAAATACGGATCCAATCACCGGTGACTCCGGTAAGTGTATAGAATAAAGAAACGGAACGACCTGTACATAGCAATAAGACCCCGGCAACGGAAACCATTCCGGCGAGAGATGCGGCGCAAGCTCAGGAGCTTGCGGAATTGAGAGAGGAACTTGCCGCACAAGAAGCGCTAAGGAGCCGTGAACGAGAATTGAAGATGGCGGCCGAAGCCGAATTAAAGAAGACTGCTGAGAACCTCCGCCGGGCAGAGGAGAGCCTCCGGAAAGGCCATCAAGCGTACGACCGGCTAAAGGAGGAGAAAGACAAAGAGCTGCAGGAAAAGGACAAGCTGCGGAAAACGGCGGAAACAGAGATTGAACGGCTAAAGGAAGAGCTCCGCCAACAGAAGGACCGCGAGGACCGGGCCCGTCGTTAGATCAACGCACGGTTCAAGCAAAAGACGGATGATTTTGAGCACCTGCACCGGAACTACAAACGGTTGGAAACGAAGCATAAAGAACGGATGGCTGAGCTCCAGCTGGCAGTTGACCGGGCCGCGACGGCGATCGCCGACGAACGGGCGGAAAATACAAGACGCTTGGACGAGGCGGAGAAGGTCCGGATGGAACTCCAGAGGCAGCAGCAGGAAGACAAAGAGAGAGCGTCAACAGTATTGTAGAAATTACAAAGCACATATCAAAGGCAATTGGCGCAGGCGGAGGACAACGTCAAAATCATCAAACAACTGAAGGAGGAACGACAAGCGGCGGAAACCAAATCGCAATTGGGAACGAGCCGGATTCAGTCCATCCTCCGGGCATGGCTGAATCAGACAAAACACTTGATTGATGAAAGCTCCGTAAAATGGTGGACAAAGTGGGCACAAAACGCGACGGAACTCCAGTTGCTACGGGAGGATGTGGCAAACCGGCGGAAGGAAGGAGATGACTGTTATACGTTGACTTCCGAGGGCTTCACCGCCATACGGGATGAGCTGGCCGACGACTTCCAAGTCCTGGCAGATGAACAGCTGGCGCAGGTCAGGCAGCTCGTAGCTCAGCTGGACGATGATAGGCTAGACGATCAAATCCAGTTTGAAAGCTACGAGTGGTCCTGGGTACGGGAAGAAAAAGCACGGGAAGCGGCAACGGTTAACCTTAGTGATGAGGAACCGTCGCCGGCTGAGGGCCAGCCGGGAACCAGTCAACCGGAGACCACTACGACGCAGGGAGCAACGATGGAGACGCCGGTGTCGGAGCCACAATCGGAGGAGCAGCCGCAACAACCACCAACGGACCCGCCGCAGTAGACTGCAACAAAGCAACAACAACAACAACAACAACAACCACTTCCAGATGAACCATTGGAGCCTCTCGAACAAAGCATTCTGGACATTTTGGACTAAGAATAGCAAGGGTCGGTTGTAGATTCGACGTACAAGGTACTGTCCCACGGGCGTGCCATGTGTTACCGGCCGGCAAAGGAGTCCAGAGTGGGAAACGGAGAGCTAATTAAGTAGTAGGAATGTGGTTGTAATTAAGCTATGAGTGTGGACGAACGGACCGGAAACGGTATGCCGTTCCGGATCCGGACCGATCCCGAACAGGTGCAGATGGCACCGTTTTGTAATACAGATCGGAAACCTATTTAAAGGCCCGGATACAATGTAATAGTTAGCGGTTAATTAATGAAAGCTTAAGCGTTGTTATCTCTCTGTGTTAATTGCCGTTCTGTCTTAATTGTTATATCTTACACGTGTTATGAAAGACGATCCTAATAAGTAACTTAATTAAGTCGGATTATGCGTTGAAGTCTAATCCGGTTGCCGTAACACCCTTTGGTGAAGTGTCTCCCGTAGACACCCTGTGTTAGGCCATTGTCCGGCCCGAAGAGTTAACAGTCGGCTCTGTCCTTCTTGACTTTGCCTCCGTCGCCGCTTGTTCCGACTTGTTCGGATGTGTCAACTTCCTTTGTCGACTCAAGTCCTTTCTTCTTCTTGTCTCCCCCTTTCTCAGTTCTTCCCTCACTGGCGCAATCGGCAGTCTCTTTGCCTTTGCCCGTTCTCCCCCTCAAGAGTGGCATGTCGAGATGCTGAACACCAAGCATTTCGGTGAAGTGTTGCAACTTGTCCGATCCGAGCGGTTTGGTGAAGATGTCGGCAACTTGACGATCCGTATGAACATACCGAAGTTCGACTTCACCGCTCAGGACACGCTCACGCACGAAGTGGTAGTGCACTTCTATGTGCTTTGTGCGAGCATGGAATACGGGGTTCTTGACGAGTTGCATGCTGCTCATATTGTCGTAGTAGATCAGGATCGGGGTTGGTACCTCGATCCGTAGGTCTTGCAACAGTCGCCGAAGCCAAATGGCTTCACAAGTGGCGACAGTAGCGCCTCGATACTCAGCCTCAGTGCTTGACAGAGCCACTGTTGGCTGCTTTTTGTTGCTCCACGCAATAGTCGTGCTACCTAGGGAAAACATGTAACCGGAAGTTGATTGGCGATCTGATGCATCGCCAGCCCAGTCGACATCCGTGTAACCTACTAGGTCTTCGGTTATACTTCGCCGGTATAACAATCCCCGGTCCTTCGTGCCGCTCACATACCGCAGTATTCAGTGCGCGCACTGAAGATGCTCTACGGTTGGCTTCTGCATGAATTGCCTAATCACACCGACCGGATAGTTGATGTGGGGTCGGGTGATGGTCAAATATTTAAGGCTTCTGACAATTTGTCAAAACCGTTTCTCATCGCAGGCTGGTCCGGAGTTGGGACAGAGCTTCTGGTTCCGGTCCAGGGGTGTTGAGACAGGTTGGCATTCTGTCATGCCGGACTTGTACAACATATTCAACACATAGTGTCTTTGTTAGAGCAATATGCCGTCGGGGGTTCGGATCACCTCGATCCCAAGGAAATAGTGAAGGTCCCCTAGGTCCTTCATCTCAAATGCGTCCGACAGCTAGGACTTGACTCGACTGATTTCATCGAGTCCGGGTCCGGTGATGACTAGATCATCAACATACAACAAGATGCAAACCGGACCGTCTGGACCTTGCTGGATGAACAATGAAGAGTCGGACTTGGAGGCTGCAAACCCCATCTTACGCAACCGGTGCGTAATATTCACATTCCAAGCTTGAGGGGCTTGCTTCAGGCCATAAAGTGACTTCTTCAGCCGGCATACCGCCGACTTGTTCATCTCCGACTGAAAATCGGGGGGGTTGGGTCATCAAGACCTCTTCTTCAAGATCTCCTTGAAGAAATGCATTCTTTATGTCCATTTGGTGAAGATGCCACCCCCTTGCCGCAACAACCGCTAGCACCACATGAACCGTCATCATCTTTGCTATTGGAGCGAAGGTCTCGTCGTAGTCGATTCTGTGGGTCTGTGCGTATCCGTTTGCCACTAGTCGGGCCTTGTACCGGTTAACCGAACCGTCGACATTGTACTTTATCTTGTACACCCATTTACATCCGATCGGTTTATAGCGTTGGGGAAGGTCAACTAGGTCCCATGTGTGGTTGGCATCAAGTGCCCGCATCTCTTCCTCCATAGCGGCATGTGAATGTGTGTCCTTTGCCTCTTCTGCGTAGCTCTCCGGCTCACGCACTTCCGCCACCTTGGTCATGTACGCATAGTGATGCGCCATGTACTCATTGTACTTGTACCGCGTCACGGGGTTCTTGTGGCGGGAAGACCGACATAACTTAGTATTACCTAGTTTGGGGCCCTTCTTGGTCAGGTCGGACTTCGTTCCCGAAGATCCGCCTTCATCTTTTCCGGAGCCGGATTCGCACCGATCCGACTTAGCTTTGCCGGTTTCATATTCCGACATCTTCTCCTTCCCCTTCTCCTTGCATGTGAACTGTCTCCTCGGTTCCTTGCACGGGGAGAGCACGACAAAGTCTCCATTACTTGTCGGTTCCTCATCCGACTGGTCATCTTGACTCAACCGCTCATTCGGTCCACTTAACCGAAATGAGATTAGACTCTCTTCTAGAGTGCTAACGTCTTCATCTTCTAATTGGACCGGTTCAGGCTCACTAGCCTCATCCTCTGGTATTGGGTCGGGGTCGGAAGTTAGAGCCGGTAAGGCATACCATGATGCCGTCTCATCAAACTCAACATCCTGGCTAACTTGGACCTGCTTCGTCCGGGGGTTATAACATTTATACCCCTTTTGCTCATGTGAGTAACCGACTAGGATGCATTTCTCCGACTTTGCATCCAACTTCCTCTGCTCTCATCCGACACATGCATATATGCTATGCTGCCGAATATCTGAAGGTGTCGCAAATTCGGCTTGTGCCCGAAATACAGCTCATGTGCGAACACCTTGTCATTGATCCGGTTTTGGATATAGACGACCGTCCGGACTGCCTCCGCCCAGTAGAATTTGGGCATTGCTCTTCTCCTCCAGCATCGCCCTTGCCGCGTCGATAAGCGACCGGTTCTTCCTCTTGGCTACACTGTTCTGTTCTGGTGTGTATCTGCAGCTGAACTCTCACCGAATTCCTGTTTGCTGCAGATAACTGTTGAATTGGCCGGAAAAATATTCTTTTCCGCCATCCGACCGCAGGCACTTGATCTTCCTCTTCGTTTCCCGTTCAACCAAGCTTTGCAGGTTCTAGAAACACTCGAAGACTTCGCTCTTCTGCTCAATGAGGTAGATCCATGTGTGTCGGCTGTAGTCATCGATGAAGGAGACGAAATATCGACTCCCACCAAGACTCACGTTCTGTGCTAGTCCCCATACTTCTGAATGAATAAGGTCGAGCTTGTTACGGACACGGTTTCGTTCGGTGGGGAATGGAAGCCATTGTTGCTTCCTGAGCTGGCAGACTTCACATACATGGGCCTTCCGGCCACTAAACTTCGGCAAACCGAAAACAACTTGTTTCGTTTGCAAGTCTTGAAGCCGCCGGTAATTGACGTGGCCGATCCGCTTGTGCCAGAGATCAATATCCGATTCAATCTTCTGTCCTTTGGTGAACAACGCGGTGCCGATGTCATTGGTGTTGAGGATGAACATCCTCCCATCTCTGCACCCTTACGCAATGATTTGGCCTTCTTCCTCGATGAAGCACCTGAGGTGCGTAAACCGTACCTGCATCCCCTGGTCGACAATCTGTCCAACCGACACCAGGTTCTTCATGATAGTCGGAATGTGTAATACGTTCATCAGCTTCCCCCTCTGTCCGACGTGGCTCAAAGGGACTTCTCCGATATGCACGATTGGGTGAGGAGTGTCGTCTCCGGTTTCGACAACTCTTGGTTGTTCCGGTTTCTCCAGGAAGGAGAACCACTCTTTGTGGCTCGTCATGTGATTTGACGCACCGGAATCAACATACCATACTTCCTCCGATTTGGAAGTGGTCTTCTTCATCGAATTTTCCTCGTGCTTCATCACCAAGGCTAGCCCCTTACCGGTCTTCCCGGTTCCGGATCCTTTCGATCCTTGTGTGTAGTGCGAGCTTTGTCGGTTCTCCCGACCGGTTTTGCCGGATGCAGATCTTTTTGAATCGGCACGCTTCTTCTAGCACTCACTTTCTCTGTGGCCCTTTTTGCCATAGTACTAGCATTCCGTGGTGGATTTGTCTTGCCGGCCTCCGGCACCGCCTTGACTCCCCCTGCTTGTGGAAGTCTTGGAACTGTTGTCAGCCCATTCTCTATGCCTTCTTTCTTGCTCTTGCTTGCCGCCTCCAGTGCGTGCCGACCCACCTCGTCCCCTATGCCCATGGGGCCTATCTGCCTCCGTGTACAACATCCGACTGTCCGATTGAGTGGTCCTGGACCCACTCGCGTGGTTTTCTTTGACCATCAGCATCGATTGCAAGTCAAAGAAGTTCGGTGGTTTCTCCCTGGTGTAGATTGCTGTCTGGATTGGCCCGTACCTTTGCGCTAGACCACCAAGGCAGATTTGTACCATTTCATCTTCGTCCACCGTCACGTTGATGGACCCAAGCGCATCACAAATCTCCTTTATTTTGGTGGTGTAGTCCGTAACCGACATATCTTTTTGTCGGATGTTGTTCAGCTCTTGCCGGAGTTGCAACTTACGGGCTGTGGTACTTGTGGCAATAATCTTACGCAGGTTTTCCCAGGCCTCCTTCGGCGTCTTTGCATCCCAGATGTAGTCGAGCATCTGGTCATGCACACAGGACGCGAGGCAGTATAATACTTGGCTCGCTCCTTGCTCCCATACCGAGAAGTCCTTGTGTCCAAGCTCTGGTGCTACCTCATTCGTTCCTTCCATGAAACTCCAATACCCATGCCCCAATAGGTACTGGTGCATTTTGTATGACCAGGATGTGTAGTTGCTCCGGTCGAGCTTCTTTATAGGAAGTGAACTCGCCATACCTCTGTCCATATTTTTTCTTTTTGTCTATTGTTTTGTTCTCACAACCTAGAGGGTTTGTCTTGCGAAAGCAAATGCCATCTGTAGAGGTCTTCAACCCTCGTGCTCTGATACCATGTGAAAGCGTATGAGCGGAAGCGTAAGACAATAGCTTGGCTGCGTAGCAGTAGAGAGAGAGAGAGAGAGAGAATAGTACACAGAATATAGAGAGTACTCGGGAGAGAGAGAGGGAGAGAGAGAGAGAGAGAGCAGAATGTTCAAATCTCTTACAAAACAATAATAGTTCTCTATACATGAAACGTGATCAACATCACTATTTATACAAGTCCTGAGAGGACTGACAGAAGTACCACGTACTTCAATGCTCACTCGAGCGTCTGGCACTAACTACGAGACTATTAACTCCGTAGTAGTCTAGTTGCTACTAGGCTTCTGGTTACTGATGGATCTGGCCAACCGGCTCCCCAGCTCACCGGCTCACTTGCTCGCCGGGTCACCGATCCGGCTCATCCTTCTGGATGGTGATCCAACTCAGGTTTATTCAGCCGATCCGAATCCGGTTGAGCTTGTCGCTCAACAGTATCCGTACTGGAATCTTTCTTCTTACTTGGGTGTTCTTACAAACCATCTTGGGATTGATGTGTGGGGATGTACTAGTGTTTACCCTTTTGTGGGCAAGACAAGAAACAGTGAGTGTAAATCATTTTCGAGCTACTAATGCTTAAATTAACTACTGAAACAAACTCTAAACACAATCTACCATGGAATCTCATGCAAAAGACAAAAATTTCTCCTTAAACAACAAGAGACTTCACTACACTTCCCACATGCTCGATAGACCATTGACGGAAGGGTGAAGGCAATCTATGATGTACCAACTTTTGGCCAAAACAATTAGAGTCACATTTAAAGTGACATTTCCCATATTGTTCATTCACTCTCTACCTAGGTTGATATCTTTAGGCCTCTATAGTACAATTTTGATTTTGCTACACCTAAGTCAATAGGGGATCTTGCATTTGATCTCAAGGGCTCGAATGTGATGCGTCCATCCTCGGTAAGGGGACATGCACCATGACGATCAATGGCAATATATGAGGAGGTGGAGATGATGTTCGATATCTTAAATTCGAATATGTATTTTGCATAATATAAAAAAATTAATTAGGGTCAATCTAACATAAGTTTCACTTTTCTAACAGGAGGGTTTCAAAATTGGGACCAAACATCACGAGGCCATTGTCTATGGGCAAGGTCATTTAGGCACAATTTTTGTAAAGAGGTGTGGTTAAATGTACAATCCCCACAACAAAAGGTATGTCTCCTCAAATATTTATTATGTTAGTTGTGTGAGTCTCTTTTATATTATATGTTAGTATATTGTATCACTAAGTCAAATTATGAATTTGTGTTATAAAATATGAAGCTGTCACGGTTCATATACGCATGGACCATGCTTCCCATTTGGGAAGAGGCGGCATAAAAGGCTTTAAGGCCCATTTTGTAAGTGTAAATTTAGTTTGGAGTTTGAGTTTGTAAAAACATAAAATGAAAAGTAATCTTAATTCATGTTTTCTTCATTTTCTAGATGAAAGATTATTGGTGCTCACCTCCTACGATGTATGAGCAAAAAATAACCTGATACAAAGGTTACAAATGTTTGATAAACATCTATCCCCCACCAAATCTAGAGATAAGTGCAATTTATGGGCTCTATCATTTCACAAACCCTCACAACTATTATCTCTTTCTCAACTAAACAGGTTTTTAACAACGTTTGGGTTTTTACATGTTCAAGAGATTGATGGAACTCAAGACATTCTTGAGGTCAAGCAAGACCAACAACTCCGCCAAGTGAGTCTTCCACATTCAACTAAGAATTAGGGTTTAGGGTTTAACTGAGTTGGTAAGGTTACCCCCAATCGAGACTAGGAGGTCATGGGTTCAACCCCTACATTCCACGGTGGCATCTAGTGAATTAAGAGATATGTATGAAGTATAGAGAGGTGAGAAAATTGGGTGTAATAGAGAGATGAGAAAATTGGGCTTCGAACTGCAAATGTAGAGCTTGTAAACACGTTCGCGTTCACAAGTGGAAGGATCGCACATTCCACTTATAGATTCCTTTTATAATCTTGCGATTTTAGGCAATTTTTAGAAACTTGATACACTAGTATCACATGTTTTAAATAACATGTAAAATTTTTGCTATTTTTTTGAGATTTAACAAGTTTCAAAATGATCATTTCTAAAATTGAATAGTTTTTGAATAAATGTTTAAACGTTGATGGTGTGCAAATATGAAATGTAATTAACTTAAAGGAAATCACAATGGTTAACTCAAGGCACAAGTTAAGATTAATGGTTTCACTATCTTGAGAAGATATAGGTTCCAGAAGTGGAAGTTACACTATTGTTAGACTTGAAAATGTTTTAAGTATAAGAAGTGGAAGTTACACTATTGTTAGACTTGAAAATATTTTAAGTATAAGAGGTAACATTATCTATAAATTTAGTGCTCATTAACATTCATACATTCACAAGTCAAGAAATGTATACAATATTCATAAACAATTTTGATAAATCCATAACTCCTAAAATGTAGACGATATTCATAGACTGTCAAAACTGCCAAACTTAGATGTAAACATTAATATATCAATTTGAACATATCACATAGTTATCAAGGTATCCACAATGTTCTCCTCTTCTTCATTTTGAGGACTCCCCTTCAAAATTTGTGAAGTAAATGGCATTTGCAAGGTTCAATTACCATCAACACAATTATTAATGGTTTTTTGTTAATCAAGGAAGCACATGTTCACCATAAAGTATCTTGTTGTGCAACATACTTCTTTACATTATCGAGATGCATCATTTACTCTTGTAAAACAGAGATTTTAGAACAATTCGAGTTCATGTAAACCCTAAATCTCTTTTATTTGAAAATAAAGAAGATTTCAAAACATGGACTCGATATATTGTATTGAGTTGATGTAAAAAACAGAGTTTTCATCACAATTCCATACAATGTATGAAATTCATGTTCAAAGTTTTTTTTCCTAGGTTTAAAAAATAAAAAAACACAAAAATTGAGCTTGAGTTGATGAAAAAACGAGACTTTTCATCACAATTCAATGCAACATATCGAGTTCATGTTTAAGGTAATTTGTTTTTATTTTTGTCAAATTTGTTTTCAAATTTTTTTGATGTTTTTGGAATAGGAAAATTTAAATAGGAATTCGATACATTGTATTGACTTGTGATGAAAACTCTAGTTTTTTCATCACTTCAAGCTCAAAAAAAAATTCAAAAATTCATAAAAAACTAGAAAAAAAATCTATTAAAAAAAAAAAACTCTGAAAAAAACTTTAAACATGAACTCCATACATGATATCCAGTTCATGCCAAAAAGTGAGCTTTATGACACGAACTTGATACAATATATCGAGTTGGTCTTGAAAACTTTGTTTTTCAATACGACCGAGTTCGTGTTGAAAAGTTGACTTTTCAACATGAACTCCATACAATGTATCGTGTTTGTGTTGAAATGTTTTCAACACAAACATTGTATCGAGTTCGTGTTGAATACTCTATTTTCTAACACGAACTCGATACATTGTATTGAATTCATGTTAAAAAGTCAACCTTTTGACACAAACTCAATACATTGTATTGAGTTCTTGTTGAAAAACAGAGTTTTCAAGACCAACTCGATACATTATATTGAGTTCATGTCAAAAAGCTGACTTTTTGACATGAACCTCATACAATGTATCAAGTTTATGTTTAAAGTTTTTTTGGGGGTTTTAATAAAAAAAAGATTTATTTTCTATTTATTTTGGTTTTTTTTGTTTTTTTCTGTGAATCTTTTTTTGAACTTGAAGTAATAAAAAAACTAGAGTTTTTATTACAGGTCGATACAATATATCGAATTCATGTTTAAAATTTATTTTTTCCAATATATATATATATAAAATAAAATAATTAAAAAAATAAAAAAAAAAACAAAAAAAAATTGAAAAAAAAAACTTTAAACATGAACTCGAAAACTGGTTTTTTTAATCAACGCAAGCTCGTTTTTTATTTTTTTAAATTCGGGAAAAAAACTTTGAACATGAATTTCATACATTGTATGGAATTGTGATGAAAACTCTATTTTTTACATCAACTCGATACAATATATCGAGTTGATGTTTAGAAATCTACTTTCTTTTCAAATAAATGAGGTTTAGGGTTTACATGAACTCGAATTGTACTAAAATCTTTGTTTTTACAAGAATAAAAGATGCATATCGATACTGTAAAGGAGTATGTTGCACAACAAGATACCTTATAGTGAACATGTGCTTCCTTGATTAACAAAAACCCATTAATAATTGTGTTGATGGTAATTGAACCTTGCAAATGCCATTATTTCACAAATTTTGTAGGGGAGTTTTCAAAATGAAGAAGAGGAGAGCATTGTGGATACCTTGATAACTATGTGATATGTTCAAATTGATATATTAATGTTTACATCTAAGTTTGGCAGTTTTGACAGTTTATGAATATCGTTTACATTTTAGGAGTTATGGATTTATCAAAATTGTTTATGAATATTGTATACATTTCTTGACTTGTGAATTTATGGATGTTAATGAGCACTAAATTGATAGATAATTGCATTAAGGATTACAATGTTACCTCTTATACTTAAAAAAATTTCAAGTTTAACAATAGATGTAACTTCCACTTCTGGAACCTACATCTCCTCAAGATGGTGAAACCATTAATCTTAACTTGTGCCTTGAGTTAACCATTGTGATTTCTTTAAGTTCACTACATTTCATATCTGCACACCATTAATGTTTAAACATTTATTGAAAAAAATATCAATTTTAGAAATGATCATTTTGAAACTTGTTAAATCTCAAAAAAATAGCAAAAATTTTACATGTTATTTAAAACATGTGATACTAGTGTATCAAGTTTCTAAAAATTGCCTAAAATCGCAAGATTATATAAGGAATCTATAAGTGGAATGCACGATCCTTCAACTTGTGAACGTGAACATGTTAAATGTTCTTCTCGAATTCGGATGGTGGCCGAGGATGAGGTTGAGGCAGTAGAAGAGGTTGATTCGACCCATCTCACGAAGGGAACTCAAACGTTGGACAACAAGATGGAAGCCATCGAGGAACCTTCGGAAAAAGGGGGAGCTTCCATGCCGAACAAGGTCGGCAAATGGCTCGCTACTTGCAACTATTGCCGCAAAATCGGCCACTGCGAAGAGGAGAGTCGAAAGAAGAGAAGTGAGTCGGCTTCGACAAGTTGACAATTGACAAGTTATGCCATCTACTCTGAATACTATGACTATGGTGGGCTATTCGTAATAAGACATAGAGCGAACTCTATGACAACCCCTCACTCCATAAACACCTCTAACTCGGAAGACGTGTGGTTCGTCAACTCTGGTGCCTCACATCATATGACGTCACACCAAGAGTGGTTTCATGACTTAAGAACGCCGGATCAACCTGGCGTCATAGAGATGGGAGACGACACCACACATCCCATTCAACACATCGACAATGTTCCATTCGACAATGACGACCGAAACAATTGCATCAAGAATGTCTTGCATGTGCCAATAATAACAAAGAATTTGGTCTCGGTCGGCCAAATCTTTGAGTAAGGCATGCAAGTTCGTTTCAAAAACGAAGGATGTTTCATCAAGAAGGTCTGACCATGGTTGTTTACGTACTCGTATTTAACGTTTAAATACGTATAGTACCTCATCATTTGTATAGTACATACTATACCTCAATGTTTTTCAGTCAAATATCATGTACGTTTGTCCAATACGGTATTTAACGTATTTATAAAAAAATAGGTATAATACGTATTTATAAAGAAAATGTAAGTAAAACCCTAACAAAAAGCAAAAGAAAAAAAAGATTTTAATGAAAAAGAGGCCAAAGGAAGGAAGAAAGAAGAACAGAGGAGACGACGATGAAGAAGATGAAGAAGAGAGAAAAG
The DNA here is from genome assembly GCF_043228905.1 of Azolla caroliniana. Lineage (NCBI taxonomy): Eukaryota > Viridiplantae > Streptophyta > Polypodiopsida > Salviniales > Salviniaceae > Azolla > Azolla caroliniana. Next base: position 18,573,228 of record NW_028230443.1, read on the forward strand.
AAGACATAAACCTGTCTTGAGTGTGATAATCGCAAAAGATAGAAGAAGAAGAAGAAGAAAACGAAGAAAAGAGAAACCTATCATAAGTGTGAAAATCGTAGACGATTCCTCAATCTATGAAGCCATAATTGTAAATAATTACAATTTGAAGTAGAACATCATGATACACACTTACACTGATTTATAGAATAAGGGAATGTCGACATCCATATTACTACAAGTATTTTAGGATGTGAAATGTTCAAATGTCTTATATGCATTTTAGGATGTAGAACTATATTGTACATCACAAAATTGTGTAAACATAGATGTTTTTTACAATATTATAGATATTTTTTAGAAAGGTAAATAATTTTCAAATTCTAGAAGTATTTAACGTACTATACGTAAAATATGTATTTTATAAGTATTTAACATATTAAGAAAACGTATTTAACGTTGTCGTAGTGTAATTCGCACACTACATGAAAAATTACATTTTTGGTTTCTCCGGATAGGATATGGAGTACCCAGTGAGAACTGGAAGGAAGAACCGGTGAGGACCGATACCGGTAAAGAGACCGGCAAGAGCCGGATGAAGAAGGCCGGTGAGAGTTGGTGAGAAACGGACGAAGAGGGCCGGTAAGGAGGATCCGGTAAGAACCGGATAAAGAAAACCGGCGAGAACCGGATGAAGCAGAACCGGAAAGAGCCGGATGAAGAAGGCCGTCGAGAGTCTCTCACCAGATGAAGAGACATATTTGTGAATAGAAGAAAGTATAAAATTATATATTACATGCATAGGGCAAGATTTGAACCTTGCACCTTCATGTTAATAATGTTAAGCCTTATCATTATACTAGCGTATTATGAATTTTAAAGTTATACTAAACTTTATCCCATGTAAAATTTCTAGACATGCATGGTACAAAAAGTTATTCATGCATAGACACTCGAGTTAAAAAGAAAAGATGAGATAGAAAGCTAATCATGCACATGCAGTGTGCATGAAAACTAAAGATAGGAAAAGCATGATGCTTGCATGTGATAAACTTAGACTCTTCCAACACTATATAAGGAAGAGAGAGATGTATAGAGGTTGTTGATTATTTTACAAGGGTTGATTAATATAATATAATCGTGGGATCCACGAGTTTGCTAACTATTTTTCTCTCTTAATTTGTGTACTCACTAATACACTATACTCGTAGGATTCACGAGTTTTTCATATCTTTCTTTCTTAGAATATATTTCATATTCTTAATTGCCTTAGAATTTTCTTTCCTCCTAGTCCAAAATCCCAGCGGTTCCCACCCGACTCACGCAACGATCCGGAGCCGAAAGGCACGACACAAGTGGTGAACCCGACGTGAACACGGGTGGCAAGGAGATGGAAAATCAACCGGAGGCTAACAACATGAGGATGATGTTTGAGCGGATGCTTCAAGAACAACGCGCGATGTCGGAGATAGCGGCGGCAGTAGAGCGGCTCGTGCAACGGATCAGGAAATTCAACGGAAAGGAGGTATCGCACTATCTTCCGGACTACAAGGCGGAAATGATACGATGCGGGATTTTGGAAGGACTGCAAGTGACATCCTTCAACCGGGTAGCTACCGACGGGCTTCAAGCAAGTATCCACGGGCTACGACAACAAAATCCGACGTGGGAAGCGTTTGAAGAGGCGCTAAAGACCACGTTCGCTATCGAGGACTCCTCCAAGGTAACGCGGAGAGGATTGGGTAGAAACACCGGACAAGGGGATGAAGGTCCTCGATGTGTTTTCGGCATTTGAAAGTCGGTTCGGGAGGTTTTCTGCGAGAGATCAAGCTATCCTCGTACCGGACAAAGTTATCATGTTCTTATGAGCCGTAGACGTCCGGGACCGGAAGGATCTTGGAGTGCTTCTAGAGGACACGACTACCGAGAGTGGCCTCACCGAAACATGGGAACTCGAACCCATGACCTTATGCTACATGGGTCGAGCTCTTGACCATTAGACCATACATTGTAATATATAGAATATTATTTTCATTTTTATTATATCGAGCGTTCCTTGTATATTCTTGTCACACAGTATATCGCTGTCATCATCATTTCCTCTCAGTCCCTCTCTCTGTCTCACTCTCTCTCTCTCTTCTTTTCTCAAGTGTTCTACACCTTAAATTCTTCTTAGTACTAATATTTCTCTCTTAGTACTAATTTCATCTTTGTGTTAGAAATTTGTTTTTGAGCTTTAATAAGTGATGAAAAAACCAGAGTTTTTATCACAAGTCGATACAATGTATCGAGTTCATGTTTAAAATTATTAATTTTTCCATAAAAAATATAAAAAAATAAAAAAAATTGAAAAAAACAAAAAAAATTAAAAAAAATTAAAAAAAATTGAAACAAATTGAAAATGTTTTTTTAAAAATTAGAAAAAATTACTTTAAACATGAACTCGATACATTGTATTGAATTGTGATGAAAAATCTGGTTTTTCTATGAACTCAATCTTAATTTATTATTATTATTATTATTTAAATCTGGTAAAAAAACTTTGAACATGAATTCAATATATTGTATAGAGTTATGATGAAAACTCTATTTTTTACTTCAATACAACATATCGTGTTCATGTTTAAAACTCTTGTTGTTTTTCAAATAAAAGAGGTTTTTTAAAGATGTATGTTGCACAACAAGATACCTTATGGTAAATGTGTGCTTCATTTATTAGAAGAAAACCATTAATAATTGTGTTGATGGTAATTGAACTTTGCAAATGCCATTTACTTCACAAAATTTGAAGGGGAATTCTTATAAGGAAGGAGATTATAACATTGTAGATACCCTGATAACTATGTGTTATGTTCAAATTGATATATTAATGTTCACATCTAAAGTTTGACAGTTTATGAATATCGTCTACATTTTAGGAGTTGTGGATTTATCAAAATTGTTTATGAATATTGTCTACATTTCTTGAGTTGTGAATTTATGGATGTTAATGAGCACTAATTTATAGATGATGACATTAAGGATTGCAATATTACCTTTTATACTTAAAACATTTTCAAGTCTAACAATAGATGTAACCTTAATCTTCTCAAGATGGTGAAACCATTAATCTTAACTTGTGCCTTGAGTTGACCATAATTGTGATTTTCTTTAAGTTAACTACATTTCATATCTGCAAACCATCAACATTTAAACATTTATCCCTAAACTATTCAATTTTAGAAATTATCATTTTGAAATTTGTTAAATCTCAAAAAATTAGCAAAATTTACATGCTATTTAAAACATGTGATACTGGTGTATCAAGTTTTTGGAAATTGTCTAAAATCGCAAGATTATAAAAGGAATCTATAAGTGGAATGCGCAATCCTTCCACTTGTGAATGCAAAGGTGTTCTCTTCCGATTCAATTCCACTTACATCCGAATTGGTTGTCTCCAATTCGTCTTTAGTCTTTAGGCCTTTGACAATGTCAGACCACGTCTTGGTCTTGGCCTTACCTCCCACTGATTCGGCTATCCTCGACTCTTCCCTACGATTACGGCCCTTGCTCTCTTCATCGACTTCTTCAGCCGGCCCGAAATTGAATTCTTCATTTGACTTTGACTCACGATCACTTCCACCGCGATGATCACCTTTGTTCCTTTCACTCTCTTGTTCCTGTCTCCCCCTGAAGTTCGGCATGTCGAGGTGACGTTGCATGGCTTTCCTGAATCTCGGCGAAGCTTTGCGTTTCTAGCCAGAGGGGTCGAGATGGGCTTATAGTTGGCCATCCCGAACATGAAGAGCATATTCAACGCGTAATGACGCTGGTTGATCAATATGCCTTCGGGGGCGCGGATCACTTCGATCTCGAGGAAGTAATGAAGGTCACCAAGATCCTTCATTTCGAATGATGCCGCAAGCTGAGACTTTACACGGCGGATTTCGTCCAGGTCGGCACCAATGATAACTAAATCATGAACATACAGTAGAAGGCTAACCGGTCCATATTGACCTACGCAACTGTTGCGTAATCTTCGAGTTCCAGGCTCGCGGGGTTTGCTTAAGGCCATAGAGTGACTTCTTCAGTCGGCAAATTGCCGAAGTGTTTCGTTCAGATAGAAATCCGGGGGGTTGTACCATGTACTGGGCTGATTCTCTTGTGCCATAGTTTCAAGTCTTTTTCAACTTTGAGGCCTTTTGCGAACATAGCCGATTTCACCTCTTTTGATTCTGGGATGAACATTCGGCCTTCTCGACGACCATGGGTTATAGGTCGAGCGTCTTTTTCAATGAAGCACCCTTCATTGTTAAACCGCACTTACATGCCTTGTTCTACAATCTGGCTGACCGAGACCAGATTTTTCGTGATGGTTGGAACATGCAAGAATTATTTGAGGTAGGTTTGGTTGCCATCGTTCCCGAAACTGGGCCGATCAGGCTTTCGTAATTCTCGAAACCAATCTTCATGGGACGTCATATGATTGGATGCTCCCGAGTCGACAAACCATACACTGTCTGAAGAAGAGGTGCTAGTCAGAGCCTATGCCGTCATCAAACATGCTTCATGTCTCATTACGAACATTCCGCTAGGGCCATCATAATCAGAATTCGTAGCGTAATTCGTGAGTTGCCGGCTGGTCGAAGCCGAGTCTCGTTTCTTCTTTCGGCACCCCTCTTCGTAGTGGCCGAGTTTTCCACAGTGCCTGCATTCGATTGGGTTGTTACGATTGCTTGGTCTAGTAGGATGACTCCCCCTTCTACCAAAGTCCTTGGAATTGTTCCTATCATCTTGCCATTGGTGGGAGTTGCGCTCTTGCGTCAGTCGACTGTGTCGGCCTTGTCCGAGTCGACCTCTATTTCCACGACCGAATCCTCTTCCCTCATTTGATCTGGAATAGAGCATCTGACCATCAGACACATTGTTCCTTTGTTGAATGTGATTTTCTTCGACCAAAAGAATCGATTGAAGAGCATATTCAGCGCATAATGATGCTGACTGATCAATATGCCTTCGGGGGCGCGCATCACTTCGATCCCGAGGAAGTAATGAAGGTCTCCAAGATCCTTCATTTCTAATGTTGTCGCAAGCTGAGACTTTACACGACGGATTTCGTCCAGGTCGGCACCGACGATGACTAAATCATGAACATATAGTAGAAGGCTAACCGGTCCATATTGACCTTGCTGAACAAATAGTGAAGAGTCCGATTTTGACGTCGTAAACCCCATCCTATGCAACTGTTGCGTAATCTTCGCATTCCAGGCTCGCAGGGCTTGCTTAAGTCCATAGAGTGACTTCTTCAGTCGGCAAACTGCCGAAGTGTTTCGTTCGGATAGAAATCCGGGGGGTTGTACCATGTACACCTGTTCCTCAAGATCACCTTGTAGGAACGCGTTCTTTACATCCATCTGATGTAAGTGCCACCCCTTTGCCGCAACTACAGCTAGTAGAACACACATGGTAGTCATCTTCGGGACAGGCGTGAAGGTCTCGTCATAGTCCACATCGTGCTTCTGCGGTTCTAATTGTTGGATCGTTGTAGCTAGCAAGTCTTCTCGACTCATCTCCTCTTGCCATGGCAAAGTAGTCCATGAGGTAATACTTTACTTGATAGGCATTATTGGTTTTTGCCCTAATATGAGCTCGGCCTGCATATATCTAGCAGTCGTGCTATGTGTAGTTCTATTGGCCCACAATGCATATGGTTATAATCGTGGCCAGTCCATCTTCTTCCCATCGCAAGCCTTTGCTAGAGCTTTTATAATCAGGCTATGTCCCCACTCCACCTTTCCATTTGCCTCCGGGTTGTATGCCATGGTGAGTGATAATTTGACGCCTATCCTTTAGAAAAACTCTTTAGCTTCATTTAAATCGAATTCTCCTCTATCGGCTACTATTTTGCCGACACATCCATATCAACAAATAACATCTTCAAGGAGAAACTTGCAAACCGCCAAAGTTGTTTTATTCCTTAGTGCCCGACCTTCTACTTGGTTGGTGAGATCCTCTCTTGCTAGCACGAGGTATCTCATTTGCCACAATCCCATTGGCATACTTATAGTGCATAAATAATGGTTATGTCACATGAAGTTCATCCCTCTTTTGAACATTCGAGTATAATTGGCATTGCACAGATTTTTCAACATAGCTTGCTACATCTTTGTAAACACCCGGCCACCAATACTTGTCCTTGAGCTTTGCAAAAGTTGCCCATATACCTCGATGACCTGCCTACACACTATCATGAAATTCAACAATTAGTGTTTGTTGATCTTGTTTCTTGCACATCACTCATAGTGGAGTTCCATTCTCCCTCTTTGGAAACTTCTATAGATGTCCTTCTTTGAGGAAGAACTTGTAGGCCTTCTTCCTAATTCGGTTGAAGTCTTCTTTTGACCATGATTCATCCTTTGTAAGAGAGCTTAAGTACTTGCAAATTTCGATGAATTCGCCCTCACCAATCGTCGGTGAGGCCGTGTGCTTCATGATCATCTTCGAGCTCGAATAAAATGTCCATCCTTTCCTCCCGATGGACCATCTTAAAAAATAGGAGGACTTTGTTTGCCCCCACTGATCTCCGATCCCACTCCAAGAGTTGAGCAAAACGACGCTCGAACTCTTGGAATGCTTCCATTGCGCTTTCGACTTCCACCGAACTCTTGAAGTCGTCGATAAAGTTTGCAAAGTAATGACTTCCACCGAGACTCACGTTCTGTGCCGGACCCACACATCCGAATGGATCAAATCTAGCGGATTTTGACTACGATTACGCTCATTGGGGAATGGAAGTTGGTGTTGTTTTCCCATTTGGCAAGCTTCACAGACTTGGCCATTCTGGCCTCGAACTTTCAGCAAGCCGAACACAATGTTCTTTGTCCACATTTCACGAACCCACGGGAAGTTAATATGGCCGAACTGCTTATGCCACAGGTTGATGTCCAACTCGACCTTCTACCCTTTCACAAACATAGTGGTGCCCACATTGTTGGTTTCGAGGATAAACATCCTCCCTTCACGGCGCCCTTGTGCGATTACTTTGCCTTCCTCTTCTATGAAGCACCCTAGATGTGTGAATCGAACCTGCATCCCTTGGTCAAGGATCAGTCTGACCAACACTAGGTTTTTCATTATTGTCGGGACGTGTAGCACATTCAAAAGTTTCCCTTTCTGTCCGACATGGCTGAGGGGAACTTCACCGACATGTTCGATGGTATGCGGGGTGTCATCTCCCGTTTCGACTACCCCTTGCTTTTTCGACTTCTCCAAGTATGAGAACCATTCCTCGTGACTTGTCATATGATTTGACGCTTCAGAATCAACATACCACACGTCGCTCGATTTCGAGGTGTTCAGGGCCATTGAATTGGCCTTGTGCTTCATTACGAAGGCAGGGCGCGATCCATTTCCAGCTTGTTCGGAGTCCTCAGCGTAGTGTGACTTTTGACGCCTTCCTGCGTCTCTCCTATTTGGTCTGGCTTTGTCTGAATCGGCTTGTTTCTTCCAGCACTCGCTATCCCTGTGGCCTTTCTTCCCACACTACCAGCATTCTGTTGCGGCCTTATCTTGCTGGATTCTGGTGCCGCCATGACTCCCCTTGCTTCCTGAGAGTTCGGAATTGTTCTCGACATTTCGATTATGTCGTCCATTCAGCTCTTTTCGGCCTCCTCCATTATGCGTTGATCCGCCTCATCCACCACGACCACGGGGCCTATCTCCCTCCGTGAACAACATCTTTCCATCAGCGTGCGTACTCGTCGATGCACCCGCGTGATTTTCCTCCACGAGCAACATTGACTGAAGCTCAAAGAACGTAGGCGTATTCTCCCTCGTACAGACCGCCGTAAGGAACGCTCCGAACTTTGACGCTAACCCACCAAGACAAACCTGCACCATGTCATCTTCCTCGACGTTCACGTTGACGGAGGCGAGAGAGTCTCATATTTCTTTGATCTTGGAGGTGTAATCCGCCACCGACATATCTTGTTGTCAAACATTGCTCAACTCCTACTTGAGTTGAAGCTTCCTGGCTGTGGTGCTAACGGCAAAAGTCTTTTTGATATTCGCCCATGCGTCCTTTGGTGTCTTGGCATCCCGAATATGGCTCAATAGCTAGTCGCTCGCACAGGACGCAAAGCAGTAGAGAACTCTACTTGCCGCCTGTTCCCAAGACGAAAAATCCATGTGTGTCGATTCGGGTGTTGTATCATTATCTCCTTCAACATAACTCCAATAGCCATGACCAAGCAGGTACTAGTGCATCTTGTACGACCAAGATGCGTAGTTGCTCATGTTGAGCTTCTTAGTCGGTAGCGAGCTTCCCATTCCTCTGTCCATGTTGTTGTCTTACCTTTCCCGAAAGCCAAGAATACCAACTCAACTATGTCTCTGTCACAAGCTTTTCTGTCGGCTACAAAGGACTTCAACCCTTGCGCTCTAATACCATGTTGTTGAGAATCAAACTCAACTTCCCATAGATAGGTTTCACACTAGCTCATGGACATATCAGGCTAGTTTTGTAAATAGTAGAAAGGGCCTTTGCCCTAGTTCAGTTGGTATTTAAACCAACCCCTTTCAGCTTAGTTGTTGTTGGATGTCTTATGCTTTCAGATGTAATTTTGGTCAATATACAATTTTTCTATCTCTTTCTTAAGAGCTCTCGCTCTCTCACTCTCTCTCACTCTGTCTTGAGACACACACACACACACTCATCTTCCGCTGCATTGCAACCACTCTTGCCTCCTCATTTCTTTACATATTATCAGAGCGAGTGGTTGCCTGATCAAGCATTTTCGACTGTGTTGTGCTGCATGCGGACAATCAACAAAACTGGCCCATCGACAGAGAAGAAATCACCGATGAATACTCAAATGGGAAGTGCCCTTCCTACCGAGACGATCAACAGAACAAACTTTGCATCTTGGGAATACAAGATGCATCAATATCTTGTCGGACAAGGCTACTGGAGCTACATCGAAGGAGCTCACGAATCACACCCCAACCCAACACACGCCGACTATCCCGTTTGGGAGTAGGCCGCAAGCTGTGTGTTGTATTGCCTTGCATCATGCGTTCATGATCATATGCTTGGCTACATTCGACAGGCAAAAACGCCGAAGCAGGCGTGGGAAAACCTCAAGAAGATTTTCGCAGCCAATACGACAACACGAAAGCTCCAACTTCGACAGGAGCTGAACAATCTTCAAGAAAGGGACATGTCAATCAGCAACTACACCTTAAAGATTAATGATTTGTGTGATGCCCTTGGATCGATCAATGTTAGCATTGACGATGAAGAAATGGTGCAGATATGCCTCGGTGGCTTAGCACCACGATTTGGCGCAATAAGATCGGTCGTTCTCACGAGAGAGAATCCTCCCTTCTTTTTTGATCTCCAATCGTTATTGTTGGTCAACGAGAACCACGTGCGTCAAAGGAACAAATCACACGAAGGATAGATGCTATATTCAAACTTCGATGGAGGAAGAGGAAACGGTCACGGCAGGAGAGGCCAATATGGCCAAGGTCGACACAATCAACATCGTAACTCCCACCAATGGCAAGCGGACAGAAACGGCCCCAGATAGTTCGGTCATCACGCCAGACCAAGAAACCATGGGAACCCAGTTGAGTGCGAGTACTGCGGAAAACCTGGCCACTACAAAGAGGAGTGTCGGAAGAAGAAGCGTGAGCAAGGCCAACAACTAACAAATTACATCAAGAACTCCGACTATGGCAACCGCTGCGGAATGTTCATAATGAAGCACGAAGCGCACTCCATGTGCACACTTGTGTCAACTACAGCTTCCACTCTGAACAACGTATGGTTTGTCAGTTCAGGAGCATCAAATCGCATGACATCCCATGAAGATTGGTTTCGGGAACTTCGGAAGCCCGAATGTCCCGGATATGTCGAAACAGGAGATGACACGACTCACCCCATACAGCATATCGGGAACGTCCCATTCAGAAACGACGACAAACAGACCTACCTCAAGAATGTGGTGCATGTCCCCACCATCACGAAAAACCTGGTCTCAGTCGGCTAGATTGTCGAACAAGGAATGCAAGTACGCTTCAATAATGACAGATGCTTCATCGAAAAAGGCGATCAAGTTGTCGCTCATGGCCGACGAGAAGGCCGTATGTTCATCCTCGAATCGAGCGAGGTAAAGTCGGCCATGTACACAAAGGGCCAGAAAGTCGAAACCGACTTAAAACTGTGGCACAAGAGAATCGGTCACATTAATCTCCAGAAGCTACAAAATGTGCAATCGAAAGGAGTCGTAATCGGACTCCCGAACATTCCGGCAAAGGAGATTACAGGCGTATACGAAGCATGTCAGTTCGGAAAGAAACACCGTCACCCATTCCCTAATGAGTGGAATGTGAGCAAAGGGATCCTGGATGTCGTACATTCAGATGCGTGGGGACCACCCCAGACAACAACATTCGGTGGATGCCGATACTATGTCACGTTCATCGACGACTTCTCCAGGAACACCTGGATATATCCGATGAAGCCGAAGACTGAAGTGTTCAGGCACTTCCAGACATTCAAGGCCGAAGTCGATAAAACTATGGGTCGGCATATACGTTGTCTTCGATCAGATGGAGGCAAAGAATATTTTTCGGATGAATTTTCAGCATATCTCCGAAAAGAAGGAATCTGACGAGAGGTCTCGTGTCGACACACGCCTCAGCAAAACGGCGTAGCAGAGTGTAAAAATCGCCATGATGAATGAGAAGAACCTGCCGAAATCATATTGGGCAGAAGCGGCAAATACGGCCGTATATCTCATGAACATATGTACAACCTCGGGAGTACACGATATAACTCCGCATGAGAAATTCTTCGAAAAGAGGTCACATTTCCGCATTTTCGATTCTATCGCCTATGTACATATTCCCGACGATATGCGGCAAAAGCTTGACCCAAAGTCTGAGAAATGTATCCTGGTAGGATACTCACGCGAACAGAAGGGGTACAAATGCTATAACCCATCTACCCATAAGGTTCGAATAAGTTGAGACGTAGTCTTCGACGAATATGTATCCTAGTACGCACAAGTGGATACTTCGACTCCAACCCTGCTCGACGCAGATGACAATGAAACAGAAATAGAAGCCGAGGATCGGCTCACACAGATGTTAGAAGACAACCCAATTACGACACGGCTGAGTGGGCCATCATAGCCGCTGAGCGATGAAAGCACATCTCGGCATAGTCCGAAGCTGGAGAAAGGGAAGGCGAAAATGCGGGAATATGAAGATTAGTTCGAATTTGAATAGACCCACTCCATTGATAGTAAGTTTGAAGGCCATGACACCGGGATAGACAGCATGAAGAAAGCTTTAGAATCTGCGAACTAAAAGCTATGTTGGTCCACCCGAGAGGAGAAGAACCTCGTAAACCGCTATGACTACGACGAGTACATGGCGTATCACTACGCTTTTATGATGAAAGTAGTATCAGTACGGGAACCGGAAATGCTTTCTGAAGCCGCAAAGGATCCGCGGTGGGTCGACGGAATGAATGAGGAGATGGAAGCTTTATGCAAAAAAGTGATTGGTTGTAGATGGATATACAAAGTAAAATACAATGCCGACGGATCCGTAAATCACTTCAAAGCACGGCTCGTTGCGAAAGGCTACGCGCAAACGCATGGCATAGAATTCGAAGAAACCTTTGCCCCCGGTGGCAAAGATGACAACTGTACGGAAAGTAATTGCACTCGCTGCAGCGAAGGGATGGCACCTCCACTAGATGGACATGAAAAATGCTTTCCTCCATGGAGAGTTAGAAGAAGAGGTGTACATGATACAACCACCCGGATTCGAATCGCGTAAGCATCCGCACGCCGTATGCAAACTCAAGAAGCCACTCTACCGCCTCAAACAAGCACCACATGCTTGGCACTCGAAGATCACGCAGTATCTTCACCAAGTCGGACTTCGGATGTCAAAATCTGACACCTCTCTTTACATCCGAAACGAGTCAGATAGCTTGATCATCATCATCCTGTACGTGGAAGATTTGGTCATTGGAGGGAAGGATCTCGCCGAGATTAACAAAGTCAAATCACCTCTTTCTGGCAGATTCAAAGTGAAAGACTTACACGAGCTCCATTACTTCCTAGGTATTGAAGTAATTTAGACACCAGTTGGAATAATGATCTCTCAACGACACCGCATTCTCAACTTACTCTACAAGTTCGGAATGACCAAGTGCAAGCTTGTGTTTACCCCTCTTGATCGTAATCTCAAGATCGATGCCAATTCCGGAACTGTTGAGAGTGAGCCGACTCAGTATCGACAACTGATCGATAGTTTGATCTATCTGACCATTACGCGACCCGACCTCAGTTATTCGATCGGCCTACTTAGCCAGTTTATGCAAAATCCACAAAATCTTCATCTAGACTACACTAAGAGGATACTTCAGTATGTCAATACGACAATGGACTATGGCGTTATGTATAAGACCAATGCGATCATTCGACTCGAAGGGTACACAGATGCGGACTTGGCAGGATATAAAGCGGACAGACAATCCACGAGCGCATATAGGCCGGAGAGATCGACCTACAACACATCAGTACACACCTCGAGGTTGCTAATATTTTCACGAAAGCTCTAGGAAATTTGCATCGGACCTTGGTCTCACGACGTCTACTTTGCCGAGCGTGAGGGGGAGTACACAACATACACAGCACGGCTAGACTACGCAACACGCAATAAGAAGCATAAAGTAATAAAGCCGGAATCTGATTCCTTAAATCGAAGTACTCCGAAGACCAAAACAACTTTTCGACAGATGGAAGTTGTGTTCAAAGGGGCATGTTGAGAATCGAACTCAACTTCCCATAGATAGGTTTCACACTAGCTCATGGACATACCAGGCTAGTTTTGTAAATAGTAGAAAGGGCACTTGCCCTAGCTCAGTTGGTATTTAAACCAACCCCTTGTAACTTAGTTGTTATTGGATGTCTTATTCTTTGATGTAATTTTGGTCAATATACAGTTTTTCTATCTCTATCTTAAGAGCTCTCTCTCTCTCATTCTCTCTCACTCTATCTTGAGACACACACACACACAGAGTCATCTTCCGCTACATTACAACCACTCTTGCCTCATTTCTTTACACATGTAAAAGAATACGTGTGCGGTAGCGTATGCAAAACACAGAGTACACAGTTCGGAAAATGACAGTTTGGTAAAAAACACAGAAAAGACAGAGATGGAGAGGGAGAGGGAGAGATAGAGATAGAGACAGAGACAGAGAAAGTAGACAACTCAGTTCTATTTCAAAACAATGACACTCTGTACATACTTTGTGTTCAGTGAGCACCTTTTATACAAGCCCTGACTATCGAGTTGACACAAGTACTGACAGTACTTGACTTCTCATAAATGGGCCTACTACACTAACTCCAAAAATTATTCCTTATGAGGAATACCATACTAACGGCCTTTCGGTTTACGCACTGATACGGCCACGTTATGCGTACTGTTTTACGCACCCAGTTTACGCACTAGGTTACGGACCGTGTTACGCACCCAATGTTGATTTTGTCACTCAATAGTTTTACTATAGAAAATTGATGTATATTCCAGATTTCTCTGGAACATTCTAGAAACTTTAGGAGTACTCCTAAGAACACTATCAAAGGAGGCACAAGGTATTATTTCGAACTAAATCAGTTCAACGCCAGTCTTAAGCCTCCTAGCTCCGTCACTCCCTAGTCCAAGACCCCGTGGTCCCGCCTTTCGCCACGCACACGCGTAGCAACGCGACACCGTAGGAAGAATCGGTACGCTTTCTTCCGAATCCGGTTGGTCTCTTCGTTCGTCCACACCGCATCCCGTGTCATTGTCTTCAGGAACCCGCCGATTTGGAGCCACTCCCCATCGTACTTGCTCTCGTCGAATTCGTTAAGCGCCGGAGTGCTCCCCTTCCTTGTTGTTATGTAAGCCGTCTCGAAGAATTCCATGCCGACTTCCTCGTCCTCCGAAACCATGTTGTCCTCGTCATCGAACCTCGCTCTCAAAAGCATGTCGGCCATGGCATTGTCTTTTCTGGAAATGTGTTGTATTCACCTGAGCATTGCTAGGTTCGGTGTCGCGCATCCGGAAACCATGCCAAGAATCGGCAGACAGTCTGTCTCGATTATCACCTCTGTCTCGATCAGGTAGTCTTTATTGGCCTTGACCGCCGAAAGGATACCCAGAGTTCGCATTTAACCTGGGCGTATCTTCGTTGTCGCTCATTGAGAACTTTTGCGCCGAACTGGATGGGGAACCTCGTGCCATCGTTATCCTCTTGGTTAATCACCCATCTGATCCCGGTCGGACTCATGTCTACGGTCACGTAAATCGGAGTGTCTTCGCCGTGGACAACCTTTCGGAGCGCCGATGCCATGGTGAGCGCCTCCTTCAGTCTCCGAACCAACTCCGTGTGCTCGTCTCTCCACTCAAATTTACGCCCTTTCTTCAACAACCCGTAAAGTGGTTCCGCGACATGCACGTAGTGCGGAATCCAAATGTGATAGAACGCACATGCTCCTAGGATCCTTCAGACTTCCGTGACCGACCCGCAATCATCCTTCATCGCGGAGATGGCTTCTACCTTCGCCGGGGATCGCTTTCGGCCGTAAGGCCCACACAGGTGTCCGACTACCAGGATCTCCGGTTGTTTGAAGGCTGATTTTTTTCCAGAGAAGGTGAGCCGTGCGCTCTCGAGTCTATTTAGCACCTTCTCGCAGTCGCGGATGTGATCCGTCACAAACTTTCGACAACCGTCGGGCTCGACCGACTTGTCCTTGTCCTTCACCGGACATCCTTTGATCGGGATGTCGTCCAGAAACGGCATGGTGATGTCCGGGATACAATCCCTCAGCACTTTGTTCATTGCGTTCACCATGTGGGCTACCGAGTTCGTCCCTCCTTGCGGGAGGGTACACATCCGCACTAGGCCGAGAGGAGTTCGCATTGTCGTAATGTCCCTGCTCTCCACGGCTAGTTCGAACTGATCGTACCCCGAGTATAGATCACAGACTGGGTAAATCGACCTTCCGACGAAGGCCTCCGCGAACTCGTCTATGGTCGGTCTGATTCTTGCGTTCCAAATGGTCACCTTGTTGACCGGTTGCAGGTCTTGAATAAAGCGCAACGTGTCATTCTTCTTTAGCACGGTAAACCACCGATTCGAGTATGGGGCACTCGACGGTTTGAGGATGCCCATCTCCACCTTCTACTTCAGCAACTCCATCAGCTTCGGGATGTGAGCTTTGGGTACCGGAATTGGTTTGAGATTCCACGGCACATGCGGTACCGTGAAGATCATCATTGGTTCCACAACCATCGGGTCTACACACCCGATCTCCTCCGGTGAAATGCGAAAGCCTTCCCGTGTCTCCCAAGCATTCTCTGAAACCGATCCTCTTCCGCCGGCATTAGAAATCCACCCCCACCGATCTTGAGCTCCTGTAGTGTTATGTCGGTGAACGTGTGTCCTATGCTGGCCGGATCTCGTAAACTTGGGTCTGACACTGTAACTTGCTGCCCTCCGGCAAGGGTGCCGCGATTGGCGTCACCTTCCAGTCCACAGTCTTGTACTTCGTATCCACTCGGGCCGTCCAATCCGACTCGAGTCCATTACCGAAGTCGGCGATGACTTCGTACATCCTTTCCGAACATACCGGAATCGTCTGGTCCTCATTCAAGCCTTCTCCGAACACCTCCCGTAACTTCCCTAAGGTGTCATCGAAAGAGACCGCCTCCACGGCTCCGTTGATTTCCCCTCCAGGGCCGAGGACTCCGCATGCCCGAAGTCGCTCCTCCGCCCACTTCTTTTCCCGGCCAACTAAGCCGGCTATCGTACAACCTCCGCTATCGGAGAACCAAAATTTCCTTCCTATGGTACAGGTCATTTTGCCTATAGTGCATCTGTGGGGTTTTCCCAGGGTGTCCGGACTATCGCGGCCCCACGCCTTGATAGCCCTCTCTAAAAATCCCCTCGGTTTAGGGTCTCGCGGTTACACTCATGGTTCGGTCGCACCGTCAGGAACTGGACTGAGTGACGCCCATCCTCGCTCTTGACTCATGCATATGCCGAACCGTTGTCCAACACCTTTGTCTCCATGCGCGCCGCCGTGATGTACGGTTCTCTGAGTATCACCGGATGCGAGGACGTCTCCTGCACGAAGAAGTGTTGATCGATCTCGATATCGTTGATTTTCACTCGTACATTCGGGCAGGCTCCGTGTAGCTCCTCCATGGTCCACATTGTTGCCTGTATCTTCCACCCGTGCTTGGTGTTGATCGGCCACTTTCCCTTCTTGTAGAAGTCCATGGACATCAAGTTGGTCTCCGAACCGTGGTCTACCAACCCCACACCGGCTCCTGGACGTCCCTGATCCGAACAGGGGTTTCCGTAGTGGCCCTAGCCCAATGTAGCCTCGAGTAGTGGCTTTCCGCCAATTCGTCCTCCAGGGCCATGTCTTCTAGGTGCATCGTTCGCACCTCCATGGCTTCTCCGGCTCCGGATTCGTCGAAAGCCTTTTCCGCTTCACCAAGTCTACGATGGAGTCGTGGAACTCCTTCTTGGTGATACAGAGCACTTCCCATAGCGACAACTCCACTTTGCTATCAAGGATCCATTCCTTCAGGACCTTTCGTAGGTTCGTGGTCCTTTCGATCTCTGTGCTCAACCGTTAACCGACCTTCTTGGCCTTGTCCAGTGCGCCGGATGCACCAACATCATTCTGCTTCGGCCCGATGAACAACACGCTCCTGATGAACAACGCTCGGCCACAACCGAGTCTAAAATCAAACACAAAAAATGGATAATGAACGCACGACAAAAAGGAGAGAAGAGTACACAAGATGTTTAACGTGGAAAACCCTGAGAGGGAAAAACCACGGGAGTTCACAGACTCCAAACTATCACTATATCACAATGATTACAATAGTGAGCTCACGGAGGCAACGACCTTGTGCTCACGATCTTTGCCACAGGCGGCGGTTACAACAGAGGCAACGACCTCTTCGTCTCTCTCTCTCTCTCTCTGTACACTGTTGCGCGCTCTCTAGTCTTGCGCCAACAAGAATGACAACAACTCTATAACTAAAGTTTGCCCTAAGTTATATTTATACTAATATGACTTTTCGGCTATTTACAAATATAGTCCCGATGGACTCTCAGAAACATACTTCCGAATATGTCCCTTCATCCGGTGAGCACTCCTCACCGGGCCTTCACCATCCGGCTCTTGTCGGGTACTCCTCATCCGGTTCTCACCGGGTCTTCCGTAGCCGCGTACTCCTCATCCGGTTCTCCCCGGGTCTTCCGTAGCCAGGTACTCCTCATCCGGTTCTCCCCGGGTCTTCCGTAGCCGGGTTCTCGTCATCCGGTTCTCACCGGGTCTTCCGTAGTCGGGTACTCCTCACCCGAGTTTGCTCATCAACGATGTTCTTCTCACTTCCCATCTGCAGGGACTTGTTTCTTAACAAACTCCCCGTTCACTCCGGCATGGGATGTCTTACTAGTCCGATCCGCTTCCGACATGCATCCAGCTTGTCGGGTATCAGTACTTTGGTCAGTATATCTGACCCGTTCTCAGCCGTGTGGATCTTCGTCAGCGCGAACTCCTGGTCATCTACTCTTTCCCGGATCCAGTGATACCTTCGTTGGATAGGCTTCGTCCAGGAATGGTAGGCCATATTCTTAGCAAGGTGGATGGCACTTTGACTATCGCAATAGAGCCGGTATTCATCTTGTCGGATACCGAGCTCTCCGATGAAGTTCTTCATCCATAATATTTCCTTGCCGGCTTCCACAGCCACCATGTACTCTGCCTCCGTGGTTGACAGCGCAACCGTCTTCTGCAGCCTCGACTGCCACGAAATAGCTCCCCCTGCATATGTCATTACATACCCGGATGTAGACCGGCTGGTATCCACATCAGCCGACATGTCCGAATCGGTAAAACCGTCAAGTTAAGGTTTTCCGGAGCCAAATCGGAGATACATATTTGAAGTACCCTTCAAGTACCAGAGTATCCATTTGACCGCGTTCCAGTGCTCCTTGTCGGGATTGCTCATAAACCGGCTCACCACTCCTACTGCGTATCCTATATCCGGTCGGGTACACACCATTGCATACATTAAGCTCCCAACGGCAGAGGCATATGGAACCTTCATCATATCCGCCTTCTTTGCTTTCGTCTTCAGGCTTAGCTTATCGGATAATCTACTGTTTGCCGGAAGTGTCGATCCGACCGGTTTCGCATCTGACATGTTGAACCACTGAAGCACCTTTGTCACGTACTTCTCCTGTGACAGCCACAATTGCTTCATTGACCGGTTTCGGATAATATGCATCCCCAACATCTGTCTTGCCGGACCCAAGTCTTTCATTGAGAAGGTCCGGTTGAGAGCCTTCTTCAGCATCCGTATTTTGGCTTGGTCCCGTCCGATGATCAACATGTCGTCCACGTACAGAAGGAGTATCAGGAAGTCGCCTCCATCAAACTTCTTCACAAACACACAGTGATCGGCCTGTGTCTTGTGGTACCCTTGATCGGTCATGAAGGAGTCGAACTTCCGGTACCATTCTCAGGGAGCTTGCTTCAGTCCGTACAGGCTCTTCTTCAACGGGCATACCAAGTGCTCCTTCCCTTTCTCCACGAATCCTTCCGGTTCCTGCATGTAGATCTCCTCTTCGAGGTCACCGTGAAGGAATGTCGTCTTCACGTCCAGCTGCTCTACCTCGAGGTCCATGCTTGCCACAATACTCGACACCATCCGAATGGAGGTCATCTTTACTATTGGGGCAAATATCTCGTCGAAATCCACGCCCTTCTTTTGCTGGAACCCCTTGACCATGATCCTGGCTTTGTATCTCAGGGGGTTGCCGGCATCTCCCGGTTTCAACTTGTACACCCACTTGTTTCGAAGTGCCCTCTTTCCTTTCGGCAACTCCACCAATTCATATGTATGGTTCTCATGCAGGGAATCCATCTCATCATGCATGGCACTTAACCATTTGCGGCTATGGGTGTCACTTTTAGCTTCCTCGAAGCTTTCTGGCTCCCCCTCATCGGTCAGCAGCACATGCTCTGCATCCAGAAATCTTTGGGGGGACATTCTCTCTCTGAGAGGATATCTCCGTCTCTGGGCTTCGGTAACCGGCTCCTCCATTTGCTCTTCATCCGAATCCGATTCGGGGTCTTGGCCGGTTCCGGTTTTAGCTTCCTCTACTTCTTCTTCTGCCGGTTCGGTATCCTCACCGTAACCGGCTGGTTCCTTGAGTGCTAACTGGTCTCTTGCCGGTTGGGTCTGCTCATCGTAGAATCAATCCTTACCGGTCGAGTCGGAGTTCACTATCTTCTTCTCCGACTCCCATCGCTGAGCGTCTTGTCCTCCATGAAGATAATATCTCGACTCCGGAATACCTTCTTGTCAACTAGGTCCCACACTCGGTATCCGAACTCATTGTCGCCTAACCGAGGAATATGCGTGGCTAGGTCTTCGGATCTAGTTTTCCTCTCCGGTCCTTAACTACATGCACATACGCAAGAAACCCGAATACCTTAAGATGCCGGTAGGACACTTCCTTACCGGTCTAGACTCTCTGTGGCATGTCTTTGTCCAAGGGTATTGAGGGTGATCTGTTTATCACATATGTCGCCGTCGACAGTGCCTCAGCCCAAAACTTCTTGGGTAGTTTTGCATGCGCCAACATACTCCGGACCCTCTCCATTATGGTCCGGTTCATCCTCTCAGCCAGCTCGTTTAGTTCCGGTGTCTTCGGCACGGTAAATTCGAGCCGGATTCCCTTCGAGCGACAGTACTCCTCGAACTGCCCCCGGTATTCTCCTCCGTTATCTGCTCGAACCGCCTTCAGTTTCCGGCCGGTTTCTCTTTCCACTCTCGCGTGGAGCTCTTTGAAGATGGATAACACCTGATCCTTCATCTTCAACGGTGTGGCCCACAACTTCCAGCTGTGTTCATCTATGAACGTCACGAAGTATTGCGATCCGGCATGTGACTTTGTGTCCACTTGACACACATTAGTATGCACCAACTCCAGTGGTGCATTACGTCTCATCGGTGGCCTCGATCGGCAAGAGGTCTGGTTTCGTTTATTGGCCAGACAATCAGTGCACTTCTCCAAGTGCACATTCTTCACTGGAATGAGGTTGTCGTCTGCAAGCCTCTTCATCCCCTTCTCGCTCATGTGACACAGCCTCTTGTGCCACAGCTTACCGGTAGTGTCGGATGCCACATTCACTTCCTCTGGACATAACCGGGCATTCATCAGGTACAATGTGTTTACCTTCCAGGCCCAAGCCACAATCAGGCTCCCTTTGCTGAACTTCATAACACCGTTCCGGATGCTACCCGTGTAGCCTTCATCATCTAGCCGACCGACTGATATCAGGTTCAGACGAACCTCCGGAACGTGTTGGACATCCTTCAGCAGTAGCTTGTATCCGGTTGGTGTTGTCAACCACACGTCTCCTATGCCGACTATATGGCATGTACCTTCATTTCCCATCCGGACACAACCATGATCACCGGCTGAGTAGGATGAGAAGCATGTCCAGTCCGGGGAGAGGTGGAACGATGCTCCGGAGTCGACAACCCAGGTCATCTCGTCGCCGGCAAGGTTTAGCTCACTCTCCTCGGTGATGAACATCAACTCTTCTTCACTTGCCGTGATTGTCGTCATTCCCTTCTGGTCCAACCCGCTTCGGTCTTTACCGTTCCGGTCCGGTGTTCGCTTCGAATCGGTACCGTCGGTTTCCTTGTCTTTTCGGAAATGCCGACAGTTCTTCTGGAAGTGTCCTGGCTTGCCGCAATAGAAGCAAGTAGGCCTCCCCCTTGACTTTGACCGTATCCCCGACTTTTCCCAATTCTGGGGGCTACAGTTCCTTTGTCTTCCGCGTTCCGATTCGGTAAGGAGCGCTTTGGGGTCGGAGCTCGTATCCTTATCTTTCCGACGCGCCTCCTCATCTAGCAAGCTCGACTTCACTCTTGCTAGGGATAACCGTTTCCCTTCCGGCCCGGCATTGCCCAAAGTGACAACCAACGTCTCCTAGCTATCTGGGAGGAAACCGAGCAGGAGTAGCACTAGTACCTCATCGGCGAGAGGTACTTCCAATGATGTTTCCTGGTGTATCAGCCCCTGGAAGGCATTCATGTGCTCCGCCATGCTGGAGCCATCTTGGTACCGGAGTCTTACTAGCTTTCGAAATACCCAAACCTGATTAACAACATTTTTGTTTTGAAACATAATGTCGATCTTCTCCCAAAGCTCATGAGCCTTGCTCTCTTCATTGAAGTTGTTGTATAGGCTCATGTCGATGAAGCACCGTATGTACGCCATTGTCTTCATGTGCATCACCTCCCATATCGCGGCGTCGATCTTGTCCGGTCTCTTGTCCCTGAATTGAACCGGCAACCAAAGATCTTTAACCACGAGCATGTCCCTCATCTTCGACTTCCACATCGAATAGTTGGAGCCGATGAGCTTGAACATGCCTCCCAACGACTCGTCCATTTTCGATGTTGTTTCGCTCTGATACCAGTTTGACAGGAACACATGCTCCGAATGAACAACGCTCGGCCACAACCGAGCCTAGGATAAAACATAAAAAACGGATAGTGAGCGCACGACACAGTGAAGAGAAGAGTACACAAGATGTTAACGTGGAAAACCCAAACTAGGGAAAAACCACGACAGCCCACAGACTGCAAACTATCACTATATCAGAATGTACAATAGTGAAGCACCAAGGCAACGACCTCGAGCTTGCTATCTTCGCCACAGGCGGTGGTTACAACAGAGGCAACGACCTCTTCCTCTCTCTCTCTCTCTCTGTACACAGTTACGCGCTCTAATCTCTTGCAACAACAAGAATGACGAACAACTATAGATAAGGTTTGCCCTAAGTCATATTTATACTAATATGACTTTTCGGCTATTTACAAATATAGCCCCAATGGACTCTCAGAAACATATTTACGATTCAGTAAGGAGTGCTTTGGTGTCAGAGCTCGTATCCTTATCTTTCCGATGCACCTCCTCATCTAGCAAGCTCGACTTCACTCTTGCTAGGGATAACCGTTTCCCTTCCAGCTCGGTGTTGCCCAAAGTGCCAACCAACGTCTCCCAACTGTCCGGGAGGGAACCGAGCAAGAGTAGTGCTAATACCTCATCTGCGAGAGGTACTTCCAATGATGTTGCCTGGTGTATCAGCCCCTGGAAGGCATTCATATGCTCCGCCATGCTGGAGCCATCTTAGTACCGGAGTCTTACTAGCTTACGGAATACCAAAAGCTGGTTAATAGCATTTTTGTTTTGAAACATAATGTCGATCTTCTCCCAGAGCTCATGAGCCTTGCTCTCTTCATTGAAGTTGTTGTATAGGCTCATGTCCATGAAACACCGTATGTAGGCCGTTGTCTTCATGTGCATCACCTCCCATATCGTGGCGTCGATTTTGTCTGGTCTCTTGTCCCCGAACTGAACCGGCAGCCAAAGGTCTTTAACCACGAGCATGTCCCTCATCTTCGACTTCCACACCTAATAGTTGGAGCCGGTGAGCTTGAACATGCCTCCCAACGAATTGTCTATTTTTCGGTGTTGCCTCGCTCTGATACCACTTTGACAGGAACAACACGCTCCCGATGAACAACGCTCGGCCACAACCGAGTCTAAAATCAAACACAAAAAATGGATAATGAACGCACGACACAAAGGAGAGAAGAGTACACAAGATGTTTAACGTGGAAAACCCTGAGAGGGAAAAACCACGGGAGTTCACAGACTCCAAACTATCACTATATCACAATGATTACAATAGTGAGCTCACGGAGGCAACGACCTTGTGCTCACGATCTTCGCCATAGGTGGCGGTTACAACAAAGGCAATGACCTCTTCGTCTCTCTCTCTCTCTGTACACTGTTGTGCGCTCTCTAGTCTTGCACCAATGAGAATGACGATACGTCTATAACTAAAGTTTGCCCTAAGTCATATTTATACTAATTTGACTTTTCGGCTATTTACAAATATAGTCCCAATGGACTCTCAGAAACATACTTCCGAATATGTCCCTTCATCCGGTGAGCACTCCTCACCGGGCCTTCACCATCCGGCTCTTGCCGAGTACTCCTCATCCGGTTCTCACCGGGTCTTCCGTAGCCGGGTACTCCTCATCCAGTTCTCCCCGAGTCTTCCGTAGCCGGGTACTCCTCATCCGGTTCTCCCCGGGTCTTCCGTAGCCGGGTTCTCGTCATCCGATTCTCACCGGGTCTTCCATAGCCGGGTACTCCTCATCCGGATTCGTTGTTCTTCTCACTTCCCATCCGGAGGGACTTGTTTCCTAACACTTTCATAGGTCCGTGGTCCTTTCGATCTCTGTGCTCAACCGATAACTGGCCTTCTTGGCCTTGTCTGATGTGCCGGATGCACCAACATCATTCTGCTTCGACCCGAACCGGGTCTCATACCATTGTGAGGGTCTTTCCCGCGCGTTTGTCTTCCACCAGAACCTCGTAGTTTTGGCACACGGCTTCGACGAAGCCCATCTTCTCTTCAACCAGGTCACTCCACCCGGTTACCTCCCAGACCCATCTTTCTATGCGGTCCGCTTCCTCTTTCCTTAGTCGTACGCCGGCTAGGCCGTCTAGCATCAACAGCCAGAACTCGGACTCCTTCATTTACCGGACTTCATCACCTCCAACCCGGATTCCAGCCGACGCCGAGTAATGGACGGTCTCCGCGTGGCAAGTCGCCGCTTCTTGCATCAGCCGTTTTATACCCCCTCGTCCGACATTTAGATCCAGGGCCCTTCGGGTCACGCTAGCGTGGACCTGACCGTTCCATAGGTACACCACGTTAGCTCTTATCGCTTCGGCGAAGTTCCCGTAGTCCTTTCGGGCGTGGCCGACCGTGTCGCACCACAAGCACCGGTTCCCAACCGGAGGCCTTCGGTCACGGACTTGTTCGCCGCTGTCCCTCCTTGGTTGTGCAATCTGGAGGTCCCTCACCATCTGAGTCAGCTCCTCTAGAGCCGCTCCTCCGGATGATCCTTTGACCATGCTGGTCGAAGTCGAGCCGGTCTCGAGCTAGTCTCGGGTCTCTTCCCTTCGCGCCGGTGGGGGTACGTTGACCTTCCTTGTCACAACAGAACCCGCCCCCGTCAAGCCTTTATCGACCCACTCACGCCGTTTGTCAAAACGGCCGCAAACTCTCTTTACCATAGCCCAGTCGGTTGTTAGGCCGTCGTCAGTCTCGAGCAGGAAGCCGACTTGCTCCCGGTCCCTTACGTCCACCGATTTAACGAACAATAGGACATGACTTGTGTCCAGTACAGTCCGGTCCAGCGCCGAAAGACGTACGAAACGTTCTTCAAAATCTCGAAGGAGCATCGACGTGTTTCACCCCTTTTCGGGGGTCTCCACCCATTCCATGAAGTCCCGCTTTGATAGCCGAAGCGCGTCATCAAGCCCGTATTTTTCCAGAAGCCGACCTTCAAACTCTTTCCAGGTCCGACTCTCAGCCCGTACCTCAAGCACCTCCGCGTGGATGCCCGGCATCGCCACCCGAGGGAATCTGGCCAGTGGCCTACCCTCTAGGATGTCCCTCATCACCATTTCGGCTCGGTAAGCCTCCAAATAGCTCGTGGCGTCCTTCCCACCGAACTGGCCTATCGTGCCGACGACTGTTTCAATAGCCCTATCGAGGGCGCCTATGCATTCGCGCGCACTCACTATCCGATCCACAACCGAAGCCATGGCTTCTGCAAGATCCGACCCTCTCATCTTTCTATTCCTCTGCCGCCTGTTTACGTCGGCTTCACCAAATATGTCACGTTGTTACACGCGTGCGTGGAGAACTAGGCGGGACCACGGGGGCCTTGGACCGAGAAACAACCGAATGAGAAGAGGGGAAGGAAACTACTAATGTACTTCACACGCGCACAGACACACAGATTCACAAGGGTTGAACAATGGAGACAGAACGAATGTATGTGTATGTATAAACCAAGGATTTACGACCGGCAAGCCGGCGAGTAATAGGCTCTAACGCCTACACGCACACAAAACGCGAGATGGAGACTCTACCGGAAGCACTCGGGCGTTCCGCGGAGCAGAGTCAGCCTCCCGAAAACCTGCACAGAACGACTATGGGGAAGAGAGAGGAGAAGAGCTTGGTTCCAGTCCGGCAACACTTCGTCCTCCACAAAGCGCGATCCCTGCACAATACCTCTCCCTCTCTTTTATAGCCTAAGGAGGGAGGCCATTACCACCCGTTACATCATGTTTATTCCCTGTCCGAAAGGACAGGGATACGCCTCGATTTTCTCCCTAATGAATGCGTGCTACTTAGGATTTCACCTCAGCCGACTTGTACATATCTACGTACTATACAACAAAACTTGTGCCCACATGTAAGGGCCGGTTTACGTATGTTATACCCGGTTTCTGCCTAGGGACGGTTTTCTCCATGACAACGCATACATTACTAACTTTATACATGATTAGGAGTAGGTCGACGCGATGTAAATATACTAGGAAGAATATATTTATTAACTAGAAAATCGAAGTGTATCTCTGCCCAAAGGGACAGAGAATAAAGAGGATGAATGCAGGATGTGACAGTCGCTCCCCAACAGCCTATAAAGGGGAGGGAGAGGAGGCTGAAATGTTACTACGCGTTTTGAGGGGAAGGAGGTGTTGTCGAACTGGGAACTGAGCATCTGTCTTCTATTTCCTGTTTTCGGTCTTCTATTTTTGTTTTCGGATTTCATTTTCCTATCCCCCGATCTTGGGATTTTGTTGTCTTGGATGCATAGACGTCTTTGTTCGCGTAGGAAGCCCGAGCACTCCCGACAGAGGCCTTGTTGCGTCACGACTGTGGAGTGCGTTTTCGTGAAGGATTTGCTTCACGATATAAAAATAAACTTGAATATTGTATTAAGTAACATTTGAGAGACTTGAACCCATAACCTCACACACCAAGGATC
Organism: Azolla caroliniana; assembly: GCF_043228905.1. Classification (NCBI taxonomy): domain Eukaryota; kingdom Viridiplantae; phylum Streptophyta; class Polypodiopsida; order Salviniales; family Salviniaceae; genus Azolla; species Azolla caroliniana. The sequence goes on from NW_028230443.1 coordinate 18,599,229, forward strand.
AAGCATATACCATTAGGATAAGTTATTTTCTATAGTTATGTTTTTATCATACTTATGACATGTGTATCTTCATACATTAGAGCTTAGATGAGCATGATCGCTATCACGCATCACATGTAAAGCATGTGCGCCAAATGGCAATCATGCATCACATGCATTACATGCATGCCATGCACCCCCATATCATCATATGCATGAGAGAGCCTATAAAGAGAGGCAAGGAATTAAGGGATGAGAAAAGGGGAAACAAGGTAATCAATCAAAGAAGAGAAAGTGGGAGAAAAGAATCTAAGCAAGTATTGAAGATATCTTATTCGGTGAAGAGCCTCGCGTTTCAAAGTGGAAGTCGTGGGTTCAAATCAGGGGTCAGTATTGAAAAGATTTATCTTGCGATCAAGGATTGTAAAGTTGGTAAAATATTATATTTTTAATATACATCATGTTTATATCATATACTCTTGTTCTTTGAATCATACTTTGTCTCAATCTTCTTTCTTGAATCATACATTGTCTCTATCTTTTATCTATGCTTGTCTCTCTCTCTCTCTCTCTCTCTCACACACACACACACACACACATTACTCATAACTCTTCTTCTTACTATCCTTAACCATTCTATCATCACCATACAAGCCTTATTAAAAGTTAAGTTCCTTCAACTTCCCTTAACCTTAGTCCCCGCAACTTCGCCGCACGAACCACAACTACCCCGACACATTTGGTGAACCCGACGTGAAGGCGGTGACGAGGAGAAATGGAGGAGCAAATGAGGCTTATGTGTACGATGATGGAACGAGTGATGCAGGAACAAGGGATGATGGCAAGCATCGACAAAGCCGTCGACAATATTCTCGCACGAGTAGGAATCTTCAAAGGTATAAATTTAACAAGATTTCTGAAGATTTATAATGAAGAAATGCTTAAACGCGGTGTCGACGAAGCTACAAAAATTAATAGCTTTAGTCGAGTCACTGCGATTGGGCTACAAGAGAGGATCAAAGAGCTCCAGAGGGAACATCAGACATGGGCAACTTTCGAAAGAGTATTGCTAAATGAATACGACCTCAACGACATGTCAAGGATGACAAGGAGAGCTTTCATGGATTGGGTAGAGTCTAATAAACATTTAAGTGTTTTGGAAGTATTAAAAGAGTTTTCTGAAAGATTTGAGCAACTAAATGTTAGAGATAGAAATATAATAGTGCCAGATCAAGAAGCCGAAGAGTTGTTCGCCCAGTTAGGGGTAAAGATCTCCCTCACAACGGTGTACAATCTAGAGGCTAACAGGAAGATAGAGCACGGGCATGAACCGATCGTGAAGGCGTGAGTATCAACATGTGAAGGGCGAGTCGGGAATTGGCCGTGGATCCTACCTTACGCATTGTAGGCAGACCGAACCACGTATAGTTTGGTAACTGGGTTCATGCCAGCAGAGTTGATGTACGGGCAGAAGCCGATCATGCCAATGGAGCGAACGATCTCCTCTTGAGCCGTTGTGGACTGGAAGGACAAGATGAGCCGGGAAGAGTTGTTGGCGTCGTGGATTCACCAGCTCGAGCGAAGACCAGAGGATGTGGACCGGGCAAAGAAGAAGCTACACGCGGCGAGGGTGAAGAATAAAGTCTGGTTCGACCGGACGGATCGGCTATGACCGAAGAAGATCGAGGAAGGCGACTGGGTGCTGGTTTACGACAACAGCCTTGACAACCAACACAAGGCAGTTCATAAGTTCGCGAGGAGGTGGTTCGGGCCCTACACCGTAATGAGCGCAAATGACAACGACACTTACCATCTCGCGGAGCTCAACGAGACACAGATAGCGCTGCCAGTAGCCGGGATGAGGATCAAGGCCTTCAAGAAGCGGCATGAAGACGAGCCGGACCCGGGGAGCGCAGACGACGATGACGACTGGTTCGGAGCGGGCGAAGATTCGGAGGGCGACGGATGAACACGAGCCGGTTTTCTCCAGTATTTGTTCCTTTCTGGCGCATGCTGGTGGATGCACGGTTTGGTGGGGGTGGATGTCGTTGTCGTGAAGATTCGTCACTACGCGCGGATTGTGAGGCGGAACCGCCGGGGTTCTGGACCGGAAGGATTCAAAGTCGGTACAAGCTTTGGCGCAAGCTTTAGCGAGAAAGTACTTAAGATAGATTGGGAAAGAGAGCAGTTGAGATTAAACGATTGAGAGAGATTGAATGAACTTTTATCTTTAGATTTAAGAAACAAGTTACTCGATCAATTTGATAACGAATTTCTTCTTCTTAATTTCATAACAAAAAAAAAACGTTTTTTCTCGTCCCCCTTCCTTCTTTTATAGATGCTCTCATGCATATGATGCATGTGAGGGTACAAGACATGCATAAAATGCATGCTTGCCATTTGGCGCTTATGTATTACATGTGGTGCATGATAACCATGTCACTCATTTTAGCTTTCATGTATGAGAATTTACATGTAAAAGTATAATGATAGAAATATAAACTCAACTAAATGGCATGGCTTAATGGTAAGCCAATTCACTCCTAGCTTGGATGTGCAAGGTTCGAATCCTTGCTTTTATATATTTATTTATCTAGTCGTCGGACGCTGGTTCGTCGGATGTCGTCGGTTACCGGTGCCTCGCCGGTTGCCGCCGAATACCGGTGCGGTGCCGGATGCCGTCGGTTACCGGTGCCTCGCCGTCACCAGATACCGGTGCCGCCGTCGGATGCCGGTGTCTCACTGGCGCCGGATCACCGGCTCCATCGCCGGTCCGTTTTGGTTGGCCAAAACCGTTTACGAGTGGTTCGTCGGACGCTGGTTCGTCGGATGTCGTCGGTTACCGGTGCCTCGCCGGTTGCCGCCGAATACCGGTGCGGTGCCGGTTGCCGCCGGATGCCGTCGGTTACCGGTGCCTCGCCGTCACCAAATACCGGTGCCGCCATCGGATGCCGGTGTCTCACTGGCGCCGGATCACCGGCTCCATCGTCGGTCCGGTTTTGGTTGGCCAAAACCGTTTACGAGTGGCTAGCCCACCTCCACTCTTAGTTCAAGTTACCTTGAACTCTCTATGCTCCACACATAGACACAAAGATAATATCTTTTGCTCTACCTTATATATGATGAGAGCCGTATTTGTCGTGCCTATGTGGGATATCTCACAATTTTCTCTTTTCCTTTCACAAACTTTATACTCTCATATCTTGACATTTAGTTGTCCGTTTCTCGTGTAATAAAGTGCATTCGAAACCTCCATCATTTTGTACTTAGATATTAAATTTATTTAAAATGTTATCTTCACAATTATTGTATTATGTGATTCATACTCGATTTTGTACGTTTTATGGGATTTTCACACTATTGCCGAAAATCTTCACGACATCCACCCCCACCAAACCGCATGTCCTTCGGTACGTGCCAAGAAGAGAGAAAGTGAGATTTCGGCTACAATGATCAATTAGATTCCACCATGTCTTCATTTACATCCGCCCTATTATGTTCATCGTCGAGGTAATCGAGGTCAGGATCCTTGTCTTGTCTTTTCTTGAAAATCTTTACTCTTTTTCCCGCAATGGGTACGGCCAACCTTGATCCGTCTAGTTCCACAAGGTGGTATGTGGCATTATCGTTGGCACTTGTCACCACATACGGCCCGAACCATCTTCTTGCAAACTTCCTTGTTGTACTATGTTGATTGTCAAGGGTGTTGTCGTAAACCAAAACCCAATCCCCTTGTTCAATCTTCTTGGGACGAAGTCGATGCGTGTTGTCGAACCGAACTTTGTTCTTTACTCGGGCTGCCTCCATCATCTTTCGCGCTTTTTCTAAATCTTCAGGTCTTCTTTCAAGTTGCCTTATCCGCGCCGCTAATAACTCTTCTCGGCTCATCTCGTTCTCCCACGGTATCGCTACCGATGAGGCGATCGTCCTTTCGATGGACATAATCGGCTTTTCTCCATACATAAGCTCCATCGGCATATACCCTGTCACCGAGCTATGTGTCGTTCTATCGGCCCACAAGGCATAGGGTAATAGTCGTGGCCAATTCCCGACTTGACCGTTGCATGCCCGTACGATGGCTTTAACGATAGGTCCATGCCCTCGCTCGATCTTCCCATTCGCTTCCGGATTGTAGGCAGTCGTGAGGGAGAGCTTCACACCTAGTCTTTCGAAGAGCTCCGTCGCTTCGTGCCCGTCCAACTCCCCTCGGTCGGCCACTATCTTCCCTACACATCCATATCGGCAAACAACCTCTTCAAGCAAAAATTTGCAAACGGCTGAAGTCGTCTTATTTGTTAAGGCTTGTCCTTCCACTTGATTTGTCAAGTCTTCCCTCGCCAGCGCTAAGTACTTCATTTGTCCCACTCCCATTGGCATCGAGAACAAATCCACCATCCATTTGAAGTGTATGGTGAGTGGGTATGTCGGCTGTAACTCATCACGATGACGTATATTTGAATATATTTGGCAAGTTTCGCATTTGGATACAAAATGGAGTACATCTTTGTACATGCTTGGCCACCAGTACTTCTCCTTCAACTTTCCGAACGTCGCCCATGTTCCTCTATGACCTGCCCAACCACTCTCGTGGAATTCGGTCATCAGTGTCTCTTGCTCCTCTTTCTTTACCACCACTCGACGTGGTATTCTTGTCCTTCTTTTTGGATGTCGCCAAAGGAATCCTCCGTTCAAGAAGTATCGGTAAGCTTTCTTTCGGATTCGTAGGGCCTCCTCCTTTGTCAACGAAGCATCTGTCGTCAATGTTCTTAGGAATCTACCGATGAGTAACCACTCTCCTTCATACTCGTTCTCGTTGAAGGCGTGGAGGGTTTGCGTCTTGAAGAAGTCAAGGGCGACATGTTCATCTTCTGAAACCATGTTACTTCCATTTGAAAATCTTGCCCTCGACAGCATGTCAGCCATGGCATTCTTCTTCCCTGCACTGTGACGGATCTCTGGGTTTAAAGACTTGATGTAGGCGATCCACCTCAGCATAGCAAGATCTGGGGTCGCACATCCCGAGACCATTCTGAGAATTGGGAGACAATCTGTCTCTATTATCACTTCTGACCCGATCAGGTAATCTTTGTCCGTCTTCATTGCCGACACAATACCCCAAAGTTCCCGCTTGACTTGGGCATATCTTTGTTGCCGTTCGCTGAGAACCTTTGCTCCGAACCGGACGACATATCGCGCATTATCTTCACCTTCTTGATTGATGTCACGTAAATTGGTTTCCCTTCGGCATAGTTGGCATTCCTTAGTGCCGGAGCTTCAAGAAGCAATTTCTTTAATCTTCGCATCGCATTTGTGTGCTCGTCTCACCATTCGAACTTCATTCTTTTCTTTAGTAGTCCATATAACGGTTCGGCGACATGAGCGTAGTGAGGAATCCATATATGATAAAACACGCACGCTCCAAGGAACCTTCGAACCTCCGTTTGGTTTTCGCATTCTTCTTTCATGTCTTGGATTGCGTTCACTTTGGATGGTGAGGGCTTCCGGCCGTATGCTCCACACAAGTGACCTACCACCAAGATCTCTGGTTGCCCGAATGCGGATTTTTCTCCCGAAAATGTCAAATTCGCATCTTCGAGCCTTTGAAGCACCTTCTCGCGATCTTTCATATGATCCGCAACGAACTTTCTACAACCTTCCTTATCTTTCGATTCATCTTTCTCCTCATCCGAACATCCTTTTATCGGAATATCATCCAAGAATGGCATCGTGATGTTCGGGATGCAATCCTTCAAGACTTTATTCATGGCATTGACCATATGAGCCACCGAGTTCGTTGCGCCTTGGGGTAAGGTACACATCCGCACAAGCCCGATCGGAGTCCTCATGGTTGTAATGTCCCGACTGTCGATCGCCAATTGGAATTGGTCATATCCGGAGTAGAGATCGCCAATGGAGTAGATGGACCGGCCCGCAAACGCTTCGGCAAATTCGTCCACGCTCGGACCGATTCCGGCATTTCGAATTGTCACCTTGTTGACGGGTTGAAGATCTTGGATGAATCGCAATGATCCATTCTTCTTCGGCACCGTGAACCACCTATTGGAATAAGGAGCATTCGACGGTTCTAGAATTCCCATACTCACCTTCTCCTTTAAGAGCTCGATCAGCTTTGGAAGGTGTGCTCTCGGAACCGGTATTGGTTTCAAATTCCAAGGCACATGAGGCACCGTGAAGATCACCATCGGCTCTATAACCTTTGGGTCGGCGCATCCGATTTCTCGTGGGAAGAATGCGAAAGCTTTCCCATGTCTCTCAAGCATATCGCGAAACATTTGCTCCTCTTCAGGGAGAAGGAAATCCTCCTTTCCAACTCGTAGCTTCCCCTTCGTCTCTTTGGTGAAGACATGACTTATCTTCTTCGGATCTCTTAAGCTTGGATCGTTAGCGACTTCCTTCATCTTTTGCCAGCTATCTTCCGGTAGCGGAACCGCAACTGGCTTGATCTTCTTATCCACCGTTTTATATTTCGTGTTGATGTCAGCTTCCTTCATCGAGATGCCACGACGGTATTCATCGATAATAGCGTACATGTTGACGGAGTTAACCGAAATCACGCGTTGGTTGTGAAGATAGCTCAAGTCCACGATGTCCTCGATTTCGCCGATGGTGTCGTTAAATGAGGCTTCTTCCATAATATGAGTCACAAACTCTCCTTCTTCTATTATGTTTTCTTCTTTCAGCATATTCTCGAATTCTTGTATCCGGCGCTTGTGCTTCTTGTCGGGTAGTACTAGTTTATATGCGCCACTAGGTGTGACACATGTTGCTTCTCCTCGCAATCCACGCACTCTTCTTTCTTGTGGGGTCTTGTGATTGCTCGGACTATTTGTGCCCCATGCTTCAATAGTCCGCTCTAAAAATCCGAGGATTCGCCTCCGAGACTATCTCGATTCCTTTCATGATTGGCTCGCACCGTTAGGAATTGGACCGATCTTTGGTTGTCAAGACTCTTTATTCATGTGAAGGCTGCTCCATTATCGAACACTTTGGTCTCCATCCGCGATGATGTGATATAAGGTTTCCCTAGGATGACAGGATGCGACGCTGATTCTTGTACGAAGAAGTGTTGATCCATCTCCACATCCCCGATCGTGACTTTGATATTGGGACAAGCTCCGTACAAGTCCTCCGTAGACTTTGTTGCCGCACGAATCTTCCATCCGTGGTTTGTATTGATTGACCATCTTCCTTTTTTGTAGAAGTCGGTTGACATGAGGTTGATCTCCGAGCCGTGGTCGATCAAGGCTACCACGGTCTCTTTCTTCTCCCCGATCTTCACCGGCGTCTCCGTTGTCGCTCGTGCCCAATGAGGTCGAGTATAGTGGTTGTCCACCATATCTTCATCGACTTCGTCTCTTGCCATCGTTATGGCATTCATTTTTGCTTTTTGCGGCTTCTCTTCTTCCTCGTCCGATTGTTGTCTCTTTCTCTTTACAAGGTCCACGATCGTGTCATGGAACTCCTTCTTCGTAATGCCAAGCAATTCCCTCAAGGACAAAGTTACGTGGCTATCAAGAACTCGTTCTTCGAGAATCTTCTTTAGGTCCGTCGTCTGCTCTATGTCTGACCTTAGCTTATAGGTAGGTATAGTCCTTGTCCTCTGAGCGGGGTCTTCGACACCAACCTTCACGGGCCGAACCGTTTCTTCAACTCGTATGCTCGGCTCCCCTTTTCGGCTTGATTCTCGTTCCTCCGTTTGTAAAGGTCGACTCGTCTCCGCATCGTCCTTCTTTTTCGCGTTCCTTGTTTCATGTCTTTTTGATGGGCCTTGCTCTTCTATTCTCTTTCTCTTTTCTTCGACGAACACCTCGTGGTTGTCGCACATCACCTCTGCGAGTATGGTGTTGTCATCCACCGGATCCGACCACCCAGTTATACTTTGCACGCTTCGGTCCGCAAGCTCTACCTCGTTCGATGTGACTTTTCCCTTCTTCTCATATTCGAGAACGGAAGTCCAAAACTTTGCTCCCACTCTAGCAGCTTCAGTCTTGTCTTTCCCGACTCTTATTCCGGCCGACGCAGCATAGTGCATCGCATCCACGTGAGTCGCATCGGCATCCTCCATAGATTTCTTCATTCCTCCTCTTCCGAAATTCACCCGTAGGGGTCTTCTAGTCTCGCTTGAGCAGATCATGTTGTCCTCTATGTATACAATATTTTGTCGAATCGCCTCTCGAAGGCTCGCACAATCCCTTCTCATGTGGTCCATGCTATCGCACCACACACATCTAAAGGGTTCTTTTCCTTTAGGGCTCCGACGATTCATGTTGGCTAGCGTGACCTTCTCGAACTTCTTCGCTAGCTCTTCAATGATGTCGTCATCAGTCTTCTTTTCTTCCACATTACTTTGTCTTGGCGGCTCAGCTACTTTCGGCAGTCTTGCTTTCTTCGTGGTAGTCGATCCCGTCAAGTCGGTGTCATCAACCCATTGGCGACGCTTGTCGAGCCTATTGCATGCCCGCTTCACCGTGATCCAGTCCGCTACGAGCCCATTTGCTTGGGTATCATCTTCGAGAAGAGTCCCCAACTCCCGTCTATCCTTTATGTCCACGGCCTTCAAGAAGTACAAAGTCTTGTCCTCTTCAAGCAACACTTGGTCCGTATTGGGGAGACGACTAAACATCTGGTCGAATTCGTCGTACACCCTCGAGACGCTCATCTTCTTATTCTTCTTCTCTATCCACTTCGTCAGGGCATGTCGACTCATCCTCGTGGAGTCCTCAGTCACGAACTCCGCTAGTATCATTTTCTCGAACTCGAACCATGTTGTCTTACCTTCTTGAAGCTCGATGACACGTCTTTGGATGTTGTTGGCGACAACTCTCTTGAAGCTTGCGATTTGACGTGCCTCGGACACGTCCCTCTAATTCATCTCCCTTTTATATGCATCAAGGAACTTCGTAACGTTCCTTCCATCGAATTGGCCCTCGAGCTCTACGACACGATCGACAGCCTTCTCCACGCTCGCGTCGTTGTCCCTAGATCTCATCATTTGCTCGACGATTAACATCATCCTTTCGAGCTCTCCCGCTTGGTTGCTTGAGGACGCCATCTCCAAGTAATAATCTCGACTTGATCCTTCCTACCGCCTCTTTCACGTCGGGTTCACCACTTAATTATGTCGTGAAGATCCATCACTACGCGCGGATCGTGAGGCGGAACCGCCGGGGTTCTGGACCGGAAGGATTCAAAGTCAGTACAAGCTTTGGCGCAAGCTTTAGCGAGAAAGTACTTAAGATAGATTGGGAAAGAGAGCAGTTGAGATTAAACAATTGAGAGAGATTGAATGAACTTTTATCTTTAGATTTAAGAAACAAGTTACTCGATCAATTTGATAACGAATTTCTTCTTCTTAATTTCATAACCCAAAAAAAACGTTTTTTCTCATCCCCCTTCTTTTATAAATGCTCTCATGCATATGATGCATGTGAGGGTACAAGACATGCATAAAATGCATGCTTGCCATTTGGCGCTTATGTATTACATGTGGTGCATGATAACCATGTCACTCATTTTAGCTCTCATGTATGAGAATTTCCACGTAAAAGTACAATGATAGAAATATAAATTCAACTAAATGGCATGGCTTAATGGTAAGCCAATTGACTCCTAACTCAGAGGTGCAAGGTTCGAATCCTTACTTGCCCTCCTTGTATATGTATATATATATTTATATATTTATTTATCTAATCGCCGGACGCCGGTTCGTCGGATGCCATCGGTTACCGGTGCCTCACGGGATGCTGTCGGATGCCGCCGCCGTCAGTTACCGGTGCCTCGCCGTCGCCGGATTGTCGTCGGATGTCGGTGTCTCACTGGCACCGGCTCCATCGCGAGTCCGGTTTTGGTTGGCCAAAACCGTTTACGAGTGGCTAGCCCACCTCCACTCTTAGTTCAAGTTACCTTGAACTCTCTATGCTCCACACATAGACACAAAGATAATATCTTTTGCTCTACCTTATATATGATGAGAGCCATATTTGTCGTGCCTATGTGGGATATCTCACAATTTTCTCTTTTCCTTTCACAAACTTTATACCCTCATATCTTGACATTTAGTTGTTCGTTTCTCGTGTAATAAAGTGCATTCGAAACCTCCATCATTTTGTACTTAGATATTAAATTTATTTAAAATGTTATCTTCACAATTATTGTATTATGTGATTCATACTTGATTTTGTACGTTTTATGAGATTTTCACACTATTGCCGAAAATCTTCACGGCATCGTGAAGAAAACCGGCCTTAAGAGGAATTGGAGGATGAAGCAGGTGAACGACCTTTACATGGGGATGCGTACATTACTAACTTTGTACATGACTAGGAGTAGGTCGACGCGATGTAAATATACTAGGAAGAATATATTTATTAACTAGAAAATCGAAGTGTGTCTCTCCCAAAAGGGACAGAGAATAAAGAGGATGAAAGCAGGATGTGACAGTCGCTCCCCAACAACATATAAAGGGGAGGGGGAGGAGGCTGAAATGTTACCGGTATGACGGTGAGCAACCGAACCGGCAAGCAGTGGAGGCCGGGTGCAATCCGTAATCGGCAGTCCAATCGGAAGCCTAGAATAGGATAGACTACTAGGTATCTATAGTCTCGTAGTAAGTGTCAGATGCTCGTGTGAGCATTGAAGTACATGGTACTTCTGTCAGTCCCAAGAGGACTTGTATAAATAATGCTACTTAGCACAGTGTGTATGAGCAGAGTCTTTATATAATTTTGGAAATTACGTTCTGCTCTCTCTCTCTCTCTCTCTCTCTCTCTCTCTCTCTCTGTTGTTCTCTGTTTTACGCTTCCGCGAACACTTACGTTTACAACAACCATATATAACATCGTCCCAGATGGAGACCAAGGTGTTCGATAATGGAGCAGCCTTCGTGCGCGTCAAGAGTCTTGATAGTAAAAGATCCGTTCAATTCCTGACGGTGCGAGCTAATCATGAAAGGAACCGAGATAGCCTTGGAGGCGAATCCTCGGATTTTTAAAGCGGACTATTGAAGCATGGGGCACAAATAGTCCGAGCAATCATAAGTCCCCACAAGGAAGCAAAGTGCCTGGATTGCAAGGAGAAGCAACATGCGTCACACCTGGCGGCGCATGCAAACTTAGACTACTCAACAAGAAGGAAAAGTGTCAGATACAAGACTTCGAGGAGGTGCTAAAAAAAGAAAGCATAATCGAAGAAGAAGAATTCGTGTCATATATTCTGGAGGAAGCCTCATTTAACGACACCATCGGTGAAATCGAGGAAGTCATGGATTTTATCTATCCTCACCATCAACATGTGATTTCGGTTAACTCCGTCAACATGTATACTATCATCGATGAATATCATCGAGGCATCTTGATAGAGGAAGTTGAAGTCAACACAAAATATAAAACCGTTGATACGAAGATCAAGCCAATTGTAGTTCCGCTATCGGAAGATAGCTGGCAAAAGATGAAGGAAGTTGCAAAAGATCCAAGCTTAAGGAACCCAAATACAATTGGTCACGTCTTCACTAAAGAGACGAAGGGAAAGCTACGAGTTGGAAGGGAGGATTTCCTCCTCCCTGAAGAGGAGCGGATGTTTCATGGAATGCTTGAAAGACATGGGAAGGCTTTCGCGTTTTTCCCACAAGAAATCGGGTGTGCTAATCCAAGGACGGTAGAACCGATGGTGATCTTCACGGTGCCGCATGTGCCTTGGAATTTGAAACCGATACCGGTTCCGAGAGCACACCTACCAAAGCTAATCAAGCTCTTAAAGGAGAAGGTGAGGATGGGAATTCTAGAACCGTCGAATGCTCCTTATTCTAATAGGTGGTTCACGGTGCCAAAGAAGAATGGATCGTTGCGATTCATTCAAGATCTTCGATCCGTCAACAAGGTGACAATTCGGAATGCTGGAATCGGTCCGAGTGTGGATGAATTTGCCGAGGCGTTTGCGGGCCGGTCCATCTACTCCATCGGCGATCTTTACTCTAGCTAAGATCAATTCCAGTTGGCGGTCGACAGTCGTGACATTACAACCATGAAAACTCCAATCGGGTTGGTGCGGATGTGTACCTTACCTCAAGGCGCAACGAACTCGGTGGCTCATATGGTGAATGCCATGAACAAGGTCTTGAAGGATTGCATCCCGGATATCACGATGCCATTCTTAGATGATATTCCGATAAAAGGATGTTCGGATGAAGAGAAGGATGAATCAAAAGATAAGAATGGATGTAGAAAGTTCGTCATGGATCATATGAAAACTTGCGAGAAGGTGCTCCAAAGGCTCGAAGATGCGAATTTGACATTTTCGGGAGAAAAATCCGCATTCGGGCAACCGGAGATCCTGGTGGTAGGTCACTTGTGTGGAGCATACGGTCGGAAGCCTTCGCCATCCAAGGTGAATGCAATCCAAGACATGAAAGAAGAATGTGTAACCCAAACGGAGGTTCGAAGGTTCCTTAGAGCATGCGCGTTTTATCATATTTGGATTCCACACTATGCCCACATTGCTGAGCCATTATATGGTCTACTAAAGAAGAAGCGGATGTTCGAATGGACGAGCGAGCATACAATCGCCATCCGAAGGCTGAAGAAATTATTGATGGAGGCACCTGCATTACGGAAAGCGGACTATTCATACGGCAAGCCCATTTTCGTGACTGTGGATACTAGTCCAATCGGAATTGGATGGGTTATCAACCAAGAAGATGAAGATTGCAACCGATATGCAATTCGGTTTGGCGCGAAAGTGTTAAGTGACAGGCAAAGAAGGTATGCCCAAGTGAAGAGGGAGCTATGGGGGATCGTCTCGGCAATCAAATCTGATCGTGATTACCTTATTGGAGCAGAAGTCATAATTGAGACAGATTGCCTACCAATTTTGGGTATGATATCTGGTTGTAATACACCGGATATTGCCATGTTGCGTTGGATTGCATATATCAAATCACTCAACCCGGAGATCCGTCATGTAGCTGGGAAGCGTAATGTCGTTGCAGACATGCTATCACGAGCGAGATACGATGGAGAAGAAGATCGACATTCTGATGAAGATGATGTTGGCCTGGATTTCTTTGCAAGTTCCTATGCTCGGGTGTTGATTACTTTCATAGAAGAGGACTACGAAGGCGAATTCGTGGAGATCGGGAAATACTTGAGTTCTCTCCAAAAAGATGAATCATGGTCGACGGAAGACTTCCATCGAATTCGGAAGAAAGCATACAAGTATTTCCTTAAGGATGGAGCTCTTTGGAAGCATGCAAAAAAGAAGAATGGGACTCCGATGAGAGTTGTTTGCAAGCTAGAAGACCAACAAAAACTAATGTCTGAATTTCATGATAGTGTTTTTGCAGGCCATTGAGGAATATGGGCTACATTTGCGAAGCTTAAGGAGAAATATTGGTGGCCGGGCATCTACAAAGATGTAGCAACTTATGTGGAAACATGTAAGGAATGTCAAATGTTTTCGAATATTCGCCATCGAGATGGACTTCATCCAACTTACCCGTTGGTTATGCATTACAAGTGGATGGTGGACATCGTGATGATGCCAATGGGGCGATGGCAGATGAAGTATCTTGTGCTCGCAAGAGAGGATCTTACCAATCAAGTTGAAGGGCGAGCATTAAGAACTAAGGAGACATCATCGGTATGTCGATTCCTTCTTGAAGATGTTATTTGTAGATATGGATGCGTCGGCAAGATAGTGGCTGATAGAGGCAAGTTGGATGCCAATGAAGCTAGAGAATTCTTCTCAAGGATGGGAATCAAATTATCTCTTACCATGCCGTATAATCCGGAAGCAAATGGGAAGGTGGAACGTGGACATGGACCGATTGTGAAGGCTCTAGTGAAAGCTTGCCATGGGAAAATAGGAGAATGGCCGCGTCTATTGCCATTTGCATTATGGGCTGACAGGACTACTCCTAGCACGGTGACGGGATACATGCCGGTAGAGCTCATATTCGGACAAAAGCCAATAATGCCGGTAGAACAAAGTATTATTTCATGGTTTGCATTGCCATGGCAAGATGAGATAAGTAGAGAAGATCTTCTAGCATTGAGGATTCGACAATTAGAGCGGAATTTGGAAGATGTAGAGGTGGCTAAAGCGCGGCTAAAGAATGCAAGGCTAAAGAACAAGAAAGACTTCGATAAACGACATCGACTTCGGCCGAAGAAAATCGTTGAAGGAGATTGGGTGCTAGTCTATGACAGTAGCCTAGATAACCAACATAGTACGGCTCGAAAATTCTCACAATGATGGTTTGGGCCATATGTGGTGAAGAAAGTGGAAGATAATGCAACATATCATTTAGTAGAACTGGATGGTACACCACTTGCCTTGCCAATTGCCGGTAAAAGAATCAAGATCTTCAAGAGAAGAGATAGAATAGAAATTGGATTTGAAGCTTTTGACGATTCAGTCTTAACCATCGATGAAAAAGTATAGTAAACAAAAATGAATCCTCACCAAAATTGGCACATACCGGTGGATGTGCAGGTTTGTTGGGGGCGAATGTCGTGTGAATCTTCACACACTATGTAAAAAAATAATGAAATAATTATTATAGATTAGATTAGTAGCTTACTATAGAAAGATGGATATACTCAAGAGCTTCAAAATGTATTTTACTATATACAAAATGGAGAAATACATATCAAGTTATGAGAAAATAAAGTTTGATTAGATAGGGAAATTAGAACTATCCCACATAGATAGGAAAGTTAAGGCCCTGGCTATATAAACACCTTGAGCTCCCTCATTTTTCATTTGTGCTAAGAGCACTTTGGCCACTTTGTCTTGATGGATGATGGTGGCCAAATTCCCTAAAACCGGAAACCGGCCGGTAAGCAAATTTGGAAAACGGGTCCGGTAAGCAAATCCGGAAACCGACCGGTATGCAATACGGAAACCAGCCGGCAAGCAAAGCGGAACTGGAACCTGCCGGCAAGCAAAACTGGAACCGGAACAGGTATGCAAACTGGAAACCGGCCGGCAAGCAAAACCGGAAATCGGCCGGTAAGCAAAATCGGAACCGGAACCGGCAAGCAAACCGGAACTGGCAAGCAAGCAAAACCAGAACCAGAACCGGCAAGTAAACCGGAACCAGAACCGACCGGCAAGCAAAATGGAACCGACGCGGACAGACGAAAGATTGGATCATGCAACAAACTAAAGTAAAGTGAAGAGAACTAAAGTAAAGGCCATGTGGACGCAAGCAACTAAAGGAGTGCATGGAAAAAGTAAAGGTCATGTGGACAGTCACATGCAACCAAAAGAAAAGGCTAGGCAACTAAAAGTAGAGGCCATGCAACAAAAAGTGGAAAGGCTATGATCAAGGGAGAACTCCATATTTATTCCATTTTTTTCCTATACTGATATACTCTCTATATTATCTTAACTTTCTTTTCTTTTCTTTGGGAGCTCTCTTATATTATCGAAGCCAATAACCCTAAATTTCCATACGGAAGTTATCTCTCAAGTAAACCATAATTTCCATACGGAAGCAATCTCTCAAAATCCAAAATTCCTTGTCAAAGCCATATCACTCAAGAATCATAATCTCTTATTTCCTCTAATCTATTATTCTAATCATCTCCATGAGAGAAAACTTTTGTAATCCCAATCTTGGGATTGATTGTAATCTTTCTTTCCCTTTTATTAATGAAATTTGTTAATCTTTCTCATTTCGGTTAATTCTTAGTACATAAATACATAAATTTGATATCCTCTAGACAAAGGCCCCGGGGTCTTGCCTCAACGTTCACGTATCCTCGTCGTATTTTCGCGACACCGTTTCTGAACTGGATGTCCCCTCAAGCATTCTTTGTTTCTTTCATGGTTAGGCGTCATGGTTAAGATATGGTCCCTCTTCCTTCCATCCTGACTCTTGATCCTCGCGAAAGTTGAATCATCATTAATCACAGTTGTTTCCATCCTTACTACGTTGATGTATGGTTCACCATCCTTTGTTTCCATACTCACTACGTTGATGTATGGTTGACCAAGGATGACAGGGTAGGTTGATCCATCTTGCACATAGTAATTTTCATCCACCGACACATCTCCCATTGTTGCTTTCACATTAGGAAATGCACCGAATAGATCCTCCATCATCTTTGTTGCAACTCTTTTCTTCGAACCATGATTCTTATAGATTGGCCACCTTGAGCACAACATTCCGATGACATCATGTTAATTTCTGATCCATGATCCATCAAAGCAATACAAGGAATCTGTTGCTCCGTAATTTTTGTAGGCGCCTCCGGTGTTGCTTGAGCCCAATGGTTCTTTGTATAATGACTCCTATCCCCTTCATGAATGCCAACATCATTTATCTTCTTTACACCTGCAACATTGATGGATTCATGATCCAAATCTTGGAGACTGTTGTTGTACACTCTCTCGTAACTTCTTCCATGACATGTTTTATATCTGTCGTGGCGTCTGTGTCCGAAACAAGCTTAAAAGTTGGGTCTATCTTCCCTTTGACTTTATCAGCTTCTTTTGACTCAGGAACATCCTTTTCCATCTCTCTTCTTTGAAGTTGTTCTTGTGTCTCATGTTTCTTTGCCGAATTAGCCTCCACAACTCTCTTTCGCTTCTCTTCCACTAGTGCATCTTGTACATTCACTTGGGCAAATGTTGATAGTGTGTCTACTGGATCATTCCATCCAGTGAAGGTTTCGTATATCATCTCCCACCAACATATTTCCATATCCTTTTGAATAGAGTTATTATTGGAGCAATACCTTTAATCGAGACGTCATCCAGAAACAGCATGGTGATGTCCGGGATGCAGTCCCTATTGTCCGCTGGAATAGTAACTGACGGACAAGAGCGCAGTAATATGGAATAGAATAATATTGTAACGCATGTAAACGGTTCACGCGGGAAGCGTGAACGGCTAAAAGACCCTACGTATATAAAGGGCAGAAAACCTCTGATAGAGGTAGCGTGTAATTTTGAATGTTAAATGCGTATCCTAATAGAGTTCTATCTTCTCTGATATCTGTGTGTATCTATGGTTAATATGTTGTGTGTCTGTAATCCTTAAGAGCCTAGGTGTGAGTAACGGTGTGTACGCTAGCCCACTGTGTAAGGAGCTCGGTTGTAGCCATCTCCCTTATACGCTGCTAGGTTACAGGAGGTATCCCACTAAGTATTACGCACAGACGCTACCATTTGTTGTCACACAGTCACTTTGAGGTCTAGGTCGAAGGACGGACCATAGACCGTGTTCCTAATCAGTAACACTTTTGGCACGCTGGGTGATCTGTGTCTTCTCACAGACGAACAACGACGAATGGATGTTTAGCCGCAGACGCCCGAGAGAACCAACACGACAAGACCGGCCAATCACAAGGTCCATCACATGCCAGGCAGAGGAACGCGCACGGCAAGAGCCTCGCCTTAGTAACCTCAGTACTACCTATCGGGACCACAAAGACGATTTCTCGCTCTCCAAATACCTCGGCGATATGAGCAAAGCGCGCTCACCACAAAAGCACTATGGTCTTTCCCTGCCCGCCGTAGCACCCAGGATGGCCTTTCCTTATCCCCGTTTCAACGGCGAAACTGACGCCGCAACCCACATCCGACTATTCCTCAATGTTTGGAATGCAAACCACATGGCGCAGAGCCTTTCCGAGGCAGTAGCGCACCAGTCCAAAATGACGGAGTTTGTATTAACCTTGGATGGGAGAGCGGCGTTTTGGCATTCGCAGATGGATCTGCCAGCAATTACGACCTTCGACCAGCTGCAGTCAGCCTTTCTGCGGTTTTTTCATTGGAGGGTGCTGCAACGCGAAATCCTCGGGCAGTTTTACACAATTAAACAGTTGCCAGCCAAGATGGTCGCGGATTTCAACTTACGTTTCCAAAATCTACGGCGGAAATTAGAACGGGGCCCGACGGAGGACGAGGCTAGGGAGACATTTCTAGCAGCATTACGCCGACCCATACGGACAATGCTCAACAACAATAGCGCGAAAGGGGAAACGACCGATATGGTCATAGAAAGAGCGCTACAGCTCGAGCTGGACGAAGAAGAGGAAAGGTTTTCCATGTCCTCATTACGACAAGCGTTACCTCAGGATGAGGAACGACATTTTTGTCAAGCGATCCAGTGCATGATTTGCTTGAATTCAAGGCATTCCGCAGTTGAATGCAACATGTGAATCCACTGTCCAATCTGTCACTCGAAAGCTCACACAATTGAGCAGTGCGAGTACAATATGTTGAACAGAGCCACGCCCACAATACGCAGCGTGGACACACAGCGTCCCCCATGCTATAATGAACAAAGGTGGCAGTAAGACCGACCACGGTATATGGATTGCAATCCACGCAAGACCAGCACTACCGGAATCATCGGAATCACAACGATTCCGAGGAAGACGAGCCGGAGGATGAAGACTACCGTGGCAACCCCAGAAATACTAAAGGGGGCCGACGCTATGAGAATTACCGTCCGACCAACAAACGTGGCGGCTTCAATGGGCCTCGCGGAAAGCATCGGCAATATCGGAACCAACGACGGTACGACGAAAGTTCGGACGATGACTGGCACCAGGAACCACGCCGGGACCAACAACAACCACCGCGTATGCTCCGACGAACGAATCAGGACCGGGAAGAGTAAGTCACACCTGGGGATCGGCACACACCACCAAGGGCCAAGAAGGGCGAATCTAGCATCCATTGTTTTGTTTATCAACAGCCCGGACATTATGCCACACAATGCCCAGTACACAAGGGCAAGGGGCCCACCGTCAATACGATTACGGCGGAAGTACAGCAAGTCACGACACGTCAGCAAACAAAAATTGTTGATTGGGCCGCACAAGATGAGATACGGCGGACAGCCTAGGCATGGGTTGAAAAAGAAAATGCGACAAATACGGAGCGCATGCGGAAGGAGTCCGCAAACACGGTGGAGCTATTGGAGGACGAGGGACCATCCCCGAACCTCATATGGCAAGCACCGATAGGCTGCGAGATAACGTTAACCATGGAGAAGTTGCTGCAACTAGTCCCATGATTCCGCCAGGCCGTGGAAGAGCAGGTGACGGGCAGACCTGGGGTAACTGTCATCGTGAATTTTACGGACATTAGCGACGGACCAACAGTAGTGGATCACCACAACCCGGCTATTAAGTTGATATTACACGGTCGGGAAATCCCAGGATGCGTAATCAATGGCGGCTCGGCCGTTAATGTAATTAGCGCGAAGACATGCGAACAATTGGGAATTTCAGAATGGGAAGCTTGCCCGTTCTGGCTCCGCATGGCGGATACCAGCTCAGTACGACCATTGGGGTTGATACGCAAGGTAGGCATTATCGTGGGAGGACATCGCTTCGACATCTCGGTGGTAGTCCTCGCCCTTGACGCCCCAGGGGCGTATCCTATGTTGTTGGGCAGACTGTGGCTTCATTTAGCGAATATCAAGCAGAGCTGGCAACACAAGTGTATCAGCTTTCAACGCAGACGCACCAAGGTCCACATACCAATAGAGGAAATGGCGACACCACTCAAGGGCATAACACCATTGTACGCAGAGGATATAAATATGTTGGTTGGGGTGGATGATACAGAATTAGAGGCATACCTAGATGAGCACCCTCGGATTATTCCGCTGTTCAAAATCGACGTCATCGAAACCGCGGCGGAATAAGCCACTCCTGCTACACTCCACGACGAGGCTTACGAACCAAACCCAGAGTCAATATTAGAACTAAGCAGAGCACGGGCAACGTTCGAGAGGGAAATGGAAATTTCACGGCGAGTCACCGCATCAGCCCTGGAAGAAGTAAACGTGGGTATGGCGTCAGAACCCTGTTTCCTCCATCGCAAAAGAATTAATGCCGGACTAGAAAGACGCGATGATAGCACTACTCAAGAAGTATAAATATGTGTTCGCCTGGGCCCACAAGGACATGAAGGGGTTAGATCCGAAGTTCTATCAACATAAGATCAATTTAGCAACCAACGCAAAACCGGTCCAGCAGCGTCGATATCGCATGAACCCAAACTACGTGGCCTACGTAAAATAAGAAATTGACAAACTCCTCAAGGTGGGATTCATACAGCCAGTTAAACAAGCTATATGGTTAAGCCCGATCGTAGTCGTACCAAAGAAAAATGGCAAAATACGGGTATGCGTGGACTACCGAAAATTAAACATCGTAACCATTACAGACGCATTCCCTTTACCTTTCACCGATAGCGTACTAGACGTCGTCACGGGGCATGACATGTACAGTTTTCTAGATGGCTTCAATGGGTACAACCAAGTACGCATGCACCCCGAGGACCAAGAGAAGACGGCGTTTGTCATGGACTAGGGAGTCTATGTTGCAGTCGTCATGATGTTCGGGCTAAAGACGGCGCCGAAGACATTTCAACGGACAATCACAGAGATTTTTGGGGAATATATTCCAGCCTTCATGCAAGTTCTTTTAGGCGATTTTGCGGTATATGGGAGAGCAACCGACCATTCTACGCATCTGCAACTGTGCCTGGAACGTTGCCACACCGCACGCTTAAGCCTGAATCCCGCCAAATGTGCCTTCAGCATTACCAACAGGGCCCTCCTTGGCCATATAGTTAGCAAGGAAGGGATAGCGGTCGACCCGAATAAAATATTCGCAATTACCCAAGCGAAAACGCCGACAAATGCGAAATCACTCAGCCATTTTTTAGGACAAATACGATGGCATAGTCAGATGATACGCTATTTGGCGAACTTCGCCACGCCGTTACATGCTGCCATTCATCGGATTCCCTTCCAATGGACAGCTACGGAAGAAAAGGCATATGACGCGCTAAAGGTAATGCTGACGCAGGCACCCGTCGTACAACCACCAGTTTGGGCGAAGCCATTCCACGTGTTTGTAGATGCCTCGGACATAGCAATAGGTAGTTCGCTAATGCAACTCACAAAGTCGAATTGGTATCGGCCGGTGTACTACGCTAGTTGGAAATTATCAACGACTGAGCGTAACTATTCCACAACGGAACGTGAGGCGTTGGGGATGATCTACAACATCAATAAGTTCCGGCATTATCTGCTAGGGCGGAAATTCACATTTCACGTGGATCATTCGACACTGCTATATCTGGTGGAGAAACAAGTGTTGACGGGGAAATTGGCGAGATGGATGTTGTTGCTTCAAGAATTCAACTTTGTAATTCAGCACCACCTGGGTACGCAACATGCAGTGGCAGATTTTTTGAGCAGACTCGATAATGGAGAAACGATGCAGAGGGATGACGATGACTTTCCAGATGCAGACATTTTGCGGGTAGCAGCACTAGCAGAACAAACGGAAAAGACCTTCCCGGATCGGTGGCTCATGGAAATGGCCTACTTCCTGACCACGGGGTTACCGCCACCCCAATTACGGAAGGATGAGAAAAAATGGTTGGCCGTCCGGAGTCGAAATTTCTATTTAGTGGAAAACATACTATACCACAAGGGCAGTGATGACATCTGGAGGCGCAGAATACGACAGGATGAGAAGGTCGTGGTTCTAAACGAAGCCCATTGTGGAACGGCAGGAGGACATTACATGGGCGATGTTATAGCCCGGAAAATTTGGCAAGCAGGACTGTGGTGGCCGACAACGCAAAAGGACGCGTATGAATATTGTAGACAATGCGATTTATGCCAACGATTGGTCCAACCCACAGAAGTCGCAAGAATGCCACATCAACCAGTGTTGCCACTAGATCCTTTCCAAAAGTGGGGTTAGATTTCGTGGGACCTTTTACCTCGGTGGCCACTCGAACAGGCAATAAGTACATCCTGGTGGCTACGGATTACTGCACCAAGTGGGTAGAAGCGAAACCACTACGCAAGAATACTGCGGCAGTCACAGCGAAATTCTTGTACGAACACATCTGGTGTCGTTTTGGTTGCCCTATCGAGCTCATTAGTGACCAAGGGAGTCACTTTCTAAATACGGTCATCAGCGAACTAACCCAACATTACGCAGTGGTGCACAAGAAAAGTATGACGTATTACCCGCAGGCAAATGGCTTGGCGGAATCCACGAACAAAACCCTCCAATCTATCCTCAAAAAGATAATCAATGAGAACAGGACGGATTGGGACACCAAGTTGCATAGCGTGTTATGGGCATACTGTACCATGTGAGGGGATTTTTTGAACCTTAAGCATGTATTCAACAACCCTTTCCATGGCCATGATCTCAATGGGAAGCGATCCCATCTCAAGGAGGAGGGTGTAGGGAGTTTGTTTCTTAACTAGTAGAAACTTTGTAAGAAAATGTTTTTGGACATTTTCAAACTCTTTCCACGTAGATTTAGGGATGCTACCTCCCCATACTTCCACCCCATATAGAAGAACCGGGGTCACCAAAGTGTCAAAAAGATATTTCTTGAGGACCCAACACTTAATATCTCCAAGATTGCATGTGTTCTCAAATGCATAATATGCTCGCTTACCCACCTCTAAGCGGTGTGTAGCACATTCATTCTATTTATGATTTGAAGGAACTTCAAGGCCAAGATATTTGAAGCTTTCCACAAATTCAAGTGGCTCATTGTTGTACATAATGCATGGTTTATCTCTTTTTTGACTCTTCACAAGCATAATCTTTGTTTTAGAGCTATTGACACTTAATCTAGTATGCATGCAAAAAATTTCCAATGCCTTCATAAGCTTTTGTGCATCTCTTGAAGTATTTGCAAAAAGCACTACATCATCCGCATATAACAAAAGCATAATCACAACATTCCCAATGGAAACTTCTTCAACACATTCTTCCTTTACAAACTTGGTAACCATTTCTTCTAATTCATCAATGCATAGACGAAATAATGTTGGTGAGAGTGGGCATCTTTGCTTAACACCAATAGTGTTATTGAAAAAATCTGAAGGAACTCTACAACTGTCTGTCTGACGAAGGAGAGCTCAAGGTTGTTGCCTTGGAGCCTCTAGTTGAACTCCTCCCCTTATAGTGATCTAGTTCGGAGTTCGAGGACTCCTGTGGTTTTTCCCTTTCAAGTTTTCCACGTTAAATATCTGTGTCTCGTTTCTGAGTTTCTCGTTTTCTGTTCTTTCTTGTCTATGCACTGCCGTTGTCGATTCTTTGCACCCCAACATACGTACAAGTAATCGGTTCCGATACTGACAAAGAGGTATCAGAGTGATGGACGAATATTTCGGTGCACTAACTATTCAATGTGGAAGTTGAAGATGCGGGATATGCCCGTGTGCAAAGACTTGTGGTTGTTGGTGCAGTACGGAAAGATAAACCTAGACAAGATCGATGCATCGACTTGGGAAGTCATGCATCTGGAGACGGTTGCATACATAAGGTGTTTTATAAACATGAGTCTATGCAACAAATTTGATGAAGAAGATTGGCGTGATGTTTGAAAACAAGAACATCGTGAACAAAGTCTTAGTTTTCAGAAAAATCGTGAGACTCCGGTATCAAGACGACTCCAACATGGCAGAGCATATTAATGTCGTCCAAGGACTGATGAACCAAACCACCTCACTAGAAATACCTCTTGTCGATGAGGTATTAGCACTGTTGTTGCTGGGATCCCTTTCGGACATCTGGGAGACGCTTGTTGTCACATTGGGCAACGCCGGACCGGACTGGAAGCATCTATCCCTAGAGCAGGTGAAGTCGAGCTTACTGAACGAGGAAGCTCGCTGGAAGGACCGAGAGTCCATTGTCGACCCAAAGGCCTTAGTCATGGAAAGTGACACAAATCGAGGAAGAGGCCGAAATAGAAGTACCCAAAATCGAGATAAGTTGGGGACAAGATCGAAGTTGAGGGGAACGCCCACGTGCTTCTATTGTGGGAAGCCAGGGCACTTACAAAAGAACTGCCAACACTTTCGAAAGGAGAAAGGGGGAGCTAATGGTGTCGAGACAAAGAAAATCCCAAACAAAAAGAACACCTCTGCAATTGCCGCAAGTGAAGAGGAGTTGTTGTTCATTAGTGAACAAAATGAGGTCAATCTTGCCGGCGAAGAATCGGCATGGGTGGTCAATTTGGGTGTGTTGTTTCACCTAACCCTCGACCGAAAGTGCTTCTCATCATACAAGGCCGGAGACCACAGTCTTGTAAAAATGGGAAATGAAGGAGCATGCTGAATCGTCGGCATAGGAGATGTGTGTCTGATGACATCGACTGGGTGCAGACTAGTTCTGAGAGATGTTCGACACGTTCCGGAAGTTTGATTGAATCTTATATCAGCTGGTTGGCGAGATGATGAAGGCTACACGGGTAGCATCCGGAACGACATCATGAAGTTCTGGAAGGGAATCTTGATCATGGCACGAGCCCGGAAAACCAACACGCTATATATAATACATGCTCGATTATACCGAAATGAAGTAAACGTGGTAACTGACATAGCCGGTGAGTTGTGGCACAAGAGGCTATGCCACATGAACCAAAAGGGAATGTAGATGCTAGCCGAAAAAGAACTCCTACCAGAGGTAAAGAAAGTGCATATGGATAAGTGTGCCGATTGCCTGGCGGGTAACCAAAACAGAACCTCCTTCTGATCGAGGCCCCCGATGAGGAAGAAAACGCACATACCAACGTATGTTGCATGGACATGAAGTTGCATGCTAATTCACAGTATTTCGTGACCTTCATAGACGACTGTAGCCGAAAGTTGTGGCCTTCCGTGCTGAAGAAGAAGGATCAGGTGCTATCCGTCTTCAAAGAGTTCCAAGCGAGGGCCGAGAGGGAAACCAACTGAAAACTGAAAGCACTTTGAGCAGACAATGGTGGAGAGTATCGTGGACCATTCAAAGAATATTGCCGAACATAGGGAATCCGGCTCGAGTATACCGTGCCGAAGACGCCAGAGATTAACGGGTTGACTGAGAGAATGAACCGGACCGTAATGGAGAGGGTCCGAAGTATGCTTGCACATGCAAAGTTACCAAAGACGTTCTGGGCTAAGGCACTAATGATGGCAAGTATGTGATAAACCGATCACCCTCAGTTTATTCCACAAAGGATGCGGAGCGGCAAAGACGTTTCATACCAACACATGAGGGTGTTAGGTTGTCTTGCCTATGTGCATGTTGCAAAGGACAAAAGGGGGAATTTGGACTTGAAATCTCGGCTACGACAACGACGAATTCGGCTATCGGCTATGGGACTTAGCCTAGAAGAAGGTGATTAGGAGCTGAGACATTTTCTTCATGGAAGAGAAGACGATTTTCGATTGGGAGATTGAGAATAAGTGTCCAACTACTGAATCGAGCTGAGTCGATGCTCGGCCAAATCGAGTAGAAGTCGATTCGATCGAAATCGAATCTGAGCTATTCGGCAAATTAAATACTCGGCAAAATCGAGAACGGATTGGAGAACAAGGGGAACCGATCGAACCAGGAACCGAATTTGACTTGGTCGAAGAAGTTGAAGAAGAACCGACTATGCCGAATGAAGAGCGTGTACAACTAACCGATGAGGGGGAGCCAGAGAGCTTCGAAGAAGCTAAGAACGATACCCACAACCAAAAGTGGTTAAGTGCCATGCAAGAGGAGATGGATTCCTTGCATGAGAACCGCACATACAAATTGACCGAGTTGCCGAAAGGGAAGAAGGCACTACGGAATAAGTGGGTATAGAAGTTGAAACCGAGAGATGGCGGGAATCCACAAACTGTCATGAAAGGTTTTTAGCAGAAGAAGGGTGCCAATTTTGACGAAATATTTGCCACGGTTGTGAAGATGACGTCAATCCAAATAGTGTTGAGCATCGCGATTAGCATGGATCTCGAAGTAGAACAGCTAGACGTCAAGACTGCCTTCCTTCATGGAGCATTGGAGGAAGAGATATACATGCATCAACTAGAAGGACTCCAAGAAAAAGGTAAAGAAAACCTAGTATGCCGATTGAGAAAGAGCCTATATGGGCTGAAGCAGGCACCTCAACAATGGTACCAAAAGTTCGAATCTTTCATGGTGGATCACGATTTTAGCAAGACACATGCTGATCATTGCATCTTTCTCAAGAAGTATGATGGAGGAGATTTTCTCATCCTCATGTTGTATGTTGATGACATGTTGATTGTCGAACAAGGCTCAAAGAAAATCGAAAGCTTGATGAAGGCCTTGAGTAGGTCATTCTCGATGAAGGATATGGGTCAAGCAAAACAAATCCTGGGAATGCACATTGTTCGGGATCAAACAAAGAAATTATTAAGGTTGTCACATGAGAAGTACATGACAAAACTGCTCCAGAGATTTGGCATGGAAAGCATGAAACCGGTCGGCTCGACACTACCAACAAATTGTAAGCTGTCTAGAAACCAGATTCCAAAATCAAAAACCAAGAAGGCTGAGATGTCAAAAGTCCCTTATGCCTCGGCAATCAGAAGCCTGATGTATGTGATGGTTTGTACTAGGCCAAACATCGGATACGTTGTCGGAATCGTCAGCTGATATATGAGCAATCCCGGAAGAGCGGTCAAGTGGATACTTCGATACTTAAGAGGCACCTCCAACGTGTGTCACCAATTCGGCTCAGGTAACCCCACATTGGAAGGTTATATGGATTTGGACATCTTGGTTGATGCGGATACCAGCTGATCCACGTCTAGATATGTAATGACTTACATGGGGGGCGTTGTTTCGTGGTAGTCGAGACTGCAAAAGGCCGTGGCGCTGTCAACCACGGAAGCCGAGTATATGGACGCAGCAAAAGCCGGTAGGGAAGTAATTTGGATGAGGGAGTTCATTAGAGAGTTGGGAATTCGGCAAGAGGAATTCTGACTCCATTGCGATAACCAGAGTGCCATCCACCTTGCGAAGAATGTCACCTACCAGTCAAGAACCAAGCACATCCAAAGAAGATACCATTGGCTCAGAGAGCAAGTAGAAGAAAAGGAGTTGGCTCTAGTAAAGATCCACACAAACGACAACGGGTCAGACATGCCGATGAAGGTGTTATCGGCGGAGAGGTTGAGCTCAACTGGTAAGGTTGCCCAATAAGACCAGAAGGTCATGGGTACAACCCCCACCATTCCATGTGGCATCCTGTCTATGACATCATCCTCCCTCTAAGGCCGCCTCCTAGGACGCGCGGCCGGTTTCTGTGGATAAAGTTCATGAAATGCTTGAACTATGTCTATGGCATGCTTGAGATGGTGTGTCGGCTCCCATTTTGCTTCAGAGATCGGGTACCGTTTCCAGAGGACAAGGTGTTGAAGCTGGCGATGGAAGAGACAAGAGTCGAGAATTTGGTCGACCTCATATTCTTCTTCGGTTGAGAGCTGGATTGGTGGAGGAGGAGAAGGGTGTCGACCGGGGATTTCAGATATATGGTGAGGTTCCAAAAGGGGGACATGGAATACATTATGAATACGGAAATGGGATGGTAGCTCTAAGCGGATAGCCATGGAACCAATTTTCTCAATGATTTTGAAAAGGGCCTAACTTCTTGTAATCAAGCTTCGGACAAGGATGAGTGATGGCAATATTGCGACGGAGAAGCCAAACAAAGTCACCTACCTCGAACCAAGGAGCATCTAAGCGAAGACGATCAGCTTGCTCCTTGTAGTGTTCGCCAGCGAGGGTGAGCTCCAAGGAAAGATCGCAATGTACATCCTCCAAGAGACATGCTCGGTCCTCGCAGAAGGATTGACAGAGTCTGAGGGAAGCGAAATGTTGAAGCGGGGGTGGAGACCGTAGTTTGCAAAAAATGGAGTAACTCCCATAGATGTATGTAGAGTTGTTGTAGGCGAACTCGGCAAGTGGGAGAACGTCAACCCAATTGTCTTCTTGGTAGCTGTTGAGAATCGAACTCAACTTCCCATAGATAGGTTTCACACTAGCTCATGGACATACCATGCTAGTTTTGTAAATAGTAGAAAGGGCACTTGCCCTAGCTTAGTTGGTATTTAAACCAACCCCTTGTAACTTAGTTGTTGTTGGATGTCTTATGCTTTGATGTAATTTTGGTCAATATACAGTTTTTCTATCTCTGTCTTAGAGCTCTCTCTCTCTCACTCTGTCTTGAGACAAACACACACACTCATCTTCCGCTGCATTACAACCACTCTTGCCTCCTCATTTCTTTACATGGTATCAGAGCGAGTGGTTGCCTGATCAAGCATTTTCGACTGTGTTGTGCTGCACGTCGACGATCAACAGAACTAGCCCATCGACAGAGAAGAAATCACCGATGAATACTCAAATGGGAAGCGCCCTTCCTACCGAGAAGCTTGACAAAACAAACTTTGCATCTTGAGAATACAAGATGCATCAATATCTTGTCGGACAAGGCTAGTGGAGCTACATCGAAGGAGCTCACGAATCACACCCCAACCCAACACACGCCAACTATCATGTTTGGGAGCAGGCCGCAAGCCGTGTGTTGTATTGCCTTGCATCATGCGTTCATGATCATATGCTTGGCTACATTCGAGAGGCAAAAACGCCGAAGCAGTCGTGGGAAAACCTCAAGAAGATTTTCGCAGCCAATACGGCAGCACGAAAGCTCCAACTTCGACAGGAGCTGAACAATCTTCAACAAAGGGACATGTCAATCGGCAACTACACCTTAAAGATTAAGGAGTTGTGTGATGCCCTTGGATCGATCAATGTGAGCATTGACGACGAAGAAATGGTGTAGATAAGCCTCGGTGGCTTAGCACCGCGATTTGGCACAATAAAGATCAGTCGTTCTCGCGAGAGAGAATCCTCCCTCCTTTTTTGATCTCCAATCGTTATTGTTGGTCGAAGAGAACCATGTGCGTCAAAGGAACAACGCACACGAAGGATAAATGCTATATTCGAACTTCGATGGAAGCAGAGGACGCGGTCGCGGTAGGAGAGGCCAATACGGCCAAGGTCGACACAATCAACATCGTAACTCCCACCAATGGCAAGTGGACAGAAACGGCCCCAAAGAGTTCGGTGGAAGGGGGAGTCATCATGTCGAACCAAGCAACCGTAGGAACCCAGTTGAGTGCGGGTACTGCGGAAAACCCGGCCACTACGAAGAGGAGTGTCAGAAGAAGAAGCGTGAGCAAGGCCGACAACTAACAAATTATGCCACAAACTCCGACTACGGCAACCGCGGTGGAATGTTCATAATGAAGCACGAAGCGCGCTCCATGTCCGCACTTACGTCAACTACCGCTTCCACTCCGAACTACGTATGGTTTGTCAATTCGAGAGCATCAAATCACATGACGTCCCATGAAGATTGGTTTCGGGAACTTCGGAAGCCCGAACGTCCCAGATTTGTCGAAACAGGAGATGACACGACTCACCCCATACAGCATATCGGGAACGTCCCATTCGAAAACGACGACAAATAGACCTACCTCAAGAATGTGCTGCATGTCCCCACCATCACGAAAAACCTGGTCTCAGTCTGCCAGATTGTCGATCAAGGAATGCAAGTACGCTTCAATAATGACGTATGCTTCATCGAAAAAGGCGATCAAGTCATAGCTCACGGCCGACGAGAAGGCCGTATGTTCATCCTCGAATCGAGCGAGGTAAAGTCAGCCATGTACGCAAAGGGCCAGAAAGTCGAATCCGACTTAAAACTGTGGCACAAGATAATCGGCCACATTAATCTCCAGAAGCTACAAAACATGCAATCGAAAGGAGTCATAATCGGACTCCCGAACTTTACGGCAAAGGAGATTACAGGCGTATGCGAAGCATGTCAGTTCGGAAAGCAACACCATCACCCATTCCCTAACGAGCGGAATGTGAGCAAAGGGATCTTGGATGTCGTACAATCGGATGTGTGGGGACCAGCCTAGATAGCAACATTCGGCTGATGCCGATACTATGTCACGTTCATCGACGACTTCTCTAGGAACACTTGGATCTATCTGATGAAGCAAAAGAGTGAAGTGTTCAAGCACTTCCAGACATTCAAGGCCGAAATCGAAAAAACTACAGGTCGGCATATACGTTGTCTTCGATCAAATGGAGGCAAAGAATATTTTTCGGATGAATTTTCGGCATATCTCCGAAAAGAAGGAATCCGACGAGAGGTCTTGTGTCGACACACGCCTCAGCAAAACGGTGTAGCAAAGCATAAAAATCGCCATGTAGTAGAAGTCGCACGAGCCATGATGAACAAGAAGAACCTGCCGAAATCATATTGGGCAGAAGCGGCAAATACGGCCATATATCTCATGAACAGATGCACAACCTCGGGAGTACACGATATAACTCCACATGAGAAATTCTTCGGAAAGAAGCCGGACTTGTCACATGTCCGCATTTTCGGTTCTATCGCCTACGTACATATTCCCGACGATCGCAACAAATGCTTGACCCAAAGTCGGAGAAATGTATCCTCGTAGGATACTCACTCGAACAGAAGGGGTACAAATGCTACAACCCATCTACCCGTAAGGTTCGAACAAGTCGAGACGTAGTCTTTGACGAATACGCATCCTGGTACACACCAATGAATACTTCGACTCCAACCCCGATCGACGCATATGACACTGATGTTGGGATTTCGGTCCCTTTCGGATGGGATGGTAGGATATCGGAGATGAATGCCGACAAGCCCGGTTTCGGTTTCGGATCCGGATGACGAAGACCCCGGTTTCGGTACCGGATGACGAATGTACCCGGAGAGCAATCCGGATGCAGGGACATATCCGTGAATATGTTCGCTATGGGCCCCTGAGGCCACAGTTGTAAATAGTCCCAAAGTCATATGTGTATAAATATGACTTAGGGCAAACAGTTTTAGTGTTGCTTCTTATTTTTCTGTTTTTCCACTTTAGAGGAGTGAAGAGGGAGCAGCCGTGAGAGAGAGATAGAGCGCGAGAGAGGAAGAGGACGACGCCTCTGTGTATTTCCGCCGCCTGTGGCGAGGACAGCGAGCTCAAGGTCGTCGCCTTGGAGCTCGTCATTGTATACTTCTCTTGTATAGTGTTGTTTGGAGTCTTGTACTCCCGTGGTTTTTTTCCCGTATAGGGTTTTCCACGTTAATCCCTGTGTATCGTGTCTTTCTCTGTATTTCCTATTTTCTGCTGCATTGATCCGCGATTACTCGGTTGTGGCCGAGGGAAGAAGGTGAATCCAATCGTTGATTCTCAACAAACTGGTATCAGAGCGACTGTTGCAGAAAATGGAAGGCGGCGGCAGCGGGCAGCCGATGATGATGGTGCTGAATGCGCAGAATTACGCCGACTGGAAGATCAAGATGGAGGATCTTCTGATTGTTCGGGACCTGTACGAACCGATTGACAGGTCGGAAATACCGAAAGGGGTACTTGAGTCGGAGTGGAAGCTCCTAAACCGGAAAGCCGTAGCGACGATCCGACAATATGTCGATGTAAGCGTCCTACAACATGTGGCGAACGACACCAACGCATATGAGATGTGGAAGAAGCTGTCGGGCCTCTATGAGAGGAAGAATGCGTTGAACCGGACCTCCCTGATGAGGAAGATAGTGAATCTCAAGTACCGGGACGGCGAG
Organism: Azolla caroliniana; assembly: GCF_043228905.1. Lineage (NCBI taxonomy): Eukaryota > Viridiplantae > Streptophyta > Polypodiopsida > Salviniales > Salviniaceae > Azolla > Azolla caroliniana. Next base: position 18,630,696 of record NW_028230443.1, read on the forward strand.
AGTATGGTTGAACACGTAAGCACGTTCATGGGATTCGTGAATCAGCTTGCGGCGATCAAGTTCCCGTTGGAGGATGCAATGCAAGCCATCATCCTGATGTGTACATTGCCGGAAAGCTGGGAGAACTTGGTGGTGACTCTCAGCACCTCCTGCACCGAAGATAACTTGTCCTTACAAACGGTAAAGACAAGTATTCTGAATGAAGAAGCGCGTCGGAGAGATAAGGAACCGGCCTCCGACCCGAAGATGCTGTTTACCGAATCGGATCGGGGAAGACAATGGAACCGGAGTCCGCAAAGACGGGAGAAGTCGGGGACCTGGTCGCAGTCAAGAGGAAGGCCCACATGCTTCCACTGTGGGAAGCCGGGGCACTTCCGAAAGAATTGTCGGCATTACCGAAAAGACAATGGAACCGACAACACCGATTCGAAGAAGTCACCGGAGAGAAACGGTGCATACCGGGGAGCCACGGACCGGAATGGTTCGGATCGGCGAGGACAGGACCGGAAAGGAACGACGGCACTCGCGGCAAGTGAGGAAGAAATCATGCTCATCACCGAAGAAGGTGAACTAAACATTGCCGGCGATGAGACGACCTGGGTGGTCGATTCCGGAGCATCGTTCCACCTGACCCCGGAGAGAAGATACTTCTCATCCTACACAGCCGGTGAGCATGGCTGTGTTCGGATGGGAAATGAAGGTACGTGCCGGATTTCCGGCATAGGAGACGTGTGGTTGACAACCCCGACCGGATGCAAAATGCTGCTGAAGGATGTCCGACACGTTCCGGAGGTTCGATTGAACCTGATTTCGGCCGGGAGGCTAGACGATGAAGGCTACACAGGTAGCATCCGGAACGGCGTAATGAAGTTCAGCAAGGGGAGCCTGATAGTGGCTCGGGCCCGGAAAGTCAACACACTGTACCTGATGAATGCCCGGTTATGTCCGGAAGAACTGAATGTGGCAGCCGACACTGCCGGTGAGCTGTGGCACAAGAGACTGTGCCACATGAGTGAGAAGGGGATGAAGAGGCTTGCAGAAGACAACCTCATCCCAGTGAAGCATGTGCACCTGGAGAAGTGCACCGATTGCCTGGCCGGTAAGCAGAACCGAACCTCCTTCCACTCAAGGCCACCGACGAGACGTAGCGCACCATTGGAGTTGGTGCACACTGACGTGTGTCAGGTAGAAATGAAGTCACATGGCGGAGCCCAGTACTTCGTAACATTCATTGATGATCACAGCCGGAAGCTGTGGACGGCACCGCTGAAGACGAAGGACCAAGTGTTGTGCGTCTTCAAAGAACTCCACGCGAGAGTGGAAAGGGAATCCGGCAAGAAGCTGAAAGCGATACGAGCGGATAACGGAGGTGAATACCGGGGGCAGTTCCAGGAGTACTGTCGCTCGAAGGGAATCCGACTCGAGTTTACTGTGCCGAAGACGCCGGAACTGAACGGGCTGGCCGAGAGGATGAACCGGACCATAACGGAGAGGGTCCGGAGTATGCTGGCGCATGCGAAATTACCCAAGGGGTTTTGGGCTGAGGCAATGTCGACGGCGACATACGTGATAAACAGATCACCCTCAGTGCCTTTGGATGGAGACACGCCGCAGAAAGTGTGGACCGGTAAGGAAGTGTCCTACCGGCATCTGAAGGTGTTCGGGTGTCTCGCATACGTGCATGTGGCAAAGGACCGGAGAGGAAAGCTAGATCCAAAGACCCGGCCATGCATATTCCTCGGTTACGGCGATGACGAGTTCGGCTACCGAGTATGGGACCCGGTCGACAAGAAGATATTCAGGAGTCGAGACATCATCTTCATGGAGGACAAGACACTCGCCGACTGGGAGTCGGAGAAGAAGGTAAAGAGCTCCAAGTCGACCGGTGAGGATCAACTCTACGAGGAGCAGTCCCGACCGGCAAGGGACCGGTTAGCACTCGAGGATCCGGCCGAAGACGGTGAAGAAACAGAACCGGCCGAAGAAGATGAAAACGATACCGGAACCGGCCCCGATCCCGAAATGGATTCGGATGAAGAAGAATCGGAAGAACCGGTTACCGAAGCTCCGGAACGGAGATATCCTCTAAGAGAGAGAAGGGCCCCCCGGAGATTTCCGGAACCAGAGCACGTGCTACTAACCGACGAGGGGGAGCCGGAGAGCTTTGAAGAAGCAAAACAAGACACCCAGAGCCGCAGGTGGTTGAGTGCCATGCAGGACGAAATGGATTCCCTGCATGAGAACCACACATATGAACTTGTGGAGTTGCCGAAAGGAAAGCGGGCACTCCGAAACAAGTGGGTGTTCAAGCTGAAACCGGGAGATGCCGGAAACCCCCCGAGATACAAAGCCAGGATCGTGGTGAAGGGGTTTCAGCAGAAGAAGGGCGTCGACTTCGACGAGATATTTGCCCCGGTAGTGAAGATGACCTCCATCCGGACGGTGCTGAGCATAGCGGCAAGCATGGACCTCGAGGTAGAACAGATGGACGTGAAGACGGCATTCCTTCACGGTGACCTCGATGAAGAGATCTACATGCAGCAACCGGAAGGATTCGAGAAGAAAGGGAAGGAGCACCTGGTATGCCGGTTGAAGAAGAGCCTTTACGGACTGAAGCAGGCTCCCCGGCAATGGTACCGGAAGTTCGACTCCTTCATGACCGACGAAGGGTACCTCAAAACGCAGTCCGACCACTGCGTGTTTGTGAAGAAGTTCGAAGGAGGAGACTTTCTAATACTCCTCCTGTACGTGGACGACATGTTGATCGTCGGACGGGACCAGGTCAAGATCCGGATGCTGAAGAAGGCTCTTCACCGAACCTTCTCAATGAAGGACCTGGGTCCGGCGAGACAAATACTAGGGATGCACATCATCCGGGACCGGAAGAAGAAGCAGTTGTGGCTGTCACAGGAGAAGTACGTGACGAAGGTGCTTCACCGGTTCAACATGTCGGAAGCAAGACCGGTCGGATCGACCCTCCCGACAAACTGCAAGCTGTCCAGCAAGCAAAGTCCCAAGACAAAGGCTGAAAAGGAGGATATGATGAAAGTGCCGTATGCCTCAGCCGTCGGGAGCTTGATGTACGCCATGGTGTGTACGAGACCGGACATCGGATATGCAGTCGGAGTGGTGAGCCGGTACATGAGCAATCCCGGCAAAGAGCATTGGAACGCGGCCAAGTGGATACTCCGATACCTGAAGGGCACGGCAAACGTGTGCCTCCGATTCGGCTCCGGAAAGCCCGAACTCGACGGCTTTACCGATTCGGATATGTCGGCTGATGCAGATACCAGCCGGTCCACATCAGGGTATGTGATGACGTATGCAGGGGGAGCTGTTTCATGGCAGTCGAGGCTGCAGAAGACGGTTGCGCTGTCAACCACGGAGGCGGAGTACATGGCGGCTGTTGAAGCCGGCAAGGAAATAATATGGATGAAGGACTTCATTAGAGAGCTCGGTATCCGGCAGGAGGAGTACCGACTCTACTGCGACAGTCAGAGTGCAATCCACCTTGCAAAGAACGCGGCCTATCACTCCCGGACGAAGCACATCCAGCGAAGATATCACTGGATCCGGGAAAGGATAGAAGACAAGGAGTTCGTGCTGACGAAGATCCACACGGACGAGAACGGGTCGGATATGCTGACCAAGGTGCTCACACCCGACAAGCTGGAAGCATGCCGGAAGAGGATCGGATTGGAGAGACATCCCATGCCGAAGTGAAGGGGGAGTTTGTTGGGATTTCGGTCCCTTTCGGATGGGATGGTAGGATATCGGAGATGAATGCCGACAAGCCCGGTTTCGGTTTCGGATCCGGATGACGAAGACCCCGGTTTCGGTACCGGATGACGAATGTACCCGGAGAGCGATCCGGATGCAAGGACATATCCGTGAATATGTTCGCTATGGGCCCCTGAGGCCACAGTTGTAAATAGTCCCAAAGTCATATGTGTATAAATATGACTTAGGGCAAACAGTTTTAGTGTTGCTTCTTATTTTTCTGTTTTTCCACTTTAGAGGAGTGAAGAGGGAGCAGCCGTGAGAGAGAGATAGAGCGCGAGAGAGGAAGAGGACGACGCCTCTGTGTATTTCCGCCGCCTGTGGCGAGGACAGCGAGCTCAAGGTCGTCGCCTTGGAGCTCGTCATTGTATACTTCTCTTGTATAGTGTTGTTTGGAGTCTTGTACTCCCGTGGTTTTTTTCCCGTATAGGGTTTTCCACGTTAATCCCTGTGTATCGTGTCTTTCTCTGTATTTCCTATTTTCTGCTGCATTGATCCGCGATTACTCGGTTGTGGCCGAGGGAAGAAGGTGAATCCAATCGTTGATTCTCAACAACTGAAACATAAATAGAAGCTGAGGATCGGCTCACACAGATGTTAGAAGACAACCTAATTACGACACGGCTAAGTGGGCCATCAGAGCCGCCGAGCGAGGAAAGCACATCTCGGCCTAGTCCGAAGCTAGACAAAGGGAAGGCAAAAATGCAGGAATATGAAGATCAGTTCGAATTCGAATTGACCCACTCCCTTGATAGTGAGTTTGAAGGCCTTGACACCGGGACAGACGGTGTCACGAAGATGCGCTTGCGTGTGTCACTCGAACGGGACCATCGAGGTCTCTGACCAGGGAGGACGTTTACCAAGTTATCGAGAAACAATGTTACCCTTGACAACATCAAAAGATTGATGATTATAAGAAGTACAATAAGAAGTATCGAAGATGAAAGAAGATGAACAATAGAAGTATAATTATAACAAGAATTTTATATTGATGATGATGACGACGATGGTGATTATCACCTATTGAGCCCCCCTTACTCAAGCCCAACTAGAGGCTTTTATAGGTCTCTCCATGCTTGTGACATGCACAAAACCATGGTTTCACGTACACAGTTTTGTCTATTTGCTACCTATGGAATATTGAATATGAGAAGAAATAAACAAAATCTAAAGCATGTAGTAGTAGCTTTAGTGGTATGATAATTGCCTTTTATCTTAGACGTGCAAGGTTCAAATCCTACTTGCAACCCTCAATATGCATTCAATGCCATCATGTCCTAGGTTTATTTATTATTATTTTCATTTTTACAAGTACTTGTGTAATGTGCATGTATCCTCAAATTTTCACTTTTTCTCGCATTAAACACACCACATCACGACATCAAAAAGATGTCGCGAAGATGTGCGTGCGTGTGTTGCTCGAACGGGACCACCGGGGTCTCTGACCAGGGAGGATGTTTACCAAGTAATCGAGAAACAATGTTACCCTTGACAACATCAAAAGATTGATGATTATAAGAAGTACAATAAGAAGTATTGAAGATGAAAGAAGATGAACAATAGAAGTATAATTATAAGAAGAATTTTATATTGATGACGATGACGATGATGGTGATTATTGTTAGGAAACAGGTCCCTCCGGATGGGAAGTCAGAAGAACAATACTGATGAGGAAACTCGGTCGAGGCCGAAACCGGATGTGGAGTACCCGGCTATGGAAGACCCGGTGAGAACCGGATGACAAGTACCCGGCTACAGAAGACCCAGTGAGAACCGGATGACAAGTACCCGGCTACGGAAGACCCGGTGAGAACCGGATGACAAGTACCCGGCTACGGAAGACCCGGTGAGAACCGGATGACAAGTACCCGGGCAAACTTAGAAAGTTGTTGTTGTCTTTCTTGTTGGCGCAAGATTAGAGCGCGTAACAGTGTACAGAGAGAGAGAGAGAGAGAAGAAGAGGTTGTTGCCTCTGTTGTAACCGCCGCCTGAGGCGAAGATAGCAAGCTCAAGGTCATTGCCTCGGTGCTCTACTATTGTACATTCTGATATAGTGATAGTTTGCAATCTGTGGGCTGTCGTGGTTTTTTCCCTAGTTTGGGTTTTCCACGTTAACATCCTGTGTACTCTTCTCTTCACTGTGTCGTGCGTTCATTCCCGTTTTTCTGTGTTTGATTCTAAGCTTGGTTGTGGCCAAGCGTTGTTCATCGGGAGCGTGTAGTTCTTGACAATTATCACCTATTGAGCCCCCCTTACTCAAACCCTCAATATGCATTCAATGCCATCATGTCCTAGGTTTGTTTATTATTATTTTCATTTTTGCAAGTACTTGTGTAATGTGCATGTATCCTCAAATTTTCACTTTTTCTCGCATTAAACACGCCACATCACGACAACGGCGTGAAGAAAGTTTTAGAATCCGCGAACCTCGTAAACCGCTATAGCTACGACGAGTACATGGCGTATCACTACGCTTTTATGATGAAAGTAGCGTCAGTACGGGAACCGGAAACGCTTTCCGAAGCCGCAAAGGATCCGTTATGGGTCAACGGAATGAATGAGGAGATGGAAGCTTTATGCAAAAACGAGACATGGGATCTCGTTCCTCTCCCCCCGAACAAGAAAGCGATTGGCTACAGATGGATATACAAAGTAAAATACAATGCCGACGGATTCGTAAATCGCTTCGTGCTTACGGATTCGTAAATCGCTTCGAAGCACGACTCGTTGCGAAAGGCTATGCGCAAACGCACGGCATAGACTTCGAAGGAACCTTTGCCCGGTGGCAAAGATGACAACTGTACGGACAGTAATTGCACTCGCCGCAGTGAAGGGATGGCACCTCCACCAGATGGACGTGAAAAATGCTTTCCTTCAAGGAGAGTTAGAAGAAGAGGTGTACATGATACAACCACCCGGATTCGAATTGCGTAAGCATCCACAAGCTGTATGCCAACTCAAGAAGCCACTCTATGGCCTCAAACAAGCACCGCGTGCTTGGCACTCGAAGATCACACAGTATCTTCACCAAGTCGGATTTCGGATGTCAAAATCTGACACCTCTCTGTACATCCGAAATGAGTCGGATAGCCTGATCATCATCATCCTGTACATGGATGATTTGGTCATGGGAAGGATCTCACCGGGATTAACAAAGTCAAATCTCAGTCGAACTATGTTTCCGGAAGGTTCTACCTTATTATTGATGAATACCCAAATGTTTCTTTACACGCATTTGATAGTGCCCATAATTTAGATTTTGTTTATGCATTTGCACAATTGAATATGACTAAAGATTCCTTGGGGCTTACCGGAGATGGAGGTAAAATATATAAAGTAAATTCATCCATGTCTGCAACTCTTCTTCGATCAGACCCTGACGAAAACCTGAGGATCTATGTCTGGAATACCTTGTTGTCCACATGGGAAAAGACATGGCAACTTATTGACGACAAATGCTTGATAGGAAGCCCTTGTGGCGCCTACGGCATTTGCAAGGAAAACATAGATGGGTCTCTTGGTTGGCGAAATGAAAGACTTACATGAGCTCCATTACTTCCTAGGTATTGAAGTAAATCGGACACCAGTCGGAATAATGATCTCTCAACGGCACTACATTCTCAACTTACTCTACAAGTTCGGAATGACCAAGTGCAAGCCTGTGTCTACCCCTCTTGATTGTAATCTCAAGATCGATGCCAATTCCGGAACCGCTAAGAGCGAGCTGACTCAGTATCGACAATTGATCGGTAGTTTGATCTATTTGACCACTACACAACCCAACCTCAGTTATTCGGTCAGCCTACTTAGCCAGTTTATGCAGAATCCGCGAAATCTTCATCTAGACTACGCTAAGAGGATACTTCAGTATGTCAGTACGACAATGGACTATGGCGTTATGTACAAGACCAATGTGATCATTCGACTCGAAGGGTACACAGATGCGGACTAGGCAAGATATAAAGCAGACAGGCGATCCACATCCAAATTCGTCTTCTCTCTTGGTAGCGGAGCGATCTCCTGGAGTAGTAAGAAGCAGTCGACAGTCGCACTGTCGAGCACAGAAGTCGAATACAGGGGCGCAGCAGTCGCTGCATGCGAAGCCGTCTTCGTACTAAAGGATCTGGGCGTACCCATCAAGGATCCGATTCGCCTATACTGCGACAACATGAGCAGTATCTACCTGGCACGGAATCCCGTATTCCACGCGCGGACTAAGCATATCGAGGTCCACTACCACTTCATCCGCGAGCACGTACAGGTCGGAGAGATCGACCTACAACACATCAGTACACACCTCGAGGTTGCTGATATTTTCAAGAAAGCTCTAGGCGTCAACAAGCTCGGGCAATTTGCATCGGACCTTGGTCTCACGACATCTACATTGCCAAGCTTGAGGGGGAGTACGCAGCATACGTTGTCGCGTTGTTACGCGCGTGCATGGAGAAAGGCGGGACCATAGGGGTCTTGGACTAGGGAGTAATGGAGCGTGGAAAGTCGTGCTTCACCGTTCCAGGGGAATCCCAGAAGAACACAGGAAGCGACCGAAGGGAGAGAGAGAGAGAGAGAGAGAGAGAGCGCTTAACACCGACTCACGCACACGCACGCACACACACACACATGCCTACCCGACTCACGCCCTCATGTACAGGAAATGCAGGAAAAGGGGAAGCACCCGACACCAACAGAGACGCGAATATACACAGACAGACGCAAATGTATATATATATAAACAAAAGAATACATTCCCGGCTTTGAGCCGTTCCAAGGTAGGTTACAGTAGTCGTCAGCTGCCAAGCCGCCGGTCGGGGAGCTCACGGTGTTACGGGCATGACCATATAATATCCCGTGGTGAGAATTGTCGTAGTATTCTATACACGTGGATAAGTGTGAGGGTTAAACAAAGAGTCTAAAGAAGGGGAGGATTACTTTTAATCCTCGGGATTGAGACAACCCATGGGGCCAAGTGTGAACATGGCTGGGGGCCTTGAGAATTACTATAAATAAGAGGCCTAGCTACCCTCATTTGGGGCATGCATTGACTACGTCGAGACTCTGTCCGTGAGTGGAACGACTCTTGTAGCAAGCGCGCTATCGTCCAGGTACGACTCGACGCCAAGGCGGTGGTATGGGACGCCGATCGAGGCTCGAGTCCGTCTCGATCCCTTCGCTCGGGGGTGGTCGGGTGGATCAGCACCCTTCTTTCTCTCTTTTCTCTCTATTCTTTCTAGATCTATCATTGATATATCCTTATTTTATGCTTACTTTAGTACCTAATCTCTAATATTTGGTATCAGAGCCTATGTACTAACGTTTCTTTTGGTTTTCTTTTTGTCTTCGCGTGGGATGGCGATTGATCGTTGTGCGGTCGCCTTCATGCAGACAAGGATTAGCGAAAGAACTTCGGTAAATTTTCCTTAATTTTTTATCTAATTTTTCTTCTCCCTTCTATACATGTGTATACTTAATATGTAGTTTTTTTTCATATATTCAATGATGTTGACGTGGTATTTAATTGGTTATCTTAAACGTTTACATATGTCCACGAGGTCAATACCTCGTTTGACATATAAATCATATGTGATGAGTGTCGTATGCGTACGAGGTTATTACCTCAATTGCGTATTACGTTCACGAACATATGTTACGTTCGCGTACGAGGTCAATACCTCGCTTCGTTCGAAATGATATGCGTTGGATTTACTATGCGTAAGAGGTCAATACCTCAATTGCGAATTACGCTTAACCTTATTTTCGGATGTTTCGTGTGCGTAGAGGTATATGCCTCGATTACGTATCCCGAATACATCATTGTTGGCTATATAAAAAAAACGATTCATTTAGTATACGCATATGTGGTCACTTATATACGTCTCTGATCGTATATATGTGATATATTGACATATGTGTATATTTTAGATTACGTGATTCATATCAAATGTTTTCCTAATTGGGGAGAGGATTTTGGTGGCCGTCCTCACATTTTTGTGAGAATGGCGTTGTCACCATCCCTTTTATCAACAATTTTTATTGTTGAAATTCCCGTTGGTCACTTTGATCTTTCGTTACGTAACGAACCTCGTATAGCCAAAATGATGTTGAATACGTCGGGCTTGATCCACATCAAGTAGGGTCGCTCTAATGACACACGTATCCAACATCTCCCCTCGTTACATGGATACGATGCCACCATGAGCTCGTTCTTACGAGCGCCATTCGTAATGACGTGACCATGTGATGGGCCACATGAGCCTACGAAGACACAAGGGCTCATTCGGCTTGACCATTAGGTTACACTTTGGCATATGCCATTGTACTTACGAGGCTTGAGGGTAGGTAGCGTACAACCATAGTGGGTAATAAATGAGGGAGAAATAAGGCCACTTGACCTATATGTTTCTTTTAAAAAAAACATATAGGGGCAAATGCCTCGCATATCTCGAATACACCTCAAACATTAAACATTCAAGACGCGCAATCTACTTGGTTGGCTCAAGTGTTTAATGTATTTGTCCTCGAGGTCTCGAGTTCAAATATGACCAACACCATACAACATCGTTGATACATATGACTATAATACATGTTTAGACTTTAGGTCTAAGTGCACTTCGGGGTCCTCGTAATAGGACTTAAAGAGCCGAAACCACATATGTGGGCACAGAAACATAGTTATTGTTAACATTTTTTTTCGTGTATAAACTATTCATGACGCGAACATACATGGTTGAGCCTCGGGGAGCCGCCATGAAAAAAATCGATATAGAGATCAGGGAAAGGCATTCATTTGTCACCCCCATGGTTTTTAAAACACCTCAGTGTTACCATAGTAACCTGATCTTGAACCTCATCTCATACGTCTAGAGGGGTATTGACGTGAGATCATGATATCGATTAATGTTTGCCCATGATATGTTTACACCACGACAAGATGTTATGACTATTTGTCTGACCTTATCTTATTTCTTTGCCAGAAATAATCATTCAATGGCTCAGAATAATGACCCGATGCCCTCCGCTCAAGCGGAAAGACCTCAAGGAAATCCTCCTGGGACAATGTCCATTGAGGCGTATATTTTACAAGTACAACATTTCCTTAGTTCAACCGCGCAGCAGTTGACCGAATTTCGGCAATCTCAAAGTGCTCTCGAGGCACGAGTCATTAGTCTCCAAAATGAGATTAATAGACCTGATGAGCGTCAGGGTGAACCATCATTTGTCGTAAAGCCATTTACGGGAGATAAAAAGGAAAGAACCGAAGAAGCAATCTGCACGTGGCTGGGCCGATGGGAGTCTCATTTTGAGCTCTATCCCACGCCAGATAGTACGAAGATTGCATATGTCGGCCGAGAACTAGGGGGTAAGGCCGCCGCTTGGTGGCGTGGGCTCCGAACTTTGGGGAGATTGCCCGAGACCTGGACAGACTTTGTCACAGTTTTCAAGGGTCAATTTCTACAACCTCCCTCTCGAACCGAGGCAGCACAAGCTTTAATGAACCTCTCTAGCAGGAAATTTTCCTCGCTAGAAGACTATGTCCACCATGCTAGAACCCAAATCCAAAAATCGGGTCTAGAAGGGGACAATTGGTTAATAGCTTGTTTTGTCAATGGCATCCCCAATTCGGACTATCACTGGATAGTGCACGATAAGGATCCAAAATCCTTCGAAGAGGCCGTTGAGATAGTTCTTCGCTATCAACGCACTTCGAAGAAGGACCATAACAAACCCAACGAAGCGCCCGGGACTAAGCAGTCGCAATTCGTTGGGAAACGCAAGACACCCAACGAATTCATGGATCGCGATTATAAGCGACAACATCCTTTTTGCGTATTCTGCAAAAAGAAGGTTCATACAAAAGAGCAATGTCGTAAGCTCCAACGAAAAGAGCACGACGCCAAACCTAAAGCTACAGATCATAAAGGTCAGATTCCTAATGTCCTTCAGGTCTATACACATCATTTGAGTAATTGTCAATGTTCTTTCCCTCATTATGTATTGGGTCCCAATGATTTACTACGTGCAAACGGGTATATCAATGGATCTCCCGTACAATTTTTATTTGATTCGGGAAGCTCACACAATTTTGTGAATGATCGTTTGGTACAGATATGGGGAATCCAACCCACCGTAAGTGATCACACCTACACGGTGCACTTGGCTGATGGAAGAGTACAACACATCAACGGGGCGATTCATTCTTTAGGAATTTCTATTGATACCTATATAGAGGAAGTAGACTTCCATGTAATGAATCTTAGTACCACCGATGTAATACTGGGTTATCCCTGGTTTTATAATAAAAGCTCTTCTTTATTTATTGATTGGGTTCGCCATTCCATTTCTTTTGTACTCAACGATTGTACGCATTTTATTCAATGTGTAACAAAACAATCCCTCTCGATTGTTTCCTCGTGTCCATCAATATCCGAGTTGTCTTGTTCTACGTTATTTTATTGTGTACTTGATCCGGACATTCACGTTTACAATATCGATAATGTCTCGGGTCAATTAACATATTTTGAACAAAAACAACTTGATGAAATCGTAAACGATTTTCGTGATGTTTTTCCGAGTGAACTACCCGATGGTTTACCTCCTAAACGTAATATAGACCATCGTATAGATATTGTACCTGGCATTGCACCCATTAGTATACCTCCGTATCGCCTAAGTCGATCTGAAGAGGATGAGGTAGCTAAGCAACTTAAGGACTATTTACGAATGGGTTATATACGTTATAGTAAATCTCCATGGGGTGCACCAGTTCTCTTGGTTAAAAAGAAAGAGGGCACATGGCGTATGTGTATTAATTACCGACGCTTGAATAAAGTGACGATCAAGAATTCGTACCCATTGCCCCGGGCTGACGATCTAATTGACCGTCTCCAGGGAGCTCGGTATTTTACGAAACTTGATCTCCGTACTGGCTACCATCAAATACGAATAAGTGAGGACGATGTTCCTAAAACAGCATTTCGTACGCGCTACGGCCATTATGAGTTTTTGGTTATGCCTTTTGGTTTGACCAATGCTCCGGCTACATTTCAACAAGAAATGAATGACATTTTCCGAGAACAACTTGGAAAATTTGTCGTTATCTTCTTAGATGATATTTTAGTTTATAGCCGTACATTACAAGAACATGCTAGACATGTCCGCTTTGTTTTACAAATATTGCGTGACAAACAATTTTACGCGAAGATCTCAAAATGTGAGTTCTTCAAGAAATCAATTACTTATCTTGGACATCTCATAACCGAACGAGGAGTTGAAATTGATCCTTCTCGCATCGAGAAAATCAAGCTTTGGCCCACTCTTCGGAATATTCGAGAAGTTCGATCATTCCTTGGTTTTGTCGGATTTTTGCGAAAATCTCTTCGTAATTACTCACAATTGACGACGCCGTTTACTGATCTTCTAAAAGGTCAAACGCGTAAGTCTACAAAACCTATTGTGTGGAATGCTACACTAGACCTCGCCTTTAAGGAACTCAAGGACTTGGTATGCAAGGCTCCTTCACTTCTTTTACCCGATCCTTCAAAACCTTTTGAGGTTGAAACCGACGCAAGCGATTATGCTATAGGTGCTGTCTTGTATCAAGATGGTAAACCAATAGCATTCGAGAGTAAGAAACTTGATTCTGCTCAATGTCGGTATACCGTTCAAGAAAAGGAATTATTTGCGGTTATACATGCGCTCAAAACATGGCGCCATTATCTTTATGGAAATCGCTTTGTGGTAACTACGGACCACGAGTCCTTGAAATATTTTTGTGACCAACAAGACCTGAAAGGTCGTAAGGCACGATGGGCTGATCTCATCCAGGACTTTGATTTTTCCATACGATATCGTAAAGGTTCCATGAATACTGTCGCTGATGCACTAAGTCGCATCCGTGAAGTTAACATGCTTAGCTTCACTGAAATAACATCAGATCTTTATGATCACCTTCGAGGAAAGTATCCTGATGACAATTATTTTGCAAAATACTGGGCAAGAGTCGAGTCTGGAACAAACACCACCACACCCTCGAAGGAATACTTCCACATTGCTAACGGTCTGCTCTACCGTAATGGGAAGGTTTGTGTTCCAGATTTACCTGAGGTCAAAAAGAGAATTCTTTTTGAATGCCATGATGCACCCTCAGCAGGGCACCCTGGAATACATCGTACACTCGTTCTCATCTCCACTCAATTTTATTGGCCTAAGATGCGTCCTGACATACATAGCTATGTGACTAAATGTCACCAATGTCAGGTTAACAAAGCCGAGCGACTTAAAGCCGCAGGACTTTTACATCCTTTGGACATTCCCAATAATAAGTGGGAAAGTATATCCATGGATTTTATTGTTAGCCTTCCTCGCACCCAAAAAGGTCATGATGCCATATGGGTTGTGGTTGACAGACTAACTAAAATGGCCAGATTTATTGCTACTAAAACCACGGTAACAGCTCCTGAATTGGCTTACCAATTCGTTGATGAGTTATTTCGTTTTTACGGGTTACCGATGGATATCGTGAGTGACCGAGATCCGAAGTTTACTAGTGACTTCTGGACGCAAGTCTTTAAGAAGTTAGAAACCACGTTGAGCATGAGCTCCACGGATCATCCTCAATCCGATGGACAGACAGAACGAGTAAATCAAATTATTGAGGACATGCTTCGAGCATACGTTGGTGCAAAACCAACAAAATGGGAACGTTACCTCCCAATTTTGGAGTTTGCTTATAACAGCTCCAAGCATACGTCGACGGGATATAGTCCTTTTATGTTGATGTATGGATTTCAGCCACGAGCCCCGATTGATGTTAATATACATCATGATGAGTTGCGAAGTACGCAAAACTTTCTTCGGGATATGCAAGATATGTTGCATATTGCACGGGATAATATAAAAACAGCTCAAGATAGAGCGCGTTTTTATGCCGATCATCACAGGCAACCTCGTGTATTCAGCCCTGGACAAAAGGTATTTTTACGTGTACCTCACAATTCTAAGACATTGTCTACGGGTAAGTGCGCTAAGTTAGCCCCACGGTTTTGTGGACCTTTTATAGTCCTCAAACGCATTGGATCATCAGCCTATCGTCTCGCTCTTCCCGATGGTGTTGGAATCCATCCAGTCTTTCATGTAAGTCGTCTAAAAGAACTTCTAAGTTCTGGCGACAATACAGTTACAACTAAAACTCTGGTTACTTCTGAAGATTTATCTTCTAAACCACATGTACCAGAAAGAATTCTCGATGTTAAAACAAAAAAATTACGTGCTAAGGAAATCCGAGAATTTAAAATAAAATGGATGGATAAATCAATCAAAGATGCCACATGGGAACGCGAAACGACTCTAAGAACTAACTTCCCTAACTTTCCATTGCAAGAGTGCAATGTTTTAAAGAGGGGAAGTATGTTACGGGCATGACCATATAATATCCCGTGGTGAGAATTGTCGTAGTATTCTATACACGTGGATAAGTGTGAGGGTTAAACAAAGAGTCTAAAGAAGGGGAGGATTACTTTTAATCCTCGGGATTGAGACAACCCATGAGGCCAAGTGTGAACATGGCTGGGGGCCTTGAGAATTACTATAAATAAGAGGCCTAGCTACCCTCATTTGGGGCATGCATTGACTACGTCGAGACTCTGTCCATGAGTGGAACGACTCTTGTAGCAAGCGCGCTATCGTCCAGGTACGACTCGACGCCAAGGCGGTGGTATGGGACGCCGATCGAGGCTCGAGTCCGTCTCGATCCCTTCGCTCGGGGGTGGTCGGGTGGATCAGCACCCTTCTTTCTCTCTTTTCTCTCTATTCTTTCTAGATCTATCATTGATATATCCTTATTTTATGCTTACTTTAGTACCTAATCTCTAATACACGGGCTCGTCGCGCCGAGCGGGGTCTTGCGCAGGAGATGAGCTGAAGCAAACCCTAAGCGAACACGAAGGAGAAGAAGAAGAAGAAGAAACTAACTCTAAACCTAACGGTATACCCTCTAATGCAAAATGGGCAACCCTTTCACAAAGGGCGTTCCCTTCCTTTTATAGAACAAGGAAAGGGATGTGTTTCAATGTGGGACAAATCCCAACTTACATGGGATCGTCTGCCCCGACTTGACTACTCTTCGGCGCCATAAAGGCGCCCTCGATATTCACACTAAATGTACATGGGTGCGTACACACGCTGCACCCCGCCGATGTAGCCAATGTTTCCCGGTTTCCGCCTCTGGCCGAAATTCTTCACGACATCCGCCCCCACCTAACTGCACGTCCACTGGTACGTGCCAAATCTGGTTGAAGGGTGAGAGATTTCGACCGGCGAGAAACCGGTCTTCCGTGATCCGCATCCCGGCTCGCTGCCGGTTCGATCCGTCGGCTTCGATTCTTCCTCTGCGCTTGCCTCCCCGTAGGCTCGTTCGACCCGTCGATGGGTCCTCTGCCGCGATCCCCATAGTATGCGTACTTCCGCTGGCCCTTGTTCGGCCGTATGAACGCCTCGCTTCCCGTCGTATGCCCGATGTCCTCCGTTTGAGGAACGCCCGTAGCGGCCCGCTTGGCCTCCGTTGATCATTCGCGTCGTCTTGATTGCCGTCCCATGTCGTTTCGCGTTGCCCTCGTCCTCTCGCCGCCACCTTCCTTCTCCATGGTCTTACATCGCCGCGTCGGCTCGAACAGCCATGGTCTCCAGAACGGTGTGGAGGATCCCTTTCCGGCCTTCTCCGCGCTCGCCTTTCCGCTCCGGCACCTCCGTGTACCACATACCCTCGTCCGTTGTTTGGCACCGCCTGTGCCGTACTCCGGTTCATTGCACGCCTTGTCGGCCCCCTTCCCGGCCAGATCACGCACCGCCACTCACCCGCATACCGGTGTCCTTTGCATCCGAGGAACACCCCGTAGTAGCCCGCTTGGCCCTTCCCGTCTTCGTGCTGCTACAATAGGTCCTGAGTCTTCCGCTTGCCGTCGTCCCCTCGCCCCACCTGCTTGTCACCCCGGGCTTGCCGTGTCAGTCTTCGCTACTTCGACGTAGCTGCCGAGACCTACGAAGCGAGTGTGGAGGATCCTCCTACGGCCTCTCTTGCCATCCCTTGACTCCGACCCTGTGCAGTCCACTAGGCACTTGTCACCTTGTCCCCGGCACCTTTCTTGTGCCGTCTTCCGCTTCCTTTGTTCGGCCCTTCCCGCGCCAAACACCGTCTCGTAGTCACGCTTCGATCCGGCCCGCGATGGCCACTTGCGAGACTCTTGTTCTGTCCAAGGTGTGCCTTTCCGGCCTGACACACCTCCCCGTGTTTTCCGCGTAGCCGGGTCCCGTTTCCCGCCGCCACCTTCCTTCTCCCTCGGTCTTACGTTGCCACGTTGGCCGAACAGCCAGGGTCTCCGGTTCGGTGTGGGGATCCCGTAGGACCGGACTCCGTTTCTATGCTTGCCGAAATTCGGGTGTCTTTTGTTTGAGTCCCTCCCGGACTCTCCTCGTGTCTTCCGCGTAGTCGGGTCCCGTTTCCCGCCGCCACCTTCCTTCTCCCTCAGTCTTACATTGCCACGTTGGCCGAACAGTCGGGGTCTCCGGTTTGGTGTGGGGATCCCGTAGGACCGGACTTCCTTACACCCATAGCCTTCGTCACCTCGCCGCCACCGTCAGTATCTTGGTCTTACGTCGACCGCATTGCCGACTGCCGAAGTCTCTAGAACCGGTGTGAAGGATCCTCCGTAGGCCACCCATCCATAGCCTTTGCCCTCGTCACCTCGCCGCCACCGTCAGTATCTTGGTCTTACGTCGACCGCATTGCCGACTGCCGAAGTCTCTAGAACCGGTGTGAAGGATCCTCCGTAGGCCGCCGATCCGTAGCCCTTGCCTTCGTCACCTCGCCGCCACCGTCAGTATCTTGGTCTTACGTCGACCGCGTTGCCGACTGCCGAAGTCTCTAGAACCGGTGTGAAGGATCCTCCGTAGGCCGCCGATCTGTCTTCCCGGCCCTGTCTCGGGTCGTCCTTTTCCGCATGCCGAGAGGGCGGTTTACTCCGCACCCTCTCCCGTGGTACCGACGTACCGTGTCCTCGGCCTCTTCGTAGGCCTGCTCTCTTCCTCCCTCCCGGAATGGTCATCTAGGAGTCCGCTCCGCCCGGTTCTCGTCCAGGTCCGTTCGTCCTTCTCCGGATTGCCGAGTCCCGTTCTCCTGTCGCCACCGATCTCTCTTATAGGACTCACACCGGCACTCGAGCCTGCAGCCGGATCGGTGTAAGGAATCCCATAGGACCGGCTTTCATTCTCATTCCAAATCTCGACCTTCGCCCGGTCGGTCTTTCTCCCCATGTAAAAGAGGGCGGCTCGTCTCGCACCCCCTTCCGTATCAGCACTTTCATGCCGAATCCGGCCCCGATCGAACGATCCACGACCGGATTACGCTCCACCCGTATCGGAATGCCGATCTCCTCGTGCCGCGTCCGTCCTCGGCCTCCTCGCAGGTCGTTTCCCATCCGACTTCGTTGGCATCGTGCCAGGACTCCTTGGTACCGCCATCCATCTCCTCGGTCTTGCATGGGCATACGGGCCCGAATGCCAAGTTCTCCGGAATCGGGTCCGTGGGCTTTCGTCCGCTCCTTCTCCGTATCGTCTCGCCGGTGATTCTTGGTCTATCGCCGCCGCCTTCCTCCGCTTGGGACTCACGTGGGCACTCAGGCCCGACTGTCATCGTCTCGGGAGCAAGTGTGGGAAGACACAAAGAATCGCCCGTCCGTTTTACGCCCTTGTCCGTAGCCACCGACTCTTCGTGGTCGGCGGTCGTCTTCTTACCGATCGCGCAAGCCCCGTCTGGGCTTGCTTCTCCAATGACCGGGATCTCGGGATGACACGCCCAAAACCGTTGGTCCCAACGTTCCAGTTCCGCGATGTGTATCTCGGCCTCGTCCTTGGCCGTTCTATCTCCGCAAGTCGAGAGGGCGTTTCGTTCCGCACCCTCTCCCGTGGTACCGTCGTACCGATCTTCCGCCGTCGCGTGGGGCAAGTCCGTCTACTCAGTCTCGGCTTGCAGCCTCCGTCTTTCCTCTTCTTCGAGCATCGCCTCAAGAGCTGCATACGCCTCCACAATCCTAGCCCCAACGCCGACCCTTGCCGACTCTCTTTGTCGTTCGGCCTCTTCCCGTTGTGATGGCACGCCGTCGCATCCCTTCCTCTTAGCCTTCTCGGCTCGCTCATCATCTAGCCGTTGGCACACCCTTCCGACCTTCGACCAATCCTCCGTAAGCCCATTCACTCCATCATCGTCTTCGAGCTCAATCCCGATGGCCTCCCGTTCTACTCGGTCGATCGACCTGACGAACAATAGGACCTTGTCCGCCCCCACCAAACCTTGTTCCCACTCTGGGAGCCGAGCAAGCCGTCGCTCAAACTCTCGGAACGCCTTCGTCGTGCCCTGGTGGTTCTTTGCCGATGCTACCCATTGGTCGAAGTCGTGCTGTCCCCGGCTCTTCCGCCGTCCTCTGTATGCCTTCAGGAGCGCCTCTTCGAAGGCCTCCCACGAACTATGAGCCTCACGGAGCTCCTTTACTTCCGCATGCATCCGGACAGCTACGACCCGGCAGAAGAACTCCAGCCTCAACACCTCGTCTACGCCACGCTCCTCCATTTCCGCGTTGTAGGCTTCCAAGTAAGATGGGACTTTGTCCCCGTTGAAACGGCCGACTCTTTCGACCACTCGCTCAACCGCTTGTTGCGCTGCTTCTCGCCTCATCACCACTCGTGCCGACTCCAACACCACTTCGGCCACCATCTCCGCAAGGTCGTCGTCTTCCGACTCCATCCTCCCTTGCCGCCTTTCACGTCGGGTTCACCAAAGATGTCGCGTTGTTACGCGCGTGCGTGGAGAAAGGCGCGACCATGGGGGTCTTGGACTAGGGAGTAATGGAGCGTGGAAAGTCGTGCTTCACCGTTCCAGGGGCATCCCAGAAGAACACAGGAAGCGACCGAAGGGAGAGAGAGAGAGAGAGAGAGCGCTTAACACCGACTCACGCACACGCACGCACACACACACACATGCCGACCCGACTCACGCCCTCATGTACAGGAAATGCAGGAAAAGGGGAAGCACCCGACACCAACAGAGATGCGAATATACACAGACAGACGCAAATGTATATATATATAAACAAAAGAATACATTCCCGGCTTTGAGCCGTTCCAAGGTAGGTTACAATAGTCGTCAGCTGCCAAGCCGCCGGTCGGGGAGCTCACGGGCTCGTCGCGTCGAGCGGGGTCTTGCGCAGGAGATGAGTTGAAGCAAACCCTAAGCGAACACGAAGGAGAAGAAGAAGAAGAAGAAACTAACTCTAAACCTAACAGTATACCCTCTAATGCAAAATGGGCAACCCTTTCACAAAGGGCGTTCCCTTCCTTTTATAGAACAAGGAAAGGGATGCGTTTCAATGTGGGACAAATCCCAACTTACATGGGATCGTCTGCCCCGACTTGACTACTCTTCGGCGCCATAAAGGCGCCCTCGATATTCACACTAAATGTACATGGGTGCGTACACACGCTGCACCCCGTCGATGTAGCCAATGTTTCCCGGTTTCTGCCTCTGGCCGAAATTCTTCACGACAACGTAGCACGGCTAGACTACGCAACACGCAATAAGAAGCGTAAAGCAATAAAGCCGGAATCCGATTCCTTAAATCAATGTACTCTGAAGACCGAAACAACTTTTCGACAGATGGAAGTTGTGTTCGAAGGGGCGTGTTGAGAATCGAACTCAACTTCCCATAGATAGGTTTCACACTAGCTCATGGACATACCAGGTTAGTTTTGTAAATAGTAGAAAGGGCACTTGCCCTAGCTCAGTTGGTATTTAAACCAACCCCTTGTAACTTAGTTGTTGTTGGATGTCTTATGCTTTGATGTAATTTTGGTCAATATACAGTTTTTCTATCTTTGTCTTAAGAGCTCTCTCTCTCTCACTTTGTCTTGAGACACACACACACTCACTCATCTTCCGCTGCATTACAACCACTCTTGCCTCCTCATTTCTTTACAGTAGCTAAGAGAGCACCGCAAGCATTGTTCCAAGATTTGGTTAACACGCTCCCTTTGTCCATCGGTTTGCAGATGATAGGTGGAAGATAGATTCACAATACAATCGAAGGTTTGCAGAAGGCGTCGCCAGAAATTGGAAACAAATTGTGATCCTCGATCAGAAGTGATATCGTCTGGGAGTCCATGTAGTCGAACCACATTTTTTAAAAACAAATCAGTTTTCTCCTCCCCAGTAATGGTTTTGGCACATGGAGAAAAATGAGCCATCTTGGTGAAGCGATCAACCATGACGAATACCAAATCATAGCCACCAACAAAAGGAAGGTCAGTGATGAAATCCATGGAAAGAGAGGCCCAAGGCCGTTTGGGGATTGGGAGAGGGTGAAGGAGACCATATGGTCAATGATGAGATGCTTTAGAGCGAGCACAAACATCGCATGATTTAACGAATTCCTTGACCAATTTCCATGGATGTGGCCACCAATACCCCCGAGATATCAACTCCAAGGTTTTCGCAACGCCAAAATGACCAAGAAGTGGATCATCGTGACACTCGTGAAGCACCCTGGTTCGACAGGGACCTTCTGGGACATACTAAAGATTATCCTGAATTGTAAAACAAGCTAAATCAGGCCTTTTGGGTTCGTGTGAGGGGTTTGTGATACTTGCCTTGACCTCTATGGCGAACTTGTCAGTCGTAGTGGCTTTTGCTATTTGCTTGAGCAAAGAGTCATCCCGAAGCAAGCAAGTTGCGAAGTTGTAGAATTGGTCACGCTTGAACAAACTCTGGGACTCGGAACATAGGCTTCATCCTCCGGAGTGAGCTCGAACTCAGACCGACTAGAAAAGACATCGGTCGTCGTGTGTTGAGCGCCGGGTCGAAAGATTATCTCAAAATCATACTCTGCCAAGAAGGTTGACCATCACGCCTGTCTACGATTTAAGGTTCGTGTGGTAGAAAAGTATATTAGATTTTTGTGATCGGTAATCACTTGTATACGGTGTTGCACCTTAGCTAAATAGGGTCTCCATTATTCAAAAGAAGCAATAATAGCGAGAAGCTCCTTGTCGTACATGGGGTAGTTGATTTCTGGGGCCGTGAATTTGCGGCAGTAGTAAGCCATCGGGTGAAGCACACCGACCTCATCTGGCTGGGAGAGGATTGCCCCAATGGTGAAATTGGAAGCATCCGTTTCAACTTGAAAGGGCTTAGTGGGGTCAGGATGTAAGAGGACAGGTGCCATAGTAAAGGCTTCTTTCAGCAAGTCGAACGCCTTTTGTGCAACTGTTGTCCATTCGAAAGTCAAGTCTTGGCAAGTGGGAGAAGGTGAACAAATTGTCACGAAAGGGTGGAATGAGGCTAAGTACTAAGAGAGAGCGAGAGCATAAGCAAGATCACAAGATTGTCACAGACAAGTGGACGAGGCTCAATATTAAGAGATAACGGGAGAGAGAGCTAGACAAAAGAACAAGCAAGAGAGAGAGAAAATAGACAAATGAACAAGAAATGAAGTATGCTTTCATAACTGGTGTTGTTCACCTTGATTGTAATCAAGGTGCACCCCAGTATTTATACAAGAATGTGGAGGTATGCATGAAAGCTAGAAGACTTCTAGAGAGTGCATGGAAACTTCTAGAAGTGCATGAAGATGCATTCTCTAGAAGGTTCTTGAAAGTTCTAGTGATCAATCTATAATGGAATAAGTTGAATCTTATACAATACAATAATGCATAGATGGATGTAGCTCAACTAGTAAGGTTGCCCAATAAGACCAGAAGGTCATGGGTTCAACCCCCACCATTCCATGTGGCATCCTGTTTATGACACAAAGTACCAATTCAATTGTCGAAGGGCACCACAATTGTTTGGCACGTACCCGCACTGAAAATGAGTCTAGTCTCCATCGGTATGTTAGCCGAAGGCGGGTACATAATGATTATGAGCGAGTTGACATGGATAATCAACCATGGAAACCTAAAAATTAGAAGCGGACACAAGTACAACAACTTCTATCAAATGATGGCAATCAATCCAAAAGGGGTCGTGAACATAGTCGAAAAGACTGACCCGAACCTATAGCATGGTCGACTCGGCCATATGTCTCAAGCCGACCTGGATCGGCTGATTGCGGTTGATCAGGATACAGAGTGAAGACACCCGATCCAACAATGGAGGGGAATACACCTCCTGAGCCTTCAAACAGTACCTGTCTCACAAGGGGATCCGGCACCAAAAAACCATTCCATACACACCCATGCACAATGGAGTGGCAGAACAGATCAACCGAACAATCCAAGAGAGGGTGACGACAATGCTCCAGCAAGCCGGACTAAAGCTGGAGTTTTGGGCCGAAGCATTGTAGACGGTAGTATATATGATCAATCTATCGTCGTCGAAAGCAATCAGGCTCGAAGTGCCATAGGCCCTATGGTCAGGCAAACAACCGACCTATGACAGGCTCCGTATATATGAAAGGCTCCATTTCAACTATCAAAAACCGCGGTTTAAACGATTTTTATTTTTAGTTTTTTTAATTTTAAAAAATTGTTTTTAAACAATCTTTTCATTTTTAGACCTTATTCTCACATTCTAGGAACATCTTTAAATTTTTAAATTTTTTAAATTTTTAAAAAACGAAATATTATAAATATTAAAAATTTAAAAATTTAAAAATTGACCTATGTTGAAAACCGAAACCGAACCACAAAACCGTGGTTTTTACAGTTTAATGGTTTAACGGTTTGGGAAAGGTATAACGGTTTCGTGGTTCGGTTCGGTTCAGGTTTCAAAAATTTTAAACGGTTTGGTTTGGACCCTCTCAAACCGAACCGAACCGTCGCAGATTGTTATTAGTTAGCTTCTTAGTTCTTACTCAATTTATAGTTGATACAAAGGTACCCATTTGGGTTGGCTTAGCTAAAAAGGGTTGTGCTAAAAGGGTGGGTCAGCTTAGGTACATGCATCTTAAAAATGGTGTGCATCATGCACACCACAATATATGTACATGTATATCTGTCTGTATAGGTATATGTATATGTATATGTACATGTATATGTGTATGTATATGTATTATAAATATTAAAAAATTAAAAATTAAAAAATTGACCTATGTTGAAAACCGAAACCGAACCACGAAACCGTGGTTTTTACGGTTTAATGGTTTAACGGTTTGGGAAATGTTTAACAGTTCGGTTTAACGGTTTCGTGGTTCGGTTCGGTTCAGGTTTCAAAAATTTTAAACGGTTTGGTTTGGACCCTCTCAAACCGAACCGAACCGTCGCCGATTGTTATTAGTTAGCTTCTTAGTTCTTACTCAATTTATACTTGATACAAAGGTAACGGTTCGGTTTAACGGTTTCGTGGTTCGGTTCGGTTCAGGTTTCAAAATTTTTAAACGGTTTGGTTTGGACCCTCTCAAACCGAACCGAACCGTCGCCGATTGTTATTAGTTAGCTTCTTAGTTCTTACTCAATTTATACTTGATACAAAGGTACCCCATTTGGGCCGGCTTAGCTAAAAAGGGTTGTGCTAAAAGGGTGGGTCAGCTTAGGTACATGAATCTTAAAAATGGTGTGCATCATGCACACCACAATATATGTACATATATATCTGTCACAATATATGTACATGTATATCTGTCTGTATAGGTATATGTATATGTATATGTACATGTATATCTGTATGTATAGGTATATGTGTATGTACATGTATATCTGTATGTATAGGTATATGTGTATGTATATGTATATGTATATGTATATGTATATGTATATGTATATGTATATGTCTATGTGTATGTCTATGTACATATATGTATATCATAGATGTAGATGTATATGTATACGTGTATGTAGATGTAGATGTAGATGTATAGGTATATGTGTATGTATATGTATATGTATATGTATATATGTATATGTCTATGTACATATATGTATATCATAGATGTAGATGTAGATGTATATGTATACGTGTATGTAGATGTAGATGTAGATGTATATGTAGATGTATATGTATATGTATATGTATATGTATATGTATATGTATATGTATATGTATATGTATATGTTTTACTGTGTATATTCATGAGAGAGACAGACAGAGAGGAACAGAGTTAAGACAAGACAGAGAAGAGCATTGAAAGAGTAGCTGTCTTTGATGGGGAGATGGCACCAAATGCTGGCTTTCTCCGTCTTTATCTCCTCCTCCTTCCATCACAGACGATTTTCTAAATGGCTCTCTTAACCACTTAATTCGCCTCTTCTCTCTCTTTTAAATTGCCCAAACCATTTCTCTGATTGATCCCCCCTCTCTTTTTTTTCCCCTCTGATTGATCCCTTTTGTTTCGGGTTTTTTTGAGAGAGATTCGTCTCTCTCTTTTTTCTTCTGTTTCTCCCACAAATCCTTCGTGATTTTTGAATCAGATCTGTGCTTCTTCTTTTTTCTTCTGATTTTTTGCCTCTTCGATCTTTGTCTTCGTCTCCAACATCGATTCTCTGATGAAAAGAAAAGAAAATTTTTAAAAAAAAGCTTTTAAAAAGAGGGAATCTGTCTTTTTCTTGAGTTGGGTGGGCAGAGCACTAATCTATTTCTCTCTCTCTCTCTCTCTGTCTGTCTCTCTCTGATTTACGCCTTTTTCTTCTTTATTTGTTTGTTCTGTACTAGATAGCTTATAGTTCTCCTTCAGAAAGCATCAGGAAATCAAGAAGAAAGGAGGAGCAGAACATCATCAACAACAACAACAAAAACAAAAGCAAGAAAGAAAGAAGAAGAAGAGATGATCTTTTATTACAGTTAAGGTAAGAAGAAAGAAGGAAGAAGATGCTGCGAAGAGCTCTGGGGTCTGTGAAGGATCAAGCAAGCATCGGAATCGCCATAGCTGGGGGCAGCTGTGCTCCAGATCTAGACATAGCTCTTGTGAAGGCGACAAGCCATGAGGAAGTTCCCATGAATGAAAGGTATGTCCAAGAGCTTCTCCATCTCACCTCCTACTCGAGGGGCTATGTGGCAGCATGTGTCACATCCCTGGCAAAGAGGCTCAGTAAGACCCACAATTGGGTGGTCGCCATTAAAGCTCTCAGCCTAACTCACCGCCTCCTCACCGATGGTGACCCTGCCTTCGAGCACGAGCTCCAGTTCGGCCGCGCGAGCGGAAGCAGAGACTCGATGAGAGTCCTCAACCTCTCCAACTTTAGGGATGATTCTCACTCCCATGCTTGGGATTACTCTGCATTTGTTCGCACTTATGCCCTGTTTCTCGATGAGAAGCTTGATTTCAATCTAGCCATGGGCAAATCGCACAGTAACAAAGGCCGGCCTTCGATCCGCCGAGGCAATAGCTATGATGAGCATGGCAGGGACAATGGCTATGGCTATGGCTATTTCTATGGAAATGGTGGCTATGAGAGTGGTTATGATGATAACTATAGAGAGCCCCATGGTGACTATGATGGGAGAAGAAGAAGAGAGAATGGGCATGGTAGAGAAGATGGAGATGGAGATAGAGATGGGGATGGAGATGGAGATGAGATGAAGAAAAGGAAGGCTTCTTCTTCCATTAAAGACATGACCATTCTTGAGCTAATGGAAAGGATCCCGCTCACTCAACGCCTTCTCGACCGAGTCTTGGCTTGCCGGCCAACCGGCTATGCTAGGATGAATCGGCTAGTTCAAATTGCCCTCCATCCCGTGGTGACCGAGAGCTTCGGGCTTTACTCGGACATTTCTCATGGCTTGGCTCGGGTCTTCGATTCGTTCTTCGACATGGACCACGTGGGTTGTGTGAAGGCCTTCGAAATCTATACCAAAGGGGCCAAGCAGATCGATGAATTGATATCATTCTATGGTGCATGTAACAGCATCGGAGTTTGCCGATCTTCCGAGTTTCCGGTAGTGACCAAGATTTCCGAAGAAAGTATTGAGACCATGGAGAGTTTCCTCATGGATCGATCCGAAGCATTGCGGAACCAGAAGAGAAGGAGCTCCGAGCCGATTCCTCCCAAGAGTCCGAGCCGCCGAGCCGAATCTGAGGCCGAGGAGAATGTGAGCTACGAAGATATCAACGGAATGAAAGCTTTGCCAGCTCCGCCTCTACGAGAGGAGGAGCCCGAGCCCGAGCCCGCAAAAGAGGCTCTACACGGTGCCAACGAACCCGATCTTCTAGGGCTTAACAATGGCAACGAGGTTTCGGCCGAGGAGCATGGAGATAAGCTCGCATTGGCATTGTTTGCTGAGACGGCGCCATCTAACCAAGCACAAAGTTCAAATAATCGGGGGTCGGTAGCATGGGAACAAGATAGGCCTCTCGCCGGGTGGGAACTCGCCCTAGTAGAATCCGAAAGCAAGCTCTCGAACCCAATGCCCACCACGAATAGCCTCGCGGGAGGATTCGATAACTTACTCTTGACGAGCATGTATGATCAAGCCACGATGACTCAGAAAGTGGCCTCGATGATGCCTTCGGGTAGCGCAAGTAGTGTGGCCTTACCGGGCCGGCCCGCGTCTTCATTTCTAGCTTTGCCTGCACCCCCCATGGCTCATCAGTCTGGAGGAGAAGATCCGTTTGCCGCATCCCTCAGTGTCCCGCCCCCATCCTACGTGCAAATGTCGGACATGAAGCAAAAGCAGCAATTATTGGTACAAGAGCAACAAGTATGGTATCAATATCAGGCAGATGGCATGCAAGGTTACAATGGTCTCATGAAGTTCTATAGTCCCGGGTATACCAATGCTTTCCAGCCTCTTCCTTACTATGGTGCCTCCTACCATTGAAGAGGACACCAACCAAAGCCTTCAGTGTTATTTTTGGGGGTCTTATGTATGATGTCATATGGGTCCTTGCCATTTTGCACCATTTATTTGATCTATGTAATATCGACTTTGTTTCTTTTGTTTTCGTGGTCCGCTTTGTGGATGGATCGGATGGGTCTTTAGCTTGTTCCATCCAACGCAATATAGTCCGAGTATATATGTACCATTCTTTTATGATCTCATGGTCTTCAATGTTCTCATGTCTTTACACAAGTGTCATGGATGATATGATTGTGACTAGGCTACAACCCCCACTTAAAAGTAAAGGGACTTTATTCTCAGAGGAATGCACATTCACCATTGATTTCATGGGCATTGTTGTGGCTCTTTGTTAGTAAAGATAGATTTAGGTGACACCCTTTTTGTTCCTCTAAAAAACGTGAGCTTAAAGTTCAAGAAAGCACTAGTGTGGGACACAAAAAGTGAGAAAGACAGGAGCTTTTGAAAATAAAAAACTTCCAAATCCATGGCTTTTAGTGACACATTTATAGGATGAGTAAATTATGTGAACACAGTTTGTCGGTGTGCCATGTATGTGGATAGGTTGGATGTTTCCCTTGTAAAGGGGTTGTCTTGGATTGGGATTTGTCTCATATACCAGTACAAGTGGTAGGATCGTAGTGCATGTTCAATTGATTACAATCACCTAATGATGTAACTAAGAACCATAATTTGTTGGTGCTCCTTTTGTGGGTTCACCCTTGTAATGTTGCTATCCTTTATTGAGTTTGCCCTATGTACCCCAACAATTTTAGGATCATCATACCATAGGGTCAATTGATTGATTGATTGCAATGAATGATGTAACTAGAACCATTGTTTGTACTTGCTCTTGTTGTGGGTTGGTTGGATGTCTCCCCTACAATGTGATATCCTTTATTGGGTTTGTCTCATTTACCCTTACAAGTGTTCAGATCATTCTATGGGCTTAATTGATTGATTGCAATTAATGATGTTATTAAGAAGAGGTGGTAATACATCTTCCTAGTTTTATGTCCATATATTTTGCATATGGAACTTTGTTTTTCATAATGAAAAGTAAAAACACTAAGCCATGTCTCACATTATTTCTATTTTTAAGTTGCTAATGGATTCAGAAGCATAA
Source organism: Azolla caroliniana (assembly GCF_043228905.1). Lineage (NCBI taxonomy): Eukaryota > Viridiplantae > Streptophyta > Polypodiopsida > Salviniales > Salviniaceae > Azolla > Azolla caroliniana. The sequence continues at coordinate 18,659,411 of NW_028230443.1, forward strand.
TGTGTTTAAAGTTTATGTAGCATTTAGATTGCATAACACGATGGTAATGTCACCAGACATGAAAATGTATGTTCTTTAGTTGTAAGGTTAGAGGTTCAAATCTCAATCCATGACTAAATATGCATTAGCTTACATATAAGGTGATAGCTACTAAATTTCTAATAATTTGTAATATTCTTTGTTTGTTTGTCAAATTTGAAACAAGATGTGTGTATTTCTAGTATTTGTGTTCCTATGTAGGGAATATTAGCTTTGTACTTCCATAACGATTTGCTTCCAACAAAAAGGGTTGCAATGGTTAAAAGGGGCCTTTATAACACAAGAGTACATGAGATAATTTTCTTGTACAAAATAGACTTAACATTGCCTATTTTGATTCATTTGACGGATATTTTTCTCCCCAATTCAATTGACATGTTACACTTCCCTTACAAATGCACAGATGTACTACTCATGCATCAAAAGTTGTGCTTATATAAAACATGAAGCCTAATGAGTGGTATGCATCAAACGTTGTAGGTCATCCCTAACTAGATAAGCAAGATTTTATGGGAGATAGCATTGATTGTAAAAACAAGTTCATCATCATGGTTTCAAACTAATGAGTGCATGCATCAAGATATGTCTCTAATACGCACCGCAAATCAGTCATTGGGACAATACACTAATATTAATGCCAATGTTGGGTGCGGGTGCAACCTTTGAGATGAGTGTTGTTGGGTTGTGACCATGTACAAGGAATGCACGCTCCTTTGAAAGATATAGAAAAGAGCAAAAGAGAGAGATGGGCACCAGATTTTGATTAAAAAACACGAATTTCTTCCCAATCAAAGCTAAAGCATATCAAAATGCTCCTTTACACCTTAATTTCTCGAAAATGTCAACCCTTTGTGGAATTATGGATGAGTCCTTTATATGCAAACTAAGGGTCCACACATGTAGGGCACATGGTGTCTAGTCATGGGGTTCTGTTACATGACTTTATGTGCCAAAAGATGGATTGTGACTTAAGCTTAATGTTTGGACAAAATGTGTCAACCATAGAAAAAAGCACCATAGCACGATTTGCGAGTTCTCGAATATCAAAGAAAAGGAAGGCAAGAAATGTCTTCATTCGTCTTACAATTTCTCATCACCGATACTCTAATATCTTCATTCACCAACACTAAGACCATCACCATCACTATCGCAAACCAACTGATTGTGCTTGTGGTTACTTCTTCTATCGCTTGGTTTAATTTGTCTCTGGCTCAATGCCCAATATTTATCAAACCAACATCACAGTTCGCTTTAGTGAAATACGAAGAGAAATCAACATCGATGTTTTAAATAACTTCACATGCCAACACATGTGAATGACATTACCGTCATTATTAAATATAGGGAAACATACGAAACCATTTGAGTTTCCTATAGGTCCTATAATGCCACCAATCTCAAATTAACAATTCCCAATAAGATTCAAAGTCTAGCTTTAGTTTAGCTATCATCCGAAATGTAGCCTTGTAAGCTTTTTGAGGTCATTACACCCTACTACTTCAAACCTAATAGTGACTGTATACTTATCTATGCATTACTACACGGAAAATTTGACATCTCAAACTAGATATCTTCATGAATTGTTGCATTTCAAGAAATATGGGAATTTGGTTGTCAAAGTTCAAGTGTTTGATTAGTAACATTTTGTTATGAATTCCTTTGTGGGGGAGAGGGTGTCTACACGACATGTCAAGGATCGATGAGAGGAAGCAAGGGAGGGCACAAAGAAGGAGCAAACAATGGGCTCGGTCCTCGCCAATGCAACAATTGTTGTTGCACCAACAAATCTAGGACGTCATCCACTACCCCAAAGGGAGGAAGAGAACATTATGTTCCCAAAATGCCCTCCATAGCCAGTAATTGCTATTAAACAAAAACTCAACTACTCCCCCCAAACTATCAGTACAATTAGAACATGTTTACACAGAAGCACAAGCACACATTTACACATAAACACAAATGCGCGCGCGCACACACACACAATTACACATTCATACCCAAATTACCGCTTCACACACGTAAATCATTTAACTCACTCACATACACATCATCACACATTCACAAGAATGAGCTCGTGCATTCTCATGCCAACAAAAACATTGCACGTACACATTTACATGCGCATGTGCATGTGCACTTAAAATATATCCACGACAATACGCACATATTTGCATGTGCACATACACTTAAATATATCCACAACACACACATACAAAATCACACTCACGATTATAGCTAGCGATGGGCATGGTTCGGTTCAGTTCGGTTTCAAGGCAAAGAAACCGAACCGACCGTTTATACAAAACAAAAACCAAACCAAACCGTTTAAGGAAAAGTTGAAACCAAACCGAACCATTTAATAAAAAAATTAAAATCTAACCATTTAAATCAAACTAATTAAACATCAAAATAAACAAAATACATTAAATTAAATAAGCAGTTAAGTTAAATTTATTAAATCAATAAAAGAAACTTTAATTGAACCATTAAATTAAAGGGAAAAGTACCTGGATACCCCTGGAAGTTCGTCTATTTATCAGAATGCCCCTAGAAGTTCCGAATTTACCAAACTATCCCTATGTCCAAAAAATTACACTTTATAAAGTAATTATACACTCAAATCTACAAGCCCTATTTACCAGAGATGGAAGAAATGGACTTGAACTAGCCCTATTTACCAAAGATTTGAGTGTATAATTACTTTATAAAGTGTAATTTTTTGGACATAGGGGTAGTTTGGTAAATTTGGAACTTCTAGGGGCATTCTGGTAAATAGACGAATTTCCAAGGTATCCTTGTACTTTTCCCTAAATTAAATAAACATTTAAGTTAAATTAATTAAATCAATAAAAAACCATTAATTAAACCATTAAATTAATAAACTATTAAGATAAAAAAAAAGTTAACCAAAAACCTATAAACCTTTAAACCAAACCTATAAACCCGAGTTTTAGAACCAAACCGAACAGTTTATCGAAAATCCAAACCAAACCAAACCATTAAATTTTTTTTGAACCAATAAACGATGGCTTAACGGTAATAGTTCGGTTCGAGTCGAAACCATGTCCATTGCTAATTATAGCCTACAAACTTCAAACACACGCGAACATTCGCACACAATCATAGTGATTGCACTAGTACATTTCCATGAAAACCCATATCCACTCACGCGATACGTTACATGCATCAGTTACACGTTTTGGCACTTCCAAATTTGAAACACCGTTCCACAAATGTTATACAATGCACCGTATGCCTCAATGTCAACAGTTTAGCCTTGGGATTCTGACATTGTGGTTTTGAGTAATGGACATGGACGAACAGACGGAAGAAAGAAAGAAAGAAGAAAGACGGACGGACGAACTGACTAACTGACGGACGAACTGACGGACGAACTGACTGACGGACGTCACCTCGTGTGCGAGGCACACACACGTGTGTGTGTGTGTGAGGGCTCACATGCAGGGAGCTTCAGGAGCAGGAGCAGGAGCAGGAGCAGAAGCATGCGGACACAGACAGACAAACAGACAGAGACAGACAGACAGACAGAGAAGGCCGCGCATGCGAAGCAGAAGAAGTTAAGTATGTAGAGTATGTATGTCTTTTGGACATGCTTCTTCTTCTTCTTCTTCTTCTTCTTCTGTCTCTTTCCCCTCCCTTTTCCATTCCGTTCCCTTTCTGCTGCTATAATCTCACGCCGATCCTTGCCAGGCTGCGTCTCCGATCCATCGTCCTTTGCAGGTAAGTACCATCCTCTCTCTCTCTCTCTCTCTCTCTCTGTGATTTTGTCGCCGTTTGCGCCACCACTATGCTTTTTCCAAGCTCCCCCTGCCGTTTCTGTTCAACTTTCCCTTCTTCTGCTGTGATTCGCTCTGCCTCCGAAATCTGATTCCTTAGCATCTGTCTGTATATTCTTCCGCGTAAATGAAAGATGAAAGGAAAGGAAAGGAAAGGAAAGGAAAGGTAAGGAAAGATGGATCGATCAATCGGAGCTTGTAAGTAATCCAATAGTTTCATGAGCGTCCAATACCTCTCAGACATCTCGGCAGGACTCGAGATTACTCCGCGAACTCCCTCTGCTGGTTTCTGCAAGATTTATAGTTTTTTTTTTGTCTCCTCGCTACTTCTTTGGTGTCAAGTTATTTCTTTCTTTATTCCTTCCAGCATTCAAGCGTTCTATGATCGTGTCTCCAAGATTCATGATTTGTCAGCTTAGTTCTTCAAGGTTGGAGACATCTCAGCTTATGTCTCGGAGATTTCAAAATTTTCGTTATTTTTTCTATATTCGGGATTTTTTGTGCTTGTTTTCTGCAAGCTTAGGGATTATCTACTCTGTGGTGGCAGATTCAACTGATATACGGTATTTAGTAAGCGCAGTTATTCCCAAACAGGAGCATCCAATACGTAATGATCAGTTAATGTCTTTCCGAAATTTTCAATATTTCTTTGCCTCAGTTGAAAGATTCTAGATTTCCTTCTTCTTTCTATGTAAAGGTCCAAGATATTAGTTTACTTTGTGAGGAAGAAGAAATTAACGTCGAGTATATGACAGAGAGAAGTATGACATTTCAAACTTATGAACATCAAATACTCTTATTCGTAGTATGAACCATACGTGCATTCGCATTCTCGAATGTTTCAATCATTCGAGTATTCGAAACACCATCAAAGTATGGTATTTACCATATTTTTGTACTCATTATTTAGTATAAGGTAATTTCAGACTTATGAACATCAAATACTCTTATGCATACGTACGTGCATTCGCATTCTCGAATGTTTCAATTATTCGAGTATGGTAAACACCCTCGAAGTATAGTAAATACCATGAACATCAAATACTCTTATGCATAGTATGAACCATACGTACGTGCATTCGCATTCTCGAATGTTTCAATCATTCGAGTATGGTAAACACCCTCGAAGTATAGTAAATACCATACTTTTGTACTCATTATTTAGTATAAGGTGATTTTTTAAAGGTACGAAAGTTAAGGTAAAAAGTGTCAAAAAAAAACATAAGAATGTATTGATAACATACGCATTCGTTTACATTCGTCTGGAAAAGAAAGTTTGCCAATGCATTCGAGTATATTACGTACTATGCTCTCATGGATTACTAATCTTTCTTGAAAGGTTTTACGGTTCTCTGCTAATTTCCGCAAGATTCAAGATATGTTCCATGAATTATTCGAGGACTAAGCCTCAACTGTAGACAAGCATAATGTTCCATGAATTTTTCAAGGACTAAACCTCAAGTGTATACAAGCATATATGCTCTAGTTTCGTTAGTGACTCTAATACTAGCTGATCTCTCTGGAGAAACGAGATTGCTATACGTCCTGCAAGATTCAAGGTTTCTCAGCTTATTATGCGTTATGTTTTGTTCTGAGGTGTGGATGAATCGTTGATCAAATCTTGGCTGTAGTTCGCTAATCTTTTTAGCTTTCTTTGATTATTTTGAGAATGAGTCTACAGAATCTTGGCCATTGCCTACTGCAAGGTTCTTGTATTCTCTGTTTATTTTGCTTTGTAATCCTGAAATGTTTTCCAGTCAAAATTTTGAATTCGAGAATATGTAAACACTTGTTACTGGTCTGGTCATTACTTGCTAATCATTTGCAAAAGTTTGATGTTTCTTTGTATTTTTTCCACAAGAATCAAGATTCCTCTGCTTAGTTTGCTTCAGAATTTGTTTTGAGAATGAAGACATTGAGTTTAGCTATCTGCAAGACACACGTGCCTCTAGTAGAGGCATCCCATATATATCGGTTAGTTGCTCATCTGGTGACCATTTGCTTTCAGGTTGTAGTTAACTAGAGTGTAGAATGGCAGATGCTGATGAAGTCCAACCCCTGGTTTGCGACAATGGATCTGGAATGGTCAAGGTACTGTAGCTATAAAAAGGTTTTCCATTGCATTCATAGATTTCTATGATTATTTGGGGAGAAGGAAAATTCTGGTTCTGAGACCATTATCTTGATAGTTGGCATGAAATGACGTATCTTCTTTCCGGCTTAGGCTGGATTTGCAGGCGATGATGCTCCTCGAGCAGTATTTCCCAGCATTGTTGGACGACCTCGCCATACAGGTGTAATGGTCGGCATGGGGCAAAAGGATGCATATGTTGGAGATGAAGCACAATCTAAACGTGGAATTTTGACTCTAAAATACCCCATCGAGCACGGTATTGTAACCAATTGGGATGACATGGAAAAGATTTGGCACCATACATTCTACAACGAACTTAGAGTAGCTCCAGAAGAACATCCTGTGCTTCTTACTGAAGCGCCATTGAACCCTAAGGCTAATCGCGAGAAGATGACTCAAATAATGTTTGACACCTTTAATGTTCCTGCCATGTATGTTGCCATACAGGCTGTTCTATCTCTTTATGCGAGTGGTCGGACGACTGGTAGGTTTTTATCTTCATGACTAACATCATTTTTTTGCCCGAATTCATATCTCTATTTCCTTGTGGTTTATGTCAGCTAGAATCAACAAAGTTGTTTTATAAATCACGTCAATTTTCTGTGTTTATCAGCTGGCTCATTACAAATTTTCTACATCTTTAGGCATTGTGTTGGATTCGGGTGATGGTGTTACTCATACCGTTCCTATCTATGAGGGATATGCTCTTCCACATGCTATTCTTCGTTTGGATCTTGCAGGACGTGACCTAACAGATGCTCTGATGAAAATTCTTACTGAACGTGGCTACTCTTTCACTACCACTGCAGAACGAGAGATTGTAAGAGACATGAAGGAGAAGCTAGCGTATGTTGCTCTTGATTTTGAACAAGAGCTAGAAACTGCAAAAAGTAGCTCGTCACTAGAGAAGAGCTATGAACTTCCTGATGGTCAGGTCATCACCATAGGTGCTGAACGGTTTAGATGTCCCGAAGTCCTTTTCCAGCCTTCTTTGATTGGAATGGAGTCTGCAGGAATTCACGAGACAACATACAATTCCATAATGAAATGTGATGTGGATATACGTAAAGACTTGTATGGAAACATTGTGCTTAGTGGTGGTTCCACAATGTTTCCTGGAATTGCTGATCGGATGAGCAAGGAAATCACTGCACTTGCACCCAGCAGCATGAAGATCAAGGTGGTTGCTCCACCTGAACGTAAATACAGTGTTTGGATTGGGGGATCAATCCTTGCATCATTGAGTACTTTCCAGCAGGTTCGCATCACTCTTTAACAAAGTATTCTTTAGAGCATTAACTTGCTGATGCGTGTATATATCTTAAGTCATTCTCCATGTTGTATTTCATTGTAGGTTGGCCTTCTGCATTCTATTTATGCATGCATTATCTTAGTCATAAGGCTTCTCATCCTCTATTATAACGGACCCTTTGTTCTATCCTTTTTGCAGATGTGGATTGCAAAATCTGAATATGATGAATCTGGACCATCCATTGTGCATAGAAAATGCTTTTAAGTGGTAAGTTTCAGGATTTTATACCAGGATCCCTCCGAAATCTACACTCTGGTAAATATCTATCCAATTAAGGCATGCCAAATTATACATGTCTTCGATTTTGGTAAAAAAGGAACTACGAAGACCTTATATCTATGTATAAGAATGAATGCCTTCCATTCTATACCCTTGTAAGAGTGGTGTTTTTTGTCATATCCTCCCTAGTTTGCTTGCAGAAAGTTTAATAAGAATGAACGGGTTTCATTCCATACCCTTGCAAGAGTGGTGTCTCATCATATCCTTTAGTTTTCTTATTATACCCTTGTATCAGATAACATTTCTTTGGTTCCAAGGGCTTTATTATACCCGTTTAAATGGCATCAAGAAAGAAGGAAGCCTTGTGTAGATAGATATATATAGAAACACAAGAGTGATAACTGGTATCAAGCACCAAAAAGAATGAAAAGGCTCGTGTAGATATATATAGAAACACAAAAGACTGATAATTCAAGTGTTTGTCTATATAATAAATAATTTATAGAGCATTCAAGCTCAATCTAGTGTTCGATTTATATCCTGTTTCCAAGAATTCAGTTTTAATTAGAATGTGGAACTGTCAAGTCTTTTCTGTAAATACCATTGTGGATCTGTACAAATATATGTTTGTCTGTGATGTTCATTGATTCACCTGCACCCATGGGTTCTATTTTGCTGTGTATACGTGTCTCAAGCGTCCTCTCAAGTTAAACCCACAATAATCTATTTACTTACCTTGCATGATCATTTTTCCAGTTTTAAAATAAATAATACACGCTTTGTGAACTATCACATGTTATTTTAAAATAAATAATACACACTTTCCAGTTTGCGACCCTTCTTGGTATCGGATTGTGATAGAAAAGCCTACCCATTCAAAAGTCCCACCCGATTCCAAACTTATTGTTTCAGAAGGTTTTTTTATTTTTCCCTCGCTTTGAGAGATAGAGCTGAGGTAGGTTCACTATCCATTTCATTATTCACTGGTTTCTTAAACTGGTTTTTGAATTTCTCTTTTAATTTCCGTAAATGGTTAATCGTTCTGTAAATTAAAATACGATCCTTAGGGATCGGTGCTAGATGTCCAGTATGTATGTGGCTGCTGGCCTGCATAAATTTTTTTTGGATTGGAATCATCACTTTTTCCCAGTAATCTATTTACTTACCTTGCATGATCATTTTTCTAGTTTTGAAATAGAATAATACATGCTTTGCCAATTATCACATGTTATTGCTCAGAATATTCTAATTTAACTTGCACCAGTCATGAAGCTGTTTGTATGAATTGACTATTCTGAAAATCAGAGCAGTAATACGAACAACACTCAAATACATTCTATGCAAACATTGAATGCAACCTTGTTGTAACTAAATTGCCTGCAGCAGATATAAATTTATTAAACAAAAGGTTTTCGAGGTGGATTGTCAAAATCAACAAATAGGAAAAATATAATTAAAAAAAAGGAATTATATGAACAAGATAGAAAATAGATTAGGCATTGAGATTTTTGTTTGTAGGAAAGCTTGGATGCAATTTAGGAAAGGATTAGGGTCTATTGATGATGTTGTGGAGGAAGAGTTGGATCAGTACCCTTGTGGGGGGCAGTTGTTATGTTGGAAAGAAATCTGTTAGAAAGCGCTTGGTTAGAGCTTTGTAACTATATATAACAAGTTTAAATTGTTGGTGTGTATTGGGAGCAGTGATAGAAATAAAGAATTAGGCATTATCGGCATACACATACTCAACATGCATTGCAGGCCTTCTATTGTCTTCTCTTGTTCATGAAACATTTTCTTTCTCTAGGCTGGATATTGATATGGGAACAATTGATCCAATAAAGAGTAATATCATGGTAGAATGTAATAGTGCAAGGGAAGAATTTGGGAGCTCTAAGAGACTTATTTAAAAAAATTAGTGAGAAGAAATTGACATATGTTAGGCAATCCATATATAGATGAGGTTGACAAGGATAATCATAATTAACCTAATTTATGGGGGATCATGAATATCTTTCCCAATATTGTGAAGGGAAATGAAAATGTAGCAAAAGAATGCATCAATGAGGATCTACATGATGTGAAAGTTGATACTAAGGTAGTGTTGCAATCTTTTGATGTATTTTATGATAGTGCAATTATATTAAATTTTAGAAATTGGTAAATTCACAATTTTTTTGGGGGGATGGAACCTGGCTACCATTAAAAAAAAAACTGTGAATTTACCAATTTCCTAATTTTTTATCAAATAACTTTTATACATAATTTGGATTAAAGAATGGTGTTGATGCAAGACCTCTAGGGTTTTATGATGTAATATTCTATTCCCGTAAACATCAAATACACCAATGAAGGTTAAAAGCTCTAAAATCCTTCACCTTGTAACCTTCAAGACAATATCCACAAACTTTTACAATATACTTCTTCATGAGACTTTTTACTCCATTCCACATTGTCATCCACATTTCCAAGGTCCTTTCAACAAGCTCAAATGTTCAAATTGTGGCAAGATCTATGCTCAAGCTTGAATGTTTTGTAACTTCTTCATCCTCATCATCTGCCATCTATGATATTCTCTTGATGCTAATATTCTATATTATTGACAATAGCTACTCTCTTTTCTTTTCTGTATCTAGGAAAGCAAATTCATCATCATCACATTCATAAAGAGAGACATCTTCATCACATTCATAAAGAGAGACATCTTCATTACATTCATAAAGAGAGACATCTTCATCACATTCATAAAGAGAGACATCTTCATTACATTCATAAAGAGAGACATCTTCAACAAGCTTCCAATTAATTGCTTTTAAGGACCAACATTTAACTTTTAGTGAAAATGACCTAATAAATAAATTAACACTAGTAAAAAGTTTAAATAACCAAACCATTATAGTCAGTTTGAGTTATTTTGACAAGGCTCAAGCCATGAACTGACTCAATCTAGATATCTAATTAAGTTAAAGAACAAGTGCATGTATTGGAAGATAATCTTGGCCATTTCATGTACACGTGAAGGTTGTAAAATGTATTATGAAACCTATGATATTGTATTACTTGCCGTTGTTGCATCAACAAAGAAGGTTTTACATTTTGTTTTGCACCCTCTTCAATGTTGGTTATCGAAGAAGACAGATAAGATAAGAATCACATGGGTTGTGTGGAATCATCTAACAACTCCAATGAAGTTCAAGAATTTCTCTTGTATTCCATTTTAATATTTCTTTGTGAAAATAGTGATTGTGCACCTATGATAGACAAATTGCTGAACCAAAAAATTCTCACGAGCCGCTTCCATTTTGTTTTGTTCTACATATATTTTCCTATGTTGGCTCACAATATCATAGTTATCCAGTTCAATACAACACATATATGCTCCAAATTTTCAGAGACAGCAGAAAATTAAAAACCAGCCAACTGAGACGGTTCTGTAAACATAATCAAGTTGGTTGCCCACAAAACCACAAATATTAAGCATATTGCAACACTAAACATATACATAATAATGTATATGTATACTTATTTATATTCACAAAACTAAGATTTATAGCATTTCACTACAACAGACAAACACACCCCTCTTGGTACATTGTTAAAAATCCGTCGAGTTTTCTGCTTTAGATGGAAATACTTGCCTGCTTTAGATGAGGATTGGCACCCTTCCTATCTTGATTAACCAATTAACCGCAATGATGATTTCAAATTTTGTTCAGATACTAAACAAGAATATAATAATCATGGCATACAAAAATCAAAACTGAAGCAATGATAGAAACCAACTTTGAGCTGCCTTATTATGCCAACATTAGTAACCTCAACAATGATTTTCTAAGAAACTCAAATGGCACTGATAGAGAGGAAAATTACATTTTGTGACTAACTTCATTAGTTGCATGTGTAGATTGAAATTAAACTACAGCAATTAATGATTTTTATACAGGTAATAACAGCTCTGTTTTCAAATTTGTGAAGAAACAGTGGTTACCTTTCTTAAAGACTATTTTTACTCAATAAGTATCTCCTTCAGTGGTGGGTGTGTGAGGCGCCAATTACTTGTGGACCTGTCCTTGACATTCGCATAGAGTACCTGTCACCAAATCCCTTTGATAAGCCCTCGTAAAAGAAGAGTGATTTTTTCCATGTTAACATGTACGAGTTTCCAATATACCACTTTCTGGTCATCACCACCACTGCAGATGTATCTATCATTTGGTGAAATTGCCACCTGGGAAAAAAGGAACACTATTTGGCAATTCTTCCTCAAAAAGAGAAATTGTGCAAATTAAAGTATTTAATTACCGTGTTCACACAACGTGTGTGACTTGTCATATGCCTCACACAAGGCTCCCCAAGTGACACATCCCACATAGCAATGCTGATTATCCATTTAAAAAGTGAAGGCAAAAATGTTAAATCAAATCACTTTCACAGAGTTATTAATGCAATCATTGTGAATATTTCTGGACCTTCCATTTCCACTTGCAGTGACCAACGTCGAGTCGTTATTAAACCATCTAGCATCATTGATTCCTTGATCACCTTCATCAACAAACCTGCATGAAAGGCACAAAATATAAGACTAGCAGCTAGGAAATTTCATTTACAGATAAGTATAGAGATGACTTCAGAATGGACTGACCATTCAAATTCTGACCAACAGTAGCAGTATATTTTATTTTGGACCTCTAAATATACTAACTGCTATCACATATAAAGGCGCCTCCAATAATCTGGTGATGCATGTTAAAACGACTAATATATGCAGTCGTGAACTGAATATATATTTGAATTGACCATCAGAAATCACTGTCGAAATAGTAGTAACATTCCATCCATTTCAGAGACCTACCTAATTACCTGAAAGAAAATTTACATACTTATACATCATGCGGGATCTGTGAACCAACTGGCTCTGGACAAGTGCAAAGCATTCAGTAGGTTTATGACCTAATGTGCTTTTCGCATTTTCCCAAACTTTGACTTCTGACCTTCAGCTTAAAGGTAAGGTATGTGACATACATGTTACAAACATTTTTCCGGGTTTTCATAAGTCACATAAGACTTTCTTATTTTTTTATTCTATAGTTTAAGCTCCAGATGCCATGAATGCACAGGCTACATCCCTGTCCCATGCATTTATCAAGGACCAAATCCATTATAGCAGGTAGGTGGCATGTCCAACTTCTTTTTGAGGTTTTCCTCCCACCAAAGATCATGCTGATTTATCTCTGCGGTGTTTGGGAGTCGGAACCATGGTATGATAAGAGTTGCAAGGACTCACTCTGCTTGCTTGCAGGAAAATTGCAATCTTTTATTACAAACTTGAAAGTGACAGGGAGCAAAACTGGATTCAAATTGCACCAACCATAATGCATATAAACAAGAGCCTATCTATCTGCATGTATCAGACAGCATAGAGGATATTCACATATTTCTGAGCTCATTTCGGTGTTTCTGAGACATAAAATCCTCCATGACATGAGAGCATCACTTGCTTTTGGTCTATTAAATTTGAGGACTTCTTTTTTGCCTCATATACATGAGGACATAGCTGCATTCATCTCTCAAATCATGAAAAACCTCCCACGAGATCATGAAAGAAATGTTTGAATGAGGCAAAATAAACATTAGAAAACACAACAAAAATGCACTTAAAATAATTTTTACCCAGGCATTTGACCAGCATTCTTTGAAGTTGGCATTGGGCTACCATGGCTTAGACAGTGCAAAGCTCTAACCCTGCGTGAGACATAATCAGCCAAAGGAAGCGGTGCATCAACAGGTTTTGGTCCAGGCTCCATAGTTAGCATCCGTGTATCCCAGATGATGGTCTTATTTGCAGTGCTTGAAGCTTGAAAAAATAATCCACATGAGCTAAAAGATACCGACGTGACCTACAGTGATGTCGATAAAATAAAAGCTGATATTTGAAATCTAAGTCAATGATTGTAATGTTATTGCTCTTGTATCCCACTTTGGAGCATTTACCTCACAATTTGAACCCAAAGGTAACCTTGTAATACCTCCACAGGTCCTGATATCAAAGAGTCCAACAGAACCATCACCAGCACCTAGATGAGATGATGCAACCATTAGTTAGAATCCTCAATTAAGTGTAAAAAGGTCAGGAAGTCATTAAGAGACCTGTTGCGATTGTTGTCCCCTCCACATTAGTCTTCAATGAGGTTATATACTGTGCAACAGCAAGATTGTTAATTTAAATTTGTTTGGTGCATTCGGATTTCCAAATTATCGTTGACATACAGAATCATTTGCTGGAAAAGATGCAACAATCCCAGGAGTTTGGATATCCCAAATCTGCACAATTGCAGGTCCTCCTAACGAGTCACTTCCACAGATAAGTAGATTTTGATTGCAAAATTCCAACGCATCCATGCATGGTAATCCTAAAGTTTGGTTTCTATAAATCAGGGAAAGAAGTTTCTTAGGTTCTGAATATATTATTCAAATCTAAGAGCAATACTGACTAAACACAAAATCTTTTACCTCAAATCTCCATTTAAGTCACATGAAAGTTTCCCACTGTTTATGTTCCAAAGTAAAATTTGGTTATCTCCATGGCCACCACTTGTTGCCACTAAACCTGCTCAAAAACGAAATGGGCATAGAAGTTCTTCTCACGTGATGCAAATATACATTAAATATCTGGGTGTCCTTGAATTTAACAGAAAGAACTTACAAGATTGCCACTGATTAACACTCATTGCATTGATTTTCTTCTTGTGACCATATGCATTTTCATCCCACGACCCTGGTCCCAATGTATGTAAACATGCCCCAGTCATTGAATCCCAAATCTAAATGAAGCAGCACACCGATGAAAGAGATAAAGTTTCAGAACCATTAGCATTTAAATTGGGAGATAGGAATTTATTAGTGTTCGTATCAGACTTGAAGCTTTGCATCACATATTACAGGAATTGCTCACTTGCTCAAATCATTACTTATTTTCGAATTCAATAGAATTTTAGTAGTAGAGTTTGAGCCCCTGTTTTGTGGTCGAAAGAAATACATAAAAATTATATATATAAAATAAACCATTTACTTGCATGAAAACCATTTATATATAGAATTTACCTTGAGAAGATTACTTCCACAAGAAACAATACGCTCTCCATCTGCTGCAAATTCAACTGCCTGGATCTATAGCCCTCAAAACAAGCCATCAAATCAGGAAACTGAATCAGAATTATCTTGCGTGAGAGAGATTTCTCATCAATATCATCTCTATTTACAACATGCACATTTACTTTCTGTGCCGACTTGAGAGAAAAACAAATCATGACAAGAAATATAGACCTGGCAATTGTGTCCAATAAGCTCCATCGGTTTTCCAATTAATAGATCGTAAAGCAACAACTCATTAGGTGCCTGCAATTTCCAAAACAATATGATCAACAATATGGAGGTTTACATTGTTGTCTTCTACACCCACAATCTTGAGTTTTATCTCCATCCAGAACACGTGTAGCTAGTGGAGTTTGTTGTAATGGGGCTATAAGTAGTAGTGTCTTTTAAAATGAAGTTATGCCAGCTTGGCTCATCTTCTGAAGTTATGCCTCTAAACAACCATGAACTTATCGAATCTGGCATACAAGACTACGCATGAGTATAAATTCCTCATAAGAATCTCAGCTAGCGGGTACTGTGGCTCCCTAGCCTGTCTAAAAAGGTCAGTCTCTACAGCTGTTGGGATCTGTCCTTCAACAAGATCCTACAAAGATTTAGCTCATTAAATGTCACCTATAATATCTGGTCTAAAGTTGAGCTCCACTCTTAATTAGAATATTGTGTCACCTGATATCCTGATTGAGATTGGTATATGTAAACATTGGTTACAAATCTTGATAAGGATAAGAAAGGAAATCACATGAATCAGCATATGTGGATGTAGTGTTCTACATATGGATAATGTGCATGAAAATAGGTTAGCAAGAGATATTACAGCATTTGAGCTGCAAACAAGCCGAGGTAGATTTTTGGGATGAAACCTCACATCCAGCACCTTCTGTACACCTTGCTACAATCAGAAACAATTTATGAGATACGCAGCATTGCTTCAAATATAAGCACACAAGATAATCACATCATGTACGCATGCAGACACAATCTTGCACAGCTATAGAGACAAACCACACATTTCTATGAGAATAGAAGTAAATAATGTAGTGCTTCTATATCATATTCATAACATATTTATAGAAGTAAATGGATGATCTTCTTATACAGGTGCACAGCATTTCATTTCCCATTACTTGATGTAGCAATCAGATCAATTATTTACAATTAAAATACAATTGTCATACCTTCTTGAACAGCAGTTTCACAAATAATTTCATAACTGTGTCACTACATGTTCTACAATTAAGCTGAAAACAAAACAGTAAAAGAACAGAAAGCTTTACTAATGTTTCTATATAACCTATTAAATCCCACAACTGTTACAATCAGAACACCATGTGGTATGTCACCCATACAAATAAGACAGGCAAATTGAACCCTCTGTCAATTAAAACGAGAATGTAATCATGTGAATAAGGAGCTATCCAAATTAGAATGTCAAACAGCATCACTCCAGAACATCCAAAAGTATCAATGTGGGCCATCAACTGAAATCCAGAATGTCTTAAATTAGCTTCTGTAACATGGTGAAGGGTCTTCCTCATCAAAGAATAAATCCTATTTTTCAAATTCTCTTGAATAGGTCAAGTAATATTTAACCCCAGGAACCCCTAGCCACAAGACAATAGACAGAAAGAAAGATATATTAACATCTTTTAAGAGTCCAAAATGGCCAATAAGACCAAACAAGAGATTACATCTTAAAATGTTACCTCATCTTTGAGAACAGCAAACCAAAATAAACGCAAGTAGAAAAGTAAACTTGTAGCATGAGTAGCTGTGATTGTTTTTTATTGATTAGCTTGTGTGGCTGTGTTGTTGTGCTTCAACAACTTTTCCCTGTGTCTCTCGAGTTCAAGCAAGAAAAGCCTCACACATAATAGAGAATAATTAGATAAACCACCCAATAATAATCACATCAATTGACGCCATGTGCTGGAGCCAAGATATGAGGACAAGGCATTGCAACTATGAGACTGTACATACCATTTCACCCACCATGGTAACCTTGCACTATCCTAGCCTCATGGATTCTCAATTAGCTATCTGGCTAGTGGTGGTCATTTCAATCTCCACAGAAATTCTACTTAAAACAATGATCTTCCACATAAATTAGGAGAGACTGCTCTTTTCCCACTCCCATCCAATTGTGGAAAAGGTTCTCAAATATCAAATCCACCAGGAGGCCATGGGTATCAAACAATGTTGACAACTGGGATCAAATTGTGGGGTGACACATGACATGAAGCATGAAGATGGCATATTGTCTCACTTGGGAGGAATACTAATTCCATCCCCCGTGTATCATTCCTGTACTCTACACACATCTACTGGATGAAGACAAGAACCAGATTCCAGTATATTTAGCATGCCTTAACTATCGAGGCATATTGTCCCCATCCTACATCATTCATATACCATATACTAACCCCAAAAATGTAATGGATAGAGATGTGACCTATAAACTCTTTTACAAGTAGATGGCATAGTGATTGTATAGGATTCTGTATAATAGCAGCAGGATTCTTATACTGGTAATTGTATATTGTCATCTAATACTAGTAGTTTGCATAGGATTCTTTTTCCACAGTACTCTACGCATGAAATACATCATAAATCATTTTATTCACAGGGAAATTCAGTCTCTACAAGATGTTAATCCCTCACCTCTCTGGTTGCAAATGCTTATGATACAATCATAGATTGACATATTCGCATTCGTGGGATTTTCCATTCGAATGCAAACGAATACGCATACATTCGTGTGGTCAAGTATTCGTTAAAAAAAAAAAGCAAAAAAAAGGAGGTGAACTCCTTCCTTTTAGTTTCTTAGGAAAAAAAGGGGGACTTGACAATAAAAAGGGGATAATAAAATAGAGAGTTGAGAGAGACTTGACAGTAATAAATTTTCATTGGAGATCTTGATTCTTTACCAAATAAATAAATAAAATAAAATAATTTTTAGCTTTATTTTTAATAAATAAATAAAATAAAAGAAAGGTTCATTAATTCTTCACCTTTTCTTTTCCCAAAATTTATGGATATTTTTACGTGACATTAAAATTGAGACTTCACATTAATCATGTTTTCATAGTAAATAAAAAAATATTCGTTTTTTAAAAATAAAAAAATCAATTATTTAAATAAAATAAAGGTTCATAAACTCTCCTCTTTTTTTATTTGACACTAGAAAGGAGAGTTTATACTAATCATATTTTTATAAATTATTAATGAATAATTGTTCTTTTTTTTAGTGAATTAAATTGATTTATTTTTAAATTAATTAATTAATTAATTGTTTGTATATTTATTTTACAAAACGAATGGTTTTTAAATATTCTTAGGGCCATTTTGTATTCTCGAATATTGAGAATATCACGCATGGAGAATATGGCGAATATCACGCATGTGTCAATCTATGGATACAATATACGAGGGAGCCTACAACAGATAATGAATATAAAGCTATTTTAGATTTCTTTGTGAGCCTCCACATCTAAATGGAATAGAGATGTGTGGTGATGTAAATATGTTAGAGATGTCCATCACACATGACTCAATATCAAGCATGGGGAGGGTTTTAGTGTCCCCAAAGACGATCTAGAACACAAGCATACCCCTCCTACTAAGAAGGTAAATCTATTGAAATATTGGAACTCATGAATTTGATCTTGATTATGGTTGAGGAGCAATTTTAAATTAGATTTATCCAACATGTATAAACTCCCAAAAGAAGAACAAAAGTCTGTTCACATTGAGCAATATATCCTGACACCTGCATGGACAATTGAGCTATTCCAGTTGATGGCCCTTTAAAATTCAACTGCAAAAGGCTATATTCACACCTTTTAAGAGGCCAATAAGACCAAACAAGAGGTTACATGTCACGATGTTTTTCGTCTTTCAGAACAAGAAACAAAAAATAAACACGACTAAACATATGATATTAGGGAATGCTGCATATCCAAGAATGTTTGATATGTAGATGTACTGATAAAAGATCTCCAACATGGGCTGCCAATATGGAGAGATATTTGAAGTAAGGGAAGCACCTGTGGTGGCAGGTGACTAATGGTGTTTAATAACGAAATATTGATCTTTCAAAACTGAGAAGATGGAAGAGTTCCAAGACAGTTTGGGGTACAATGATGAGGGGACACCACATTTATAGAATAACTGTGAAGAATGAAACAGCTTCAAGATGACTAAGGAATTTTTATTTAAAGGGTGAATCATTTCTTTAAGGAATACATCTATGACTATAACTATCTATCTTCTAATATCTTTTCTCAGTAATTCTTTACAGTATGTACTGAATGTCACCTAGGAGTCAGCATTCTATCTTGGTAGAAAAAGCAATCCTTTATATACCACCTCTAAGACAACTGTGAGCAGGGATCAATTTCATGAATCAACTGAGCTTGCTTGAGTGAAACTGATTCAAATAAGTGGATAGTCAAACTTTTTCAACAAGAGCAACATTGAATACCAAAAGATTGTAGGAATACATTAAGTAGGTATCGTGAAGGGAATCAACTCTGTAAAACAATGCTAGCAACAAAATATCATGAAAACACTTACATCAACCATGCCAAGTGGAGCAGCAACAGCAACACTGGAGGTATATGCACTCCAACACGGGCGCCATGTAGAA
Organism: Azolla caroliniana; assembly: GCF_043228905.1. Classification (NCBI taxonomy): domain Eukaryota; kingdom Viridiplantae; phylum Streptophyta; class Polypodiopsida; order Salviniales; family Salviniaceae; genus Azolla; species Azolla caroliniana. The sequence continues at coordinate 18,678,709 of NW_028230443.1, forward strand.
AAGGCTCGTCTTTGTAAGGAAGTCCCACATCCTGTATATTGTTTCTCAAGAGAAAACCATCCTACAAAAAGCAAAAGAAATCCAGAAATTACCCAGAAAGCAAAAGGAAATGTATTTCAGAATGGCTGGACCTTCACCTTCCATAAATGACTTCCAACAATGACGACCTCCAGTCTTCAAGGAGTGGAATGGAGCCATTAGATAATGAATACCAGATCCTCTTTCGCGCACTTGAAGACATTTCACATGATTGGATATCATCTTAGACATTCTTGACTCATCCAGTGAATTTTGTGATGCTGCTAAGCTTGGATCCTCAAGAACAGCACCATTTTCCAAAGAAGCTTTATCTTTCCAAGTTCTAGGACCTGAATTTTCCAACAGATAAACTGCAAATTATTAATCGATACATAGCAACCTGCCATTCAGGTTAAAGCTAGAATATGACGTACCTGTTTCTATCTCAGAAAATGCCCAAGAAAGAACCATGTTATAGGACTTGTCCTTTCCTGTTCTTCTTTTCTTTACAGACTTTGTGTCCGAATTAGACCTGGATGGCATGCTATCTGCTAACCTCTTTCTCAGACTACTCTCAGGTTCCTCGTTTGACAGGTTTTGGACATCAAAAGCAGGCCTTGATGCACTTCCTGAACCACCAGCGTGATTAAAATTGTCTCCAGATGGCATTGCAGAAGTACTTGGCCTATCCAAGGTTTCAGGAGATACTAATCTCATTTGATCCCTCATCTGACCGATTTGAACCAGCAATTGTGCCTGCAACTCAGATAGACTGTACCAAAAACATCACTCTAATTCACTGGGACTAATATATAATAATAAATGAGCAATTCATGCAAGACCCAAATCATATATGAGCATTTATGATGCAAATTCAGTTGTGAAGGATATGATGAATCAGAAAGATAGTCAACATATGTATTATCAAGACAGTTTCCTGTCAGAATGGCATAGAGAAGACAAACAGGAAGAATACAAGAAGAGCATTCATACAACCAAATAAGCATAATTAGATGTGCCCTAATCAAATATTTTTTAAATTCCAATACCATTCTAGCATTTGCAAAAAGATGTCAATTCTAGAATAGACAAAAATGAATGTATGGTTTTTTACATTTTTAAGGCTTGCAGAAAATTTCTGATTCCAAAAAAGTTAGGTCTAATGTGAAAAAAGGATCTTGAAATTAAATCTAGATAGTATATGGATCTGGAAGTTAAATTCTGCTGTAAATTATATGAGTGTAAAAGTAGTCGACTAATGCATTATCCTTACATCGTCCTGTCAGCACATAAAGAAGATAAACAGGAAGAACACAAGAAGTGCATTCACAAGATCAAATACATATGATTCATTGCGTCCCAATAAAATATTTCTAAAGTCAAATACCATTCTAGCATTTGCAAAATATGCCAATTCTAGAATAGGAGGACAACTTTTACAGTTTTCTACATTTCAAATGCTGCCAGAAACATTCCTCTTGTTACATAAAGTGATTTTAAAAGATAACAGAGCATACAATGCAGAGAAAAAAACAAATTTCACATAAATGATTCCAAAACATTTAGGTTTAATAAGAAAGAAGGATCTTGAAATTGAATCTGAATAGGTATATATCTCTCCCTCAAGAACAAGAAAGTGTTGAAAGGAGACCAATATTGATATAACTAATCTACAAAGCCAGAAAATAGGGAAACGAGGAATACATTGCCATGGCTGGCAATCATCAAAGATTTCAGTACATCCCAAGAAGACAAGAGCTGCACCATGGTGAATATCATATATTTATAGTTAGTGAACCAAAAGCAAAGAAGCCTATAAATAGGGAAATGGGGATCAACGATTTCGGAACATCTCAAGAAGATAACTTTAATAGATGATATGTGCACCATGGTGAAGATCATATGTTTATAATAAGTGAATCAAAAGCAAAGAAGCCTACATATCATATCTTCTTCTAGCTTCCACCTTATCCATAATGGTTGCCATTCCAAGATTCGTTGACTTAACAGAACATATGCCTGTAGATAAAAAAAATAAGTGTCGTAAGAAATCATGATGTTTCGAGAAACCCAGGTAATCTAATTTTAAGTAGTGCATTGGATGAGCCCTAAAGAGTTGAGATACAAGAATTATCTACAAGTATTAGACACCTATGAAGCCACATTTTGGACTTCACATATAAATTATTTTATTAAAATTTTCTTTACAGATTAAAGCATTGAGTTATTAATATATTTAGGGTCATCGCATACATTGGCAACCTCACCTTTAGTATTTCCCTTCTGCAACAGCAAAGACCCCTGACAAAGATGTTTCTGTTAGAAACCATTCCATGTATGGGAAGGCAGGATATTAATTTCTTTTGAGTAATTTAGATGTTGAAGACCTAAGATATTAGATTGTAAGGTAAATGGGTTCCCACATAATGTGCATAAGGTGCATGCAACAATAGTAAAAGAGCTGGAGTAATAGATAAGGGGACTCTATACAGAGACCCCATATGGTGGAAATACTCACATTCAGTTTTGCCTTTCCACTTACAGTCTTAATGGTGTCCCCTATAGAGCAAAGTTATTGTAAGAACATGGGAATTTAACAAATACTACACTGAATAAGTCAATATATATGTACCAGGAACAATGGTATCAGATTCTGCCTTCAGAACCTGCCGTGCTTTCTTCTTCCTCTTCTTTTTCTTTTCATCAAGTCTTAGCTGTGCAGCACAGAAAATGGTAAGCTCAGAATGAATCAAACTGCATTAAACATGCAAAACTATAAGAAATTCTAACTTGTCACTTTTTGTACCGATATTCACATTGTATAGAGGGCTATGAAAATCTAACCTGCCCAAAATATATTCAACATCAAAACGTTGACAATTTTTAAATATGAAATTTCATCCAAACTTTGAATAGCTGCAAACAGAAAGTATTGGCCTCAAAAAAGATAGCATCATACCCCTAATTACATTGGTTTTTCTCAGGAACTCAAGGTCTACTAAAAGCACTTTGCTCATCAATGATGATGGTATGACTAAAGATTTAAGAGACTTTCTCTTCTGCCACATAAATAGTTTCAACTTTCAACATTGCAATTCTAAAGATTAAGGAGGTTTCATTTTAGAAAGAAATTGGACCAGCAGCAATGCACAAGGCTAGAGATGCCTAACACTTCCAACGCATAGAAATGTAAAAGGCATCATGGAGAGAAGAAATATGACCACCCTAGATATGAATCGAGGCACAGTAAACCTTCCTCTGACTTCGTCTTAACATAGAGTAAAAAAGATGTCCAAATCATTGTTCATGCCTGTGATTCCAAAGCTAATCTTTGTAGATTGATATTTGGGTTCAAAGAGAATATGCTTCTTTATGGAAGTTTAAAAATCTTCTCTTCATTGGTTCCCAACTGGTTAGGTCTTACACTTTCTGAACCCTTTTCCTAGATCCTGAGCTGTTTAAAAAGGTTGCTTTCAAAAAGCCTATACAGAACTACTTGCAAAAATACTTCAAATTGGCATCCAGCTTCCTAGGAACATTTTATATGTATTTAGGAGTTTATAAGTGATACAAGTATGATGTTCACAAATAGCAACATAAAAGCTTTTACATTTAGTTTCTTAAGAGTTTAGATGCTTCAAGCATTACAATTTCATTTTCAGGAAATACTTTCCTACAAAGATGAAAATTCCTTCGTGTCTTGCATTTGAATATCATTGCCTGTTTTAATTTTTTTAGATTCTAAATAATCCATGACATTAACTTTTTTCAAAAAAATTATCAATTATCCCTTTTTTCAAAAAAACTTAACATTGGCCTCATATTACAAAATAAAAATATTGAAAATGAATCTAAAAACAGTAACATATCTCACCATTGCAACTTTCAGAGCTTGCTTCTTCTTCTTTTTTAGTAAATTATTGTGGCACTTCTGAACATAACGGAACAGGTGTTGGCGTGTATGTTCTTTTAACAACTCCTCTCTTAGACATGGATTACCCTCTAGCCACGCTTCTATTGCTTTTGCTCCAACAAGTGAATCCAAATCTAGGCTCTCAAGCCATTTATAAACAGGCATCCATTTCTCACTCCGTTGGAATCTAGCAGCTGGTTGTCCAGGAACCTCCAGATGATCTATCTGAGATATAATATCCATGAGGCATAAAACAACATAATATATCAAAACTAAGCATATATACAAGTCGTAAAATCAATATTATACCATTTGCCTTCTAAAATCCAAAATTCCATATCAACAAATTTTCAGAAACATGAAGTGATGTGCCTATTTTCAATAATAGGGATTCTCTACTCAATAATGACCATCATTGCACATTTAAGTTGGATACTCATGATAATTCACCTTCAGAAGTTCAACCTCTCAGCTGTCTATGTAATGGTCTTGCATTCCAGCTTCTAAACCAAATACGTCCCATTGAAACTTAATTTGTGAACCCTACGGCATGATATATACCTGTGCATATGAATGTTTTGCAACCAAGGTTCTTGATCACAATCTTATTACATGAAAATTCTTGATGTATAAATCTCAATTGCATTCCTGTCTATATGAAGTGTTTGCTCTTCATCAAAATCGCCAAAGAAAGTTCCCTTTATGAAACCCTACAGTTTGATGCATCACTGTCTATATGATGGTTTTGCAACCCAGGTTCTGGATCAAGATAAATACTTCACCTCGTTATGGGTCTGTAAAGCTTGATGTGGTGATTTGCATCCTAGGCCCTTGATGAGACGTTATTGCTAAATGAATGTATCTTTCGAAAACTCACTTCCAGACCCCTGACATTTGATGGCTTTTGAACATCCGTTCTTGATCGAGAGGGATGTTTCCACTTAACTTCTAAGTCTTGATGCATCTGTGTCTATGTGATTGTTTTGCATGCACGCTTCTTGATCAAGACACTATTGCCAATTACCCAAAACTTATGTCCGAGCAACAAGTCCTATGTACTTTAGAAAACTTGAATTATATAGCAAACAGCTCTGGCCTAGATGTGGAGATGTGGCTCTTCTTCTATTCACGAAACTAACCCAATAAACTAAGAGCTCCTACATACTTAAGACACTCAAATTATCTGGCTAGAATAAAAACAAAAATGATCTACACTAGATGTAAGAGAAACAAAGAGAATTCTCACCTGTTCAACTCTTCGTACCAGTTTATGCTGAGTGACAAGCAAGTGGAAAAGCTGTGTTCTTGGCATAGTGATGATCTCTCTAGAGAGCTTCTCTTCATTTATCCTTATCCACTCCTCTACTTCCTCAAGCAAGACGTTTCTTCGTCGGGGCAGCGTCCATAGCCACGCTCGTGCTGCATTCCATCCGTTCTTCTCTCGATCATCGTCAAATATGTATTCACCCTGCTGCTTCTCCTCCTCTTTCATATGATCAAACCCTAAACCACTTGGAACAATTGCTAGACTACTCTGACCAAACCCTAACCCATCCTGTTCCCCATCACCATTACATATATGTTCCAACATCACTTCATCACCATCACCTTCCCCATTTCCATCCCCCTCACCATCACAATCACCATCACCATCCCCATCCCCATCCCCATCACCATCCCCATCCCCATCCCCATCACCGTCACCATCACCATCACCATCACCATCACCATCACCATCACCATCACCTTCCCCGTCACCGTCACCATCACCATCACCATCATCATCACCACCACCACCCTCACCATCACCAAGCTTCTCGTTTTCTCCAGGAGTAAGGGAATCGTGATGGGGTTCACAATCTCCTGCATCAACGTCGCAGGGCGAAGCTTCCATGACCGCTGGTTGCTCTGCAACCAGGGGACCATTTCCTAGGGTTTGCTCTCCACAGTTGTTGTCCATTGGGGGCATGGCCAAAGAATTGGAATGGGTATTTGGGGGGTTCATTTAAGCCTTAAAAAAATGACTGTCTCAAAACCAATTTGGTGGTGGGGGGCCTTAATACTTCAAAATAATACATGCTAATAATAATGGAGACTCTATGTAGAGATTAGCTGACAAGTTAAGGGAAAGGATCGATGAGAGCATACAGAAATAGAGAGAGAGAGAGATGGCCAATGCAACATATGGCCAGCAGAACTCTTATGAAGCTCCCCTGAGAGTTCCCAGATCGGCTTGAAGAATAAACAATGGAGGTATGCGGCCGACTTCGTACTTATTCAGTAGTTTGTCGGGTTATAGGATTTGCGGTCGAATAGAGGCGACTTACATGTCAAGCAACCTTTCAACCTCGTGTATTGGTCAAATACTCGATGCTCAATCTTTATGGGAAATGGGTTCTATCGTATTGAAGTGGATACGGTTGAGTCGACTGAGGTGATGTTGAAGGAGAACATGATCGGCGTAAGGGATGCGGCTGCCCGTTTTTTGTCATGGAAATTGTCCTTTGATCTCGTATAGATTTTCAACTCATCCCATCTTTTGATCCTGATTTCTATTGTTTTTCCAAAGGTTCCTAAGGAGTACATGTCCATACTTCTGCCAATTGTATCACAAATCGGTATAGTTTTACCTCCTTGTGCAACAATCTAGTGGTCCCTCTTCCTCAATGAAAATAGAGAAAATCAATTCAACATGTGACAAGATTGACACTTTGGTCTTACACGATGTGACCACACATGCTAAGGTGATATATGGTTTTTTCTCCATCCCATATGTGGTTGTTTGACTCCAGTGCCTGATTTCATGTGACTCCACATAGACAGTGGTTCACATGCTATGAAGCCAAGTCACTTGGCAAAGTTAGACTTGGAGACTTGCATCGATGTGATGTGATTGGTATTGGAGATATCTCAATGCAAGTGATGGTTCTCATCTCTACCATGAAAGATGTACGCCATGTTCTCCAACTAACTCATAGTTTAATGTCTATTGGTTAGCTTGATGACAACGACTATAAGGTGATATTTGCTTCCTAATCCTTTCGTATAACGAAAGGAAATATTATTATTGGAAAGTAAACAAAGTTGGTTACCTCTACCCACTATTTGTTCATCAAACAGAACATCTTTTGGTTGTCACATACCAACCTATGACCAACATTTGGTATGCCCATTAGGCCACATGTTCTTTCCCTCTATGGACACTTACTTAAGTTGTCATTTTTTTATTTTACATTACGTGAACATTGCCAACATGGTAAGCAAACTATAAATGCACATAAGACCTGTGTTAACTCATCCACTAGACCATTGGATATTGTTCACACGGATGTTTGTGGAACTATGCCCACAAGATCTTTGGGTAGTGCATTGTATTTTGTCACTTTCATTGATGATGCCACTAGGATAGTTTAGGATTATCCGATTAAGCGAAAGGATGATGTATATCGTTATTTCAAAAAATGGCTTGCTTTAGTTGATTTTCGAAAAGCCTAAGACTTTACAGTCAGACAATGGAGGTGAGGATACCTCTCACAAATTTGGTAACTTTTGTAAGTCTAGGGGCATTTGGAGACAGTTTACGACTCCTTACACCCATGTCTAGAATGGTGTGGCTAAGAGGATGAATAGAATCATCCAGGAGAGAGTTGTCTTTGTGGTACACCATGCAAACCTCTCACAATGTTTTTGGGTGAAGCTATTTTAATAGCGGTCCATGTAATTAATCTATCACCGAACACAACCACGAGCCTGAAAGTGGCACAAGAGTTGTGGACGGGTAAGACACCTCATTATGATCACCTTAGAGTCTTTGGATGTGAAGCATATGTACACATTCCAAAATAATCAAGGAAAAAATTGGAATACAAATGTAGAATATGTATTTTCCTTGGTTATGGTGATTTGGATATCAACTATGGCGTCCTGACACACATATTGTGGAATAGAAGTAGCGATGACATTTTTAATGAGAATAAAATGCATAATTAATCCATAAAGGAGGTAGAAGTGAGAAAGATTGTGTTTAAGGATATTGTACCTTTTGTTAAGGTAAAACAAAAGAACTCCATTGATGTAAATGCTTCTACATGTGATCAATCATGTAAAATTGTCGTTGGTCAGCATGATGATGCCCAAAATAATGACGCTTAACACAACGACGTGCAACATGATGATGTTCAACAAGATTATGCTCAAAATGATGTTTCCCATGCACAACCTGATGGTATTCAGGTTTAGGAATCATTAAGGAGATCTATGTGTGTCTCTAAACCACCTCATAGATTTATTGATCATGTAATGCTAACATATGTCGGTGAGCCTTTACCTCACCATGAAGCCATATCTATGTATGATCATGCTAAGTGGAAACAAGCAATGCAAAATGAGTTCAATCATATCCATAAGAATGGAACTTGGGATTTAATGCCTTTGCCCAAAGGTAGGAAAGCACTACCATGTAAATGGGTGTATAAGTACAAATACGCATTCGATAATGTTATTCCTAAATATAAAGCTCACATTGTGGCAAAAGGTTTTAAACAAGAACAAGGAATTGATTTTGATGAAACATTCTCTTCGATAGTCAAGTTGTTTATGTTATACTTGCATCGGTTACCAAAAATGATATTGATTCATTTCAAATGGATGTAAAAAGTGTTTCTTTGCATGGAGATCTCGATGAAGAGATCTATATGGAGCAACCAAAGGATTATGAAGTTTATAGGAAAATGCCTTTGGTACGTAAATGTTTATATGATCTTAAGCAATCTCCTCGAAAGTGGTATAAAAAATTCGATACTTATATGAGGTCCAAAAGTTATGATTGGAGCAATGAAGACTCAATTTTGATACTCTATGTAGATGACATGTTCATCGCAGCAAAAACAAGGATGAGTTGTCCAAACTTGAAAATTTTGAGTCAAACTTTCGACATGAAAAGTTTGGGAACTGCAAAACACATCCGTGGCATGCATACTACTTAGGAGAGGAGTAATGAATGTACTTATTTGTCTCAATTTGAGTATGTATGCAAAATACTCAAGAAGTTTAATATGGAGAGTGCAAAACCTTTGAGCACACCATTATCTATGCATGTTTAATTGAGCAAAGATAAATACCCCAAATTTGATGATGAAAAGGTGTTCATGAGTAAATTCCTTACCAATATGTTGTCGGTAGTCTTATGTACGCTATGATAGCAACTAGGCTAGACATTATATTTGTAGTGGGAGTTGTTGTTATGGGCATGACCATATAATATCCCATGGTGAGAATTTACCATAGTATTCTATACACGTGGATAAGTGTGAGGGTTAAACGAGAGTGTAAAGAAGGGGAGGATTACTTTTAATCCTCGGGATTGAAACAACCCATTAGGCCAAGTGTGAACTTGCCCGGGGGCCTTGGGTATCGCTATAAATAAGAGGCCTAACTACCCTCATTTCATCATCTTTTGACTACGTCGAGACTCTGTTTCGTGGTGGTTCAACTCTTGTAGCGAGCGTGCCAGCACCAGGTACGTCTCGACGCCACGACGATGGTATGGGACGCCAATCGAGGCTCGAGTCTGTCTCGATCCCTTCACTCGGGGGTGGTCGGGTGGATCGACACCTTTCTTTCTCTCTCTCCTTTCTATCTATCTATCTATCATTCTTTTCTCATTATCATATGCTTACATTAGATCCTATCTCTAATAGCTGTGAGTAGATTTTTTTTCAAACCCTAGCATTGGGAAACAATTAAAATGATACTAAGATATTTGAGTGGCAACAAGAAAAAGTATCTATGTTTAGGTGGTGAACCTGCATCCATTATTGGATTTACGGATTTTGATTACGTTGCTTAGTCCAACATAATAAAATCTACTTTAAGGTACATTTTTCAGCTTATGGAAGGTGCCACAACTTGGAGATCTCGTCTCCAAGAGTGTATTGCCTTGCAGAAGTAGAGTATGTTGCAACTAGTGCATCATGTAAAGAAGCTGTATAGCTTTCCAAATTAGCTTGTGACATTGGCATACCTTAGCTTGTAACTATACTATTTTATGATAGTCAAAGTGCCATTGCATTGGCTAAGAACCCAATATACCATGCAAAGACCAAGTACATTGGAGTGCGATACCACTTCATCCACGAATACATAATTGCTGGCTACATTAGCCTTGAGAAGGTTGTCTCTCAAGGAAATGTCGCAAATGCATTAACTGAAGCTCTACCGCATGATGTGCTAGATCATTGTTGTCATTTGATAAGAATTACTTGGTTCTTCGGGTTACACAATTGTTTTATGTATATTGCGTATCATATTCATCAAGTAGGATGTGCAGGTCTTGTACAATCTTCCCATCAACTTTGCCGATTCTTTTTGGCCTTTTTGTGATAGATTGATACATAGTGAGAATGGCAAAAAAGGTAATTCTTTGCCCAACGTTGATCAATGTTTTGTTATGTATACATACTGCTTTACCTATTAAAAAGTAAAATGAATCATTTGGATCAAATGTTCACAAGATACACAAGCCATTCTGGTTCTTCATTAAATTAACAAGAGAATAAATTAGTAATGATTCATTCGGATCAAATGTTCACAAGATAAACAAAGCCATTTTGGTTCTCGGTGAAATCAACAAGAGAATAATATACTAATGTAGGTCGTAGAATAGAATATGTAAGCACATCAGTTACCACATGGACGATCTATGAAGACTTTCATGACATACATCTATGCATCATGTAGATATTCAACATGTTCATTGTGTAAATCTAGTTTTCATCTAGATATTAAACATGTTTTATGTATAAAGTCTTCAATCTTACATTTCCATCATACAAATCTTCAATCCTAAATTTCAGTCTTGCCTCCCTTTCTATGAAGACTATCATGACATTCAAGTGCAATCCCTACTTTTAGGAAAAGGAAACAACAAAAGGCTAAAACACTGTATCCTTAGTGGTATCATGTAATCCCAAAAGCATGTCATAAAGCGCATCTGCTTTTTGCTTTTTGGCATGCTGACCTGTGTCCTCAAGTTTCTCTGTTTGTGGCAAAGGTATTTTACATGCAGAAATGTATGCAACCTTCTTGATTGTTGCAGGAGTTGAGTCACAACAATCTACTTCCGGAATTGATAGTTTCAAGCCTTTCAGACTTCCTCGCTCCTCGGAAATTCCAGCAGAATTCAATTCGATGACAGCCTTTTCTACAAAACCTGATGGGTTGCACAAATATTTTTAAGGCTGCAAAAATACCAAGTAATCACATGTAAAACAGAGAAAGACAATAGACAAACAAATACCTGGCATCGAAGAGCAAGGTGCACTGAACCCTTTCACATTTTCTTGTTCCTTGGGTAATCCAGCTGAATTCAATTCAATGAAAACCTTTTCTAAAAGTACATCAGTTACATACACAAGAATTTTAAGGCTGCAGAAATACCAAATAATAGCATGTAAAAAAGAGAAAGGCATTGACAAATAAATACCTGGCATTGAAGAGCACGATGCACAACCTTCCTGTTCACTAACATTTCCTACCATCTCCTGATGCTGGTGGGTGGAACTGGTTCCAAAAGAAAGAGTCCCCTCATCATCCCATTTACAATTGAGATAATTGGGGATTTTACCATTCTCTTCCTGTAAAGGAAATAGTTTCATCTCCCCTATTCTTCCTACCTTCATAAATCAAATGTTACTGAAATCTATAATATGGGTTTCATTAACTTACTGGCTTATACTTGAACCACGCTGATAACAAGTTGAATATGCATATAAAGTCATGAAGTACCTGTTTAGCAAAAGAGTTAAAAACTTCAACAGAACTGTTACGCTCTTGAGAATTTCTAGGTTTAACAATAAGAGCAATGAGCAGACACAAAAAGGTACAAAATGCACCGTTATATTATACAACTCAGATATTACAAGTATCTCCAAGGATTGGGATGAATCGGCACAACAATGAGCTCAATCTGAGAGCACCAGAGAGAGCAAAAATACCAATCAGGAAAATATTGAATCACCCTTCCTCCAAGTTCCATGTCTTTATGTAACGGCCTGACATGGCTGTTGGGGCTAGCCATTGGGACTCTGTTGGGACTAATGTTGGGTCTGGGATGGGCTGTTTGGTAAGACCCAGTCATGTTTGGGACTGAGTGCACCCGGGGCTTCTAGAGCTTGAGTTCCAACAAGCTTACAAAACTAGGTTAGCTGTACAAAAAATAGGAACACCGACTTTGGATTAGGAGCCTCAAACATTTGAGGCTGTATCGCGGTTGCTATAGTAATCGAGCACCATTTCTCAATGTCACTCAATCATATCTGCTTCTTCCACCCATGTAGTCACTGCTGGAGAATGGCTTCAAGTATGAACACCAAATGGTGTACTAACTTGCAGTGTCCCTTGTCCCCATTTCTGATCTGGCATGAAATGCTCGAGTAGACTGACATAGAATGTGTTGTGCATTCGTAGTCTCAGTGGTAGCTCAAGGTTGTAGGTGATTTTGTTAAGGCATTGTAACACATTATATGGTCCATAAAAGCGGTGATTGAATTTAGTGGTGGGAGACCCATATGTTTGGCACTAAATCGCCAGTTTGGAATGTCACATCAATTCGTCACTGATTAGCTTGTTTTGTCATTTGCTTTTACTAAGGTTGCCCTGTGCCTTGGACCAAGTCTCTTGCCATGCCTTCAAGAACTCATCTAATTCCAAATTTCCGTGTCAGGCACGTTGGCACTTATAGCTAGAGGTGTAAGCACTTCTTTACACGTTGCCAATGGAAAAGGTGAGAATCCCATGGCCGAGTGTTTTGCTGAGCTGTAACAGAACTCGAGTGTATCTACGTGGGAGATCCAGTCTTTCTGATCCGTCCTTACATATCATCGTAAATCATCTTCAAGGCCTTTGTTAAGACATTCCATTTGGCCATCTGTTTCGAGATGGTGCGAAGATGATATACAGAATTCCGCTCCCATTAGCTGAAACAATAATTGAAGCGCTTTCCTCCTCAAAAGGCCGTGGACCATAGGATTGAGCTCATCACAGGTAGCACACCACCCTCGAAGGCCCCTTATCGAATGGATCACATGCAACTACAGGAGTTAAAGAGGCAACTAGAAGAACTTGAAGAGAAAGGGATTCATCTGGCCTAGCAATTCCCCTTACGGAGCTCCAGTTATAGAAGGAAGGCTGGGAGCTTAAGGCTGTGCACAGACTACAATGGCCTTGAATAATATAAGTAGTCCCAAGGTTCAGGAAAATAATCAATATGGATGGGTGGGAATCGGGACAACCATAAGTCCGATCTGTGTGCAGCAGAGAGAGCAGAAATACCCAATCAGGAAAATTGCGAACCCCCTTTCCTCCATGTTCCACCTCTTTATATAGGGGCCTGACATGGCTGTTGGGACTAACCGTTGGGACATGACCGTTGGGACTGGGACTGGGCTGTTTGGTAAGTCTCAGTCATGTTTGGGACTGTCTGCTGTCTGGACTGGCTGAGTGAACCACAGGAACAGTACCAGTTCAGTTTTATTATAACACTGACTGAGTAATGCAATGTCAACACAAAAATACTCGACCAGTCCTGCAGCTAGACAAGCAATCAATCACATGGCACAGATACATCTTAGTCAATAATGGTAATGTGGAGGCACACAGTAACTCAACACATCAAGGAAAGGCATTCAATGCTTTCCTTCATCTATTTTATTTTTTCCTGGCATACTAAAGTTCAACGGCACAAGTACCATGGCAATGACTTAAAATGTTGTTAAGACAATATCATTTCATTTGGGTATCACTTTGACCAGTCGTGCAGCTGGATAAGCAATCAATTGTACTTATAACTTACCATGACACAAAACGGCATTCAATAGTTTCTTTTATCGTGGCATTGAGCTATTTTCCCAAAAAAACCCTTGCAGTGCCATTACACCAGGGCCCACAAGTATCAAGATGAGTCGGTGCTGTTTGTTCTCACCTGAGACAGCAGAATTTCAATCTTTGAATGAGGGAAGCAGGGAACCTAATCTATCATGTTATCCTGTCTATCATGATGTAATCAAGAGATGGAATTTCGCAAGGAATTTTGGTTTCACTTCCAGCTTCCACCTCGAGTCAGTGTGGACTTGAGCATATCTGTGACATGATGTTTATTCCGGCCTCTTCTGGCGTTGAGATAAATGGAGGTTATCTTGCCCAGCACATGTAGCCAACGGGCTTATTGTCGTCTCTAAAAATCTCTTTGTTCTAAATATCCATGCCATACCATTGGGCCCACAAACTTATTTGGTTATACCATCATGGTGCTACTTGATCGGCTCTTGGAGAGTTTGGAATGGGACTCTTCCCTCGTTTATCTTTCTAACCCTAGAAAGGTATTCTAGTGTTCATCACAAAGCTTTCAATCATTGACATAACCACCGAGGAAAATGGTTAAAAAAAAACTGTCAGTGCTACTGCAACATGAAGCCTTCAGTTGTCTAGTCAAAACCAAATTATGCAATTTATTGCTAATTACAGCTCCTGATTCCAGTAACTTTATCTAATTTTACCAGCATAACAAGAAATCAGAAGCTACACAATCCACAAGATATGATTTTGAGGCATTTTACTACAAAATCCAAAAATTCTAGATCAAGTAGTTCTTTAAATACAAACCATTTTTAATAAATAGTCGATAAGATAGAAAACTGAGAAGAAACCTGCTGTGATAACACCCGGAGACGTGCAAGAGTTGCAAGGATTGTGAGTGCAAAGGCCATAAAGAATGTCTGACCGAGGAGACCAGCAACTTGTCTAACATAATGAAAGAGAAAACATGTAGTAGTGATTGACCAATCTTTCAACTGTAGCCATGTGGAACACAAGATAGAGGAGCTAGAAACACTCCTTTAGAGAATTAACTGCATTGCTCTATAATCAATTATCATATCCTATGTTAACTGGTTAAAGAAGGCATACACATTTTCGAACATCAAATTATGGGTATAGAATTGTTATAAAAATGTAAAATGTAGAGGCTTGATTAAAGGATACAAGCTCGCCGAAAGAATCGATTCTGCCATCTGTAAAGCGATATAAATATTTCTAAGATAAGAAGCCAATCAACATATTTATACAATATTTAGAAAGTACTAAATCCCTGTACAAAATGCAGTTCTCCTATTAGTTGGATGCAACTGAAATGTAGTGAAGTGTTGCATTAATCCTGACAATTCACAAACTAAACCTCCATGACTGCATTCTCATGCTCAAGTATGAGACAGGATACCACACGTTCATGTAATATTAACTGTCTCCTTATGCAGAGCACTGGATAGGATTCACCGTTATCAGACACTGCAAGGAATTTCACAATGTGAACGAAAGTATAAGCATCTAGACACCTAGAAAGTGTTCAATGATTGAGAGAGCAACAGAAGCACTAAGCTATGTGAGTCTGTTCTTTGTCATTCTCTGGAATGACAAACAAAATGATTTTAAATGAGACGTCAGTGGAATTAAGGTAATTGATGTGGTTAGAATATAAATGCGTGAAACCACATTTTTAGCATGTGAACTAGGTCCCAAGTTCACCATACATGTTTATATGGACAAATGTCGGGAGTGATGACACAAGTCACCATTGGAAGAAACAATTGGAATTTGAGTCTGAACATTAGTGATGAAATGTAACTTGGACATTCATATCAAGGGTGTTCACAATAACAAATAGGAGGTGTGTGAAAGGAAGCAAGAATTTGGCACCTTATGCTTGTTATTTTGGGCGTTATATGAGTCCTTGATGTTATTCTTTAAGGAGAAAAATGTTTCATGAAGAAATGGCCAACCTCTATCATGTTTCTCCATATGACATCTGAGTTATACTTTGGTTTCCCATGGGATTGTTTCCTGCTTGTTTTGTGTCAATTCAGCAAGCTTTAAAAGGTAATACTTGTCTATGAGAGTGTGTGTATCATCTTTCAATATTCAGAGTTCTCAGTTATTGCCTGAACAATTACAAACACCAAATTTATTTAGATATGGAAATGTAGTTTAAACATGTATCACACCTGGTCCAAAAGTCTCACTGCTCCATAAATATGCCTCCTCAAATCTGAAACTTTTGAAATAACTGACTCATCTTTTCTGAAGAAAATCAATGCAACAGTTCTACATACAATGAGCAGTGTACATTCAAACGAATTCAACTTGGTTTACATGTCATCGAGGAAATGAAATGTACCTTGATTGAATGGTGTTTTGGTGACATTGCTCAAAGCTCTGAAGCAATTGAGATAATCGGGCAGATTGAAGCAAGCGTAACTCTCCTCGAACCTGTTCGCATGGACAAGAACCCTCAAGAACCCTTCAATGGAGATTAAAAGCCATTTCAAAGAAGGGACATACTTGGCGCAGCCTTCGGAAATATAGGGCCCTGCGATGTTGATTGGCATTCTTGTACATAAGACGTTCGAATATTATCATTTCATTACTCAACTGAAGAAGAACTTTCTGAAGGCGATGCATAATAGCTGCAGAGGGATGATGCTCCATCACAGACTGCAAAAGGTTGAACATCCCAAAATGCATTTATTTGATTGATAATGCAGAAATAATAATCAAAATTAACTTAAACTATGTTTCTTTAAGGTACTAGCGACCCAAATATCTTCGCTATGGAGAGATTATGGTGTCATGGAGAAAGTATTGCTTCATTGCATCTATCAATAGCAATTGATATATTTAAAGTATAATTTCTTTTAAAACACTCAAGATAACCTAGAAAAGAAGTTTCAAAAACAAAGATAAGTTCTTTTTCTTTTGATTAGGCTGCTGCAAACAGTTTTATTCCATTACAACTATGATTTAAATGCAATTGAAGGTCCAGAATGTACTATGAAGCACCCTTTGAAATCAAAGATGGTGTGTATACTCAATAATTTTCTACAACACTAAGAATTGGCTAATACCCTAAAAGTAAACAATTAAGCATAGAATTGGTTAATACTTTGGTCCAAAGCAAACAGAAATTCTGATCTGTTGAATATAAATACTTCTATCGAAAGGAGCATCTACAAGGAACAACATTATAACTTGCAAATTACAAATCCTCTTAAAAGAAGCTATTGACTAGCGATTTCATGTAGCCAGTGAACTTTGTCCAGATTGTAAATTTCTTAACAAACATGAATGGTATGGTTCGAGCAAAGTCATGTGAAATCTTGACGAACTATAACCAGCCATCCTACTAGCTAGTAAACAAACTAATAAATTTTTAAAAATTAATGTTTTTCCCGTTTTTTATCATGTTTCAATCGTTAATGTAGACATATATACTGTAAATAAAAGAGAACACAATAATAGGAGAACAGCCTTAGTCTAATGAGGGCTAAGGAAAAAAAGTATGTTCATATGCACAGAATCTCAACACTCTTCACATTAATCTGCAAGACCCAGTAAGCGGATTTGATTTCTAACCCTAGGATGCAAAATCTCCACATGACACTAATCCAATGTGATAAAAATGCACTCAAACTGTCATCAAATGAAGGAAAATTCCTAATAAGCAGGTTTTGGCCCACTATGGAAGCTAATGGAAAATAAGGATCAACAGTATGTGGGGATTTCTCACTAGAACTGAAGAGGCAAGCTCGTCAAAAAGAACAATCACAGCTTTCATTAGTCCCATCACTCTTACTTAAGCTACAAGTCAATCAAGGGCTACACAAGTGGGCTCCCGACCAGGACATTGTAAAGGGGTTACAATATATCAGGCAATAGCAATTTTTCGTGCACATAAGCCCCAGCCTGGTGGATCACATTCTCACCACCCTTGTCATCGGATACCTCTTCAGTTCTATTTCTAATTACTTAGTTACTCTTCTCTGTGGAGAAGAAATATGGGACCGAGTCTTAACAAGGCAAATAACTGGAATGATTTAGAGAGCCCTTTAGTCTCAAGGATTGCCCACATGATAAGGAGCAAAGCATTGGTTCTCTATATATAATCTGGTCAGAGAAGGGATTATTCCAATCAATCACGTGCATCCAACGGCTTTGGGAGATCCATAAATGAAGGTACTCAAGGTTGGCACTTATGTCATCAAAAAAACTTGGTGAACATAGAGACGTTCATTGTTGGTATGCTGAAATGCAACAATGGTTTGAATGATATGGCATAAGACTAAATGCACAACCCCCATTCCAATATAGCTTGGATTGTCCCCATCTAAACATGACCAAAGTGGAAAAGAATAGCGTGATCCGAACTTAACTTGAAAAAACAAGATAACATAGATCAGCCCCAAAATATCACTTGGTAGGATGATGGCCCACT
Organism: Azolla caroliniana; assembly: GCF_043228905.1. NCBI lineage: Eukaryota > Viridiplantae > Streptophyta > Polypodiopsida > Salviniales > Salviniaceae > Azolla > Azolla caroliniana. The sequence continues at coordinate 18,696,960 of NW_028230443.1, forward strand.
ATAAGACACTCTTTTTACACGCATAGGAGGATGGATTCATCATCAGTGTCATAGGGCAGCTGCAAACTTCATCACATCAGTTAAAGATTGACGTACACAGATGCACGAATACCTCTAAAAGAAAGAATTTGCAAATTGTACCATTAGGGAGTGAAATCTGAAGAACACTATGTTTGTCACTATAGTGTTTTATATGAAATAAGAGGGAGATACCATATTGCATCTTTAAACAAAGCTTTGGCCCACTATGCAAGGTAATGGAATATGAGGACCAACTCTGCTTGGGGCTTTTCTTGATAGAACTCAAGAGACACAGGGAAAAGTTGTTGAAGGACAATAGTACAGCCACACAAGCTTATCAAAAAAAGAACAATCACAACTTTCTTTAGCCCCATCACTCCTGCTCATGCTACAAGTTAATAAAGGGCTACACAAATGGGCTCCCGACCAAGACATAACAAACGAGTTACAATAGATCAAGCAATAGCAATTTGTCGTGCACGTAGGCCCCAGCCCCATGGACCATGACCTCAGCACCCTTGTCATCGACAGATAAAGGCCATTATCTCCCGCCTCGCAGGTGCTTCCCTCACTTCTGAGACCTCTCCATTCTGGATCGACCTATGCTAGAGATCTTTCAAAGACAAAAGTTACTACACTTAAGATGTAATCTCTTGTTTGGTCCTATAGGCCATTTTGGCTTCTTAAGAGACATTACTATATCTTTCTTTCTTTCTGGTTGTTGACTTGGTGGTTACACTATAGCATCAAAGTCATAAAATTGAGAGAACTCAAGATCGATCCTCACTTATCCCATTGATCACAATCAGTCTCTCATGGACATTAAAAAGCTATCTATATATTTCGTGGACCAAGCAAAGGCACAAAAGAAGAAATTTGTCTGGATTCTTTGTAGATTTCCATTAAGCCTTTGATATTGTACCGAGGGAACAGCACCTACAAAGATTCCGTGCACTCAAAATTCCATCGGACATGATATGGGCTACATATGTGCTATATGAACAAGTGCTTGGACGAATTAGGTGTTTGGTGGGAGCTTTCAAAGGTAATCACAATCACCATTGGTATGAAGCAAGGATCCCCACTCTCCCTACCCTCTTCGAACTCTACATCAATGAGGTAGCGGACTACATCATACATGGAGATGGGCAGGGAATCAACATATTAAGCACAAGTGTTCAAATCCTTTTTTATGATGACAATAGACTTGGTCTCAAAATCTCATGCAGGCCTATAGCATCTCAATGCCCTAGATAGTTTTTGTTGCAAAAAAGGCTCATGGTAAACCTAGGAAAGACTAAGACCATGATCTTCCACACATCCACACAGACTTGACAAGCCATCTCCAACCTATCAAGAGGGCAAATTGAAGCAGTAGATTCCTGGGTATATCAAGAAGTCACATTTACAAGCACGAGTGAGCACTTCTTTATAACCTGAGCTGACAAAGACTGACTCATTCAAGGATAAGCAACTCTATATTCTCGAACAACAATGCCACTAGGCACACTTCCAAAAGCCCCATGCCAAAGTATGGTTATTCGCTACCAAAGTCACCACTACCCTCATGTACAATGGATCCATGGGGGCTCCAAACCTACCCCTGTACATGTTGTCACCGATGATACATAGCAAAGCATCCACCCAACACAATCATTTCTGCTGAATTGGCAACACTGTGCACGATGGTAGAAGCATTATTCCAAACAGTGAACCTCATCAATCAAATTCACACCATGCCATGTCAAAGAATTACATGTAAGGAATTTGAAGCATCAAAGCAATCAACAACAACAGTATGTGCAGAAAGATCATGGTACTCACAAGTGATGAAAAATGGTAGCTTCATATATGTGAATTTGTGCTAGTCATGACATTAGCTATAGGTTAGGAAAAAATAAGAGACATTTCTTATGAACATGGATTAATTGATGACCAGCTCACCTTTTGTCGTCCTTGCTTCAAACTCCCTCATCCACGTCTTTCTCCCCTTTGAGTGACTCCTTCATTCGTCTCTTCTGCATTCACCCGAGCAAGAAAACCATAATAAAATTTTCCAAAGAAGGAGACGAAGTGTGCACACACCAACCTAACACAACCCAAGTAAAGAGAAGAAGTGTGCACACACCAATCTAACACAACCCAAGTAAAGAGAAGAAGGACACTCACCAACCTAACACAAACCAGGTAAGAAGAAGAAGAAATGTACACTCACCAACCCTCAAACAAACCAAGTAAGAAGAAGAAGAAGAAGAAGAAGAAGAAGAAGAAGAAGAACTCACAACCTCTCCCAAACCCTCTAAAATCCCCAAAAATGGTGAAACCCAAACATTTCAATCAACTAAGATCTTTGATTATCATTTAGCATGCTTGGGACTCAATGGTACATTATTAGTCAATCTCTAGCATGATTTCTCAACTTCATTTAAGTATATTCCTTTACCATGTTGACTCATTCTCCAAAAAAATTGACTAGAAAGTTATAATCTAGCTAAGTTAGGCTATAAATGAGTCATTGAAACAATGAAACATACACATAGATTGAGCAAGAACGTTTGCATAACTCTTGGAATTGTCCATTCCACCCTACTCCAAATGAGATAGACGTAAGATAACTTATGGAATGAAGGCCTCTAAATCATATAATACTAGAGAAATCTTATCAATTGAGTCGTAAATAATGAAATGTAAAAAGTGCTGATTGCTCAATGCAATGTCAACTTGAGAAATGTTATATCGATTGCATCTAAATGGATCTTGCAAATTGAACTTCTTGAAAATGTTAATCTTAGGTTCCTTCCATTGACATGGTTGGACAAATGTTAATCCCTTGAGCTCCTTGATGTTGATTGTGACTTGAACTTAATATTTTAGGTTATGTAAATTGAGCCAAGTGAGCTCAATTGCATTCGCTTATAGGCAAAGATTGTTTGCTAGCTTGATAATGCTTTGCAAGGAGGACACCATGCTATCAAATTTCTAGTGTCTTAGGACAACCTCAAATGAAGTGAGCATGGTGTAAGCACCAACATTGTTGTATTTAGGACTCACCCCAGGACTCACCTCATCATAGCTTTCTGCATGATGTTGGTATCTAAGTGGCATGCACACATTAAGGCATGCACACATTAACTAATTAATCATGACATGAGGGAGCTGTGTTTTCTCTTAATTGTGATGTATCATAACTAGATTATATTGTGATCATTGGTTATTGAAGAATACTCTCTTCCTCATAGGAACCTTATTATTAAGCATGCTAAAGTATAGAAGATAATACTCATTAGTGCCCTTCACGAGAAGTAATTCTAAGCATATGAATAAACTTCGTAAGCAATCTGACTCCCCTAAGTGAAATTTCCCACTATCCAGATTGCCTAAACAAACATGAATGCAATTTCAGTGCAACAGAAAGAAAGAAGGATATACTAACAGAGAGAAGAATGAATCTGAATATGAAATCATTTCCAGTCCAATTCTCTGAAAGGAAATATGCTTCAGTATGATTAACAAAAATGTTTCTTTTATTTTTGAATCCTGTCATCATGTCTTCGACGCTTGCGATGAAATTCCGTTTGCGGATATCCTGGATATTCACATTTGAAGTAGTGTGGGATAGATACTTCAATCGAAAGTACTGCTTGGGGACTGCCTTTTTGGCGTTAGATAGGCAAGCAACAAGCCTTACAGTTATTGGATATAGGATCCTAAGAAAGCAAATTAATATAGTATATGTGATTACCTGAAGGCGTGTACTGTGTAGGCTGCAGGCAGCAGGAGGTCATCGCCGTCCCCTCTCCCTCTCTCTCTCTCTCTCTCTCCCTCACGTCTGTGAGGAGTCTCGTGAACCGTCACTCCGAGTGGAGACAGCAGACTTAGTGAATTGTCAATCTAGTCTCTCTATTATCTAACCTAATTAAATCCCATAAACAGCTGAACCGGTTTGAGCCGGTTTGGCAAGGCTCAACCCAAGCCAAGCCGAGATCAAACCGTTTAGGCAGGCTCAAGCCTAAGCTGAGCCGAGCCGCTAAGCCGTTTTAGGCTTGAGCCGAGCCGTTTCCAATCCCTGGTCCAAACCTAAGAAGTATAAGCGTAAGGAGGATACAAGCTTCGACAAATTTGGAAGAGGTTAGAACGATAAGTTGAATCATTCAAGAAGCTAGTGACCACGTAAAATTGTTGTTGCACTGACAAATCTAGGACTTTATGCACTACCCCATAAGGGGGGAAGAGAACTTTTATGTTCCCAAAATACCCTCCATTGCCAATAATTGCTATTAAACAAAAAAACTCAACTCCTCCCCCCGAACTATCCGTACAATTAGAACATGTGCACACATTTACTCATAAACACAAATGCACACACACAATCACACATATACACATAAAAAAATACACATCCATACCCACATTATTGCTTCACACACGTAAATCGTTTAACTCACTCACATACACATCATCACACATTCACAAGAATGAGCTCATGCATTCTCATGCCAACAAAAACATTGCACGCACACATTTGCAAGCACATGTGCATGTGCACTTACATATATCCACGACAATACGCGCACATTTGCATGTGCACATACACTTAAATATATCCACAACACACACATACAAAATCACACTCACGATTATTATAGCATAAAAAGTTCAAACACACGCGAACATTTGCACATAATCATAGTGCTTGCAGTAGTACATTTCCATGAAAACCCATATCCATTCACGTGATACTTACATGCACAGTTACACATTTTGGCACTTCCAAATTTGAAACACCATTCCACAATGTTATACAGTGCACCCTATGCCTCAATGTCAACTTTTTATCCTTGGGATACAACATTGTGGTTTTCAGTAATGGAAATGGAGAATGGAGAATGCACGTATGGTTCATACTATGTATGCATAAGAGCATTTGATGTTCATAAGTCTGAAATTACCTTATACTAAATAATGAGTACAAAAGTATGGTAAATACCATACTTCGAGGGTGTTTACCATACTCGAATGATATTGAAACCTACGAGAATGCAAATGCACGTATGGACAAAATAACGAAAAATTTGAAATCTCTGAGACATAAAGCTGAGATGTCTCCAGCCTTAGAAGAACTAAGCTGACAAATCATGAATCATAGAACGCTTGAATGCTGGAAGGAATAAAGAAAATAAATAACTTGACTCCAAAGAAGTAGCGAGGAGACCAAAAAAAAAAAAAAAAAAAAACTCTAAAATCTTGCAGAAACCAGCAGAGGGGATTCGCGGAGTAATCTCGAGTCCTGCTGAGATGTCTGAGAGGTATTGGACGCTCATGAAACTATTGGATTACTTACAAGCTCCGATTGATTGATCGATCTATCTTTCCTTTCCTTTCATCTTTCATTTCCTTTCATCTTCGATTTACGCGGACGAATATACAGACAGATGCTAAGGAATCAGGTTTCGGAGGCAGAGCGAATCACAGCAGAAGAAGGGAAAGTTGAACAGAAACGGCAGGGGGAGCTTGGAAAAAGCATAGTGGTGGCGCAAACGGCGACAAAATCACAGAGATAGAGAAAGAGAGAGAGAGAGAGGATGGTACTTACCTGCAAAGGACGATGGATCGGAGACGCAGCCTGGCAAGGATCGGCGTGATATTATAGCAGCAGAAAGGGAACGGAATGGAAAAGGGAGGGGAAAGAGACAGAAGAAGAAGAAGAAGAAGAAGAAGCATGTCCAAAAGACATACATACATACATACATACTCTACATACTTAACTTCTTCTGCTTCGCATGCGCGGCCTTCTCTGTCTCTCTGTCTGTCTGTCTCTGTCTGTTTGTCTGTCTGTGTCCGCATGCTTCTGCTCCTGCTCCTGCTCCTGCTCCTGCTCCTGCTCCTGAAGCTCCCTGCATGTGAGCTCTTCCTTCCGCACGTGCCGAACACACGAGGTGACGTCCGTCAGTTCGTCCGTCAGTCAGTCAGTCAATCAGTCCGTCAGTCAGTCCGTCAGTCAGTCAGTCCGTCAGTCAGTCCGTCAGTCCGTCCGTCAGTCAGTCAGTTCGTCAGTTCGTCCGTCCGTCAGTCTTCTTTCTTTCTTTCTTCCGTCTGTTTTTTGTGGAATCCCTCCCTTAGTCTCCTACTTTCTAATATGGCTTGTGTATGTTCTCGTGCTTTATATATATAGCATGAGTTTTTTGGCAATCGAAAACTGAACCGCAAAACCCAGGGCTGAACGGCTTCAACGGTTTGGTTCCATTCGGTTCAAGTTCAGGTTTTTTTGTAAATGTTTCGGTTATGGTTCAGTTTGGGGGGGTTTATCTGTGATCGGTTCGAGCCTTTTATCTGTTAAAACGGTTTAAAAAATCCAAATTTTAACTTTTTTAGAACTCAAATGTTAATTTTTGAATTTTGACCTAACTTCAAAACTCAAAACTGAACCGCGAAACCACGGTTTCACTAGAGTAGGGTTATAGTGAAAAACTTTAGTATATGCGGAACCACATTCAGCCAAATTTGGCTGCAATATGAGGTTTTTTACCGGCCCTAACAAGTATATATCCCCTTTTTCTGGGTGGTAGCCTAGCTTGTATCAAAGGTGTTGTTGGCAAAGGCTGAGAGTTGTTTTCATGGATTATAATTAGCCTTATCTTGCAAAATGTGATTGCTTATATTTGGTCCTTTTTTGATGATATATATTTGTGGAGTGGTGACTATTATGTACAATTTGTATATTGCCTTTGGTTATGTTAATTTTAATACCAATGGAGCATATTTTTTATGGGAAAAAAAAATCGCGGTTTTCATAGGTTAACAGTTTTAAGGTTTGAAAGTCTCTCAAAACCGTTTGGTTTTTGAGCTTGAATTTTTTTGTAACCGTTCAATTTAAGTATGTAGTTTTGATTTACAAAGTTTTGTGGTTCGATTCGGTTTAAGTTTCAATTTTTTTTAAACGGTTTGAGTTTGACACTTTGGAACTGAACCGAACCGTTGCCGATTGTTACCTCTCGCAAGAGGAGCCTTCGTTATATCTATCAATCCATTTGCTATGGGAAGTGTGCTTCACATTCACGTCTTTTTCCCTCTTGTTTGGATTTTTTGTGTCTATCTGGTTGTCATTGCATCGGTGTTAATTAACCTTTTAGGGGAATCCTCGTTACTTAAAGTACAGTCATTTGTCTTCTTATCGAGATTCACGAGATCCTTCATGTCTTTCTTAGCCAGCCATGAGTGTGAGAGGAGGTATGTGTTCATGTTTATCTACTCATATATGTATATCATTCATGGAATCATTGTTGGGATTTTGAGGGAACTCACTGATTGCTAATTGCTAATCCATTGAAAGATTTAGCATTCTATTTGTAGAAAGCTTTTGCTTCCTTCGGCATCGAATGTCTTGAAACGTTTCAGCTTTGACTAGAACAAACTTGAAGAAAGATCCTTGATCCAACTACTATAACACTCGTTCTTAGAAATGAAACTTCTCCATCAGTTTAATGTTGTATGTACTTTTTATCTTCTCCCTTTTCATGATCAATGTTCCTTTTATAGCTCCTATGACCGACATAAAATTTTGGAAAAGACATAGAATGCAAATGTTTTATATATAGGTGGAGTAAGGCTCAATGACAACTCATATAAAACGCATACATTTCCTTGTACCAAACATGTCAATAAAGTGGCACAAATGATCAAATACCTCATTCCACTCCTCTTATTTCCACATTTGTTAGTGCCTAACATCGCACTTACTAATAGAAGTAAGATCATTTCATCATGAATTCCAATGAAAATAAGTCATCTTGATTTGAATCGCTCCGTTTATTTTTTACATGTTGTCGGCATCCCACTTGAACCTTCATTAGGCTCTTATACAACATCATGGCATGATCATCCCATGCTAGAGCAGTGGTGAGAGATGTGCATATGCACACCCACCTCCAATCCAAGCAAACAAGAAAACTTTCCACGAGGTTTTAGTTTTTTAGATACATAAGTGTTTGTCTATGCACATACCCCAATATCATGGGTTTGACCCAAGAAAACAACTCACACACTTCGCGTCCTTTTCAATAATTAGACTATCCGAATTGTCAAATAACAATGGTGCCAAATGTGGCAATAATAAGAATGCATGTTGGGAGACGTCAAATTTGTTCACGCGCAAGGCTTGCCACTTCCTTCACAAGATATTGAAAGCACGCACGTAAACTAGACCTGAAACATACCATATGTGAGGAGGTGGGGATATAAACCTAGATAATGCTTAGAAACGCGATGATTGTAGTTAGATAGTTCTTACATGCAGTCAACATCCTACTTGAACCTTCATCATGCTTTGATGTAATATCAACCTAGATAGTTCTTACACGTTGGCATCCCCCTTGAACCTTCATCAGGTCATTCTAATACAATATCAAGCTAATATAGCACGATGATTGTAGCTAGGTAGTTCTTACATCAACATGTTGCTAACATCCCACCCAAACCTTCATCAAGCTCCTATGCAATATCAAGCTAGATAGTTTGTACACATTGTTGGCATCCCACTCGAACCTTCATCAGGCTGCGCGTGGATACAATATCAGGCTAAGGTAGCATGACGATTGTAGCTAGACACTGTAGTCAGGCAGTTCTTTTACACGTTGGTCGGCATCCCGCTCGAACCTTCACTGAGCTGCCACGATACAACAACAGGCTTCGGAGAAAAAGGCGTGACAGGAACACCTTCGTAGGCCGCGTTGCCCATATGCCAAGAAATGGCCAGGTACGAGAACCACCGAGAGAACAACCAACCAACAAAAACACACACAAACTTTACTTGCATTCTCATGTGCTCTCTCTTTTGTGTCTCTATTTTCTCTTCATTCTTCTTCTTCTTCTTCTTCTACTACTAATAATACTACACACAAATAAAACCACACAACAAATCAAATCAGCAAACAGACGAAGAAGAAGAAGAAGAAGAAGAAGAAGAAATACAAGAAGCTGAAGAAGAAGAAGAAATACAAGAAACAGAAGAAGAAGCAGAAGAAGAAACAGAAGAAGCAGCAGAAGAAGAAGAAACAGAAGAAGCAGCAGCAGAAGAAGAAACAGAAGAAGCAGCAGCAGAAGAAGAAACAGAAGAAGCAGAAGAAGAAGAAGAAGAAGAAGAAGCAGAAGAAGAAGAAGAAGAAGAAGAAGAAGAAGAAGAAGAAGAAGAAGAAGAAGCATCTTGGCCGCACCATCGCCATCGCCATCGCCATGGCCATGGCCGCCGCTGCAGAGCTCCCTCACGAGCCGCCCAGGGGGGGATGGCGCAGCTGCTGGGGCAGGCTCCACTGCTTCTCTCACAGGAAGAACAGAAGACCTAACCATCACCATCACCGCCTCCTGTCTTCTTCTTCCTCCTCCTCCTCTTCTTGTCCCCCCATCGCTTCTGCAATTCCTCCTCCTCCTCCTCCTGTCCTTCCCATCGCCGCCAATTCATTCTCTTCTTCTTCCTCCGCCTCTTCTCCCTTCGTCCTCGTCCCCCCTCCTTCTCCTTCTCCTTCTCCATCTCTCCAGAATCCCTCGCTTGCCATGGCTGCTTCCTCCTCCTCTCCTTCCTCTGCCCCTCCTGCTTCTGTCTACTCCTCCGCCATGAATTCTCGACCTTTCTACTTCGATTCCGTTCTCGTAACCCCTCCCCTCAACTCTACCTTCACCACCGAACCTACCACTCCTCTCTCTACCGCTCCCTTCACTCCGCCTCCCGAGCTTGCTCATCTCACCACGCCGCCATCACCAGAGCTCCCCTTTGCAGAGCTCTTTGCCGCAGAGCAGAAGGTCAATGGCGACCTTCATTTCAGGGCTTCTTCCAATTCGAATCTCGACCTTGTCTATCGTCTCTACCCCGTCTCTGCCATGGCAAATGGAGATACTCAAGAAACTGTCTCCTCAGAAGAGAATAACTACTCCCCTTTGCCTCAAAGAGTTGCATTCTTTGAGAAGACTATGCTCATGGACCCTTCCGCTACTAGAGTGGCCTTCTCGGAGAAGAATATTCTGGTAGATTCTGCTAGAACTAATCATCACACTTCATCTAATCCTCTGCAAGAAACAGATGTCCTTCTTCATCCTTCTTCTGCAGATCTCTGCAATGCTAAGCTGTTCTCCGAATCTCTTCTTCTTTCGGCAGATCTTGCCTCATCAGAGAGAGAATTGACAGGAAATTTCAGTAATTTGTATCCAAATGAAGTCTTTTTCCACAATAAACACCCTTTCATGGAGCCTTCACATGAGTATTCAAGCTCCATTGTACATAAAAATGATAGCACCGTTCTTCCACACGAATTTCCAGAAGACCAAAGAATTAAAAAGCCCCTCTCCGAGAATACATGGAAGCTTCTTTACTCGGAGATAGAAACAGTAGAAAATTGCAGCAGTCTATGTCCAAATGAAGATTTCCCTGAGAAGAAGACAAAGAAGCAGGCTTTCATGGAACCATCACACGTGGATTCGATCTCCTCTTCTGTACAGGAGGGGCTTTCAAAGGCTTTGCAAGAAGACCAAAGAGCTGAGAAAGCTCCTTCAGAGAAGCCATGGAATCTTCGTAATGATAGCAGGGGAGAGTCAGAAAGTGGTACTTCTGCACAATCAGAAGAAGAAGAAGAAGAAGAAGAAGAAGATCAGAAGTCAGAGGTGGAAGGCAACATAAAAATGCATTCCTCTGTTAGAGGTTTAGAGTGCTTTATAGATAGTGTTATAACTGAAACAAGAGATGATGGGGATGGAGAAGAAGATTGCCCTGAATCTAATGTCATGGCCTCAAAGCAGTGCAGAGATTTGTCTGAAGGTTCTCCTGATCAAACGAAAGACATGGCAAACATCTCAATTCAGAACAAGGAGAATTCAATTGATCGGGAGAGAAGGTTCAAGCAAATCATACATTGGTTGCAAATTGAAGTAAGTTCTCATCATCACGATGATAGTCTCATTTAATTTTTAGCATTGGATTCATTATTATTTGGATAAAGTAAGTGTTTGTCATTGTATGAATTAATGTATGTTTCTTGCCAGTCTGTTGATTCGTTAGACTCTAGTCATTCTAACTGACTGGTCAAGGCAACTGATTTATCGGCCTTTTGTTTGTAATTAATTAGTTAGGTTCATGTCGTCAACTGATTATATTTGCTCTTTTTGTAGACTATTCAGCTAGGCTCTCATAGTTAACGAATTTGTGACAATTTATTAGGCTGTTGTTGTTTGGTGTTTGTAAAATGAAGTGCTAAGTGTTCCCTTTTCTTTTCGTTTTGTATGCTTGCTTTTAGAGGGTCTAGGTTTAGGATTCAATAGCTAATTTCACCTGAATATATGGTATCTTCTTCCTCAGCATGCAGTTAGAAAGATATCAAAACATTGTGAAAAAATGTCGAATTCTTTTTAACACTTTAAAGATTAACAATTGAGAAGACAGTTTAAAGTTCGAAGCTTTGAGATTGACAAAACGAGAAAACAATTTAAAGTTTGATGCCTGGATGTTTGAAAGGATATATCAGAGAATTCAAATGATAAAACTGAATACTCTAGAATAAGAATCACTGGAGACATGGAGTCGAGAACAAAAAGAGGCTAAGTGCATACGACAAAGAAGTCCGAGAAGTGATTAAGCTTCCTGACCATAGGTATCATCAATCATGGATGTTGATCGTCTGCAAATAGGTCAACGATTCTTGTTTCATCCTCGTAAAAAAACAACTGCAAGTTTTGTATTGATGAAGATGAGAACATTATTTACCCTTTCTAAACCAAGCAAGTTTGGTTTGTCTTCTTGTATACTACATGGCTATATGTATGAAGAACTTTATACCAGTGGACAACAGTTTTTGACCATAGTATCGATGATTTTCATGTTATGTGTCATCAGCGATTCCACTCTATAATCCATTAGAAGCTAATAGACTCATAGTGGATTCATCATGTTGAAAAGCTGTCGTAAAATGCCAGGCAAACAGAAGGAAGGTGATTATTCCCTGGCCTTCTTGATAATGAGGTCAACCCAATGTAACTTTTCTATGTCCTTGAGGATGTTGCTCAAATGACAGCCGTAACCTGACTGACTAGAACAATTCGAGTAGTTAAGCTTTCATTGTATACAAGACATGCTGACTTTGTGTGGACGGTATGTAGTTGATCCTATGTGTTTATGGTATTTAATGGTAGAAACAATTCATCATAGTAAGCTGCGATTTTGGCATGGATGATAGCTATATACATTGGTTCAACATTTTCGTAGCCATGTTGAGTCGTAAGGACTTCTCTTCTTGCAGTTATTGAACAAGAAACATTGCACCAGATTTGAGCCCTCATTGTGCAAATTATAGTCTCAGTTTATAAGGGTTGAGGTTTTCTCTAATATATGAATATGCACATTGATAGCCAAACAGTTAGCCTAATCTTATTTATTATGGTCCTGATGCTTACTCTTGCTTCTACCTCATAAATTCTTTAAGTAGTTTTGGGCACTAATTACATAAAAAAGCTGCTACTTGATTGTTTTTAATGAGCTGTGCAAGCAGAAAAAGCTGAAAAGCTGTTTTTTTTGTCAGGTGCTGCTTCCTTGTTGTAGCAACCGCTTTTTTTTTATGTATGGTTATGTGTGTATCATGATTCATGTATGGCCACTTGTTATTCACATTTTATTAATCTCCTTATTGTTTTTCATTAGGTAGTTTAGTGATAGTAAATAACTAATTAGGACCTGATTTATGCTTGTATACAGTTTGTTTTTTAATCTTAAAGAATCTTGTGTTATAATTTTCCATCTGCAATTTGCATGATTTTATTTATGTAGAGGTGCAAAGAAAAACTGTAGGCATTTCTTGATTAAAGAATCTTGTATCATAATTTTCCATCTGCAATTTGCATGATTTGATTTATGTAAAGGTGCAAAGAAAAACTGTAGGCATTTCTTGATTAAAGAATCATGTATTATAATATCCATCTGCAAATTGCATGATTTTATTAATCTAGAGGTGCAAAGAAAAACCGCAGGCATTTCTTGACTCTATTGCATCAGGCAGTTTCCATGATTCCATTGTTTGCCCAAGGATTCTGTTTTGTATTGTTTTTTGTTTCTCCTCGATTTTTTTATAAAAGCCCATAATGTTATTTCTAACCTCACATAACAGTTTGCCTATTTCAGCTTGCATGTTGCTGTGAATTTAAATCTTACATTATATTGCTGGTTTTACCTTTACAATAACATTCTTTTGGTGCCCTAAGTAGTAAAATAGTGTGGAAACTGATCCTTTCTGACATTGATGACATTATTTATCTTCTCTTTGTAGCTATGCCAATGTTCTTATATTGATAATTTGCTGAACTCGTTTCCATTTGATTTGCTTTTCCTGATCAGGCGAAATCACAAGCAGAAAGCATTTTCAGACTCTCAGAAGAATTGTCATGCCAAGAAGCTGCTTTTCTTGATCTGCAAGAGCAACGTCTCGCTGATCTCGGCATTGATCTTCACAGCGTGAGCCGAGAATTATCGAGTACAGAAGTATCATAGAAAAAGGAAGGAAAAAAGAAAATTGTGAAGAGAGAAAATGGCCATTTAAACCTGTGTCAAATCAAATTTTGTTGTGTAACCAAGAGAGGAAGAAAGAAAAAGAAGAAGATCTATTTTTCTCATAAGAATTTTGGGAAATGCGAGATCAATCAGCTTTTTCAACTTATGTCTCTTTCATGATTGATCTTAGGATTAGTTAGTCACACTCATAATTGTACTGAGAGTAGTGATTTGATTGTATTAAATGGGAAAACATTTGTTTGCCCCGTTGTCGAATCGAGCTCAAAAGCAAGACACCCTGAGAGGCATGTCCGAATATTCAGATAACATATTTCTGAAAAAAGTATATCCTTTGGAGGATTTGAATGCAATGATGCATTGTCTCAAAAAAGTATATCCTTGGGAGGAGGATTTGAATGCAATGCATTGTCTCGATACAGATATTCTGCAAGTAATTATTTGGATGTAATTCATTATTCCAAGGTAAATTCAGGAATTTTGTCTTTGCTTTCTCTTGCCATTTATGGCAAACTAGGAAATCATGATAAAATGCTGCAAAACCGATTAGAATTCAGAAGAAAATCTCTCTATGTAAAATGCGTGCTGAATTTTGTTCGGCTAGTAAATAGTTTGAATTTGCAAGCATAAAGAACTAGACCGGTGCTTTGTTGCCTCTTCCTTGACCACCGGAAACCATATTTTCTCTAGAAATTGAAGTTTTTTCGGCCATCAATATTATTTTAGTAATTATCATGATTAAATTCGGTCTTTGTTTTCTCTAGACATTTATGGCAAAATGGGAAATCATGAGAAAATGATGCAAAACTGATTGGAAATTGGAAGAAAATCTCTCAATGTAAAATGCTTGCTGAATTTTGTTCGGTTAATAAATAGTTCAAATTTGCAAGCATAAAGAACTAGACCAGTGTTTCATTGCCTCTTGACTGCTGGAAACCATATTTTCTCTGGAAATCGAAGTTTTTTCGGCCAGGAATATTATTATCGTAAAGATGAAATTCTAAATCAACATATAGTCTGGACTCTGAACAGCAATATTAATGCCCACATTGAGATAAATCTTTTAAACTAGATTGAAGAAACAAGTCTTTAATGAAAAGAAAAGTTAAAATATTGTGGCTAGGTTATCATGGTTTTTTGCTCCTATCCTCACCCTAGTGCGTTGCCACATATGACAATAAATAGAGATAAAAAGGCATAAGATGCCCCAACATTTTCGTTTCCATGCTCCCATAGATCGATGAAGCAATTTATTGTTTATAGGTTCACGAGCGTACCTGGCTAAATTGCTTCAATTTAGGCAAATATACAGACATGATGCTGTAGCAGAAAATTAAAAACTTGTGCTTTTTAACATGGGTTCGAATCTCGAGCAAAGGGATTCGATGTATAAAAAATGATTCATCTGATCATGCACATTGATGCTTTCTATCAATTTGTATGCTACCACCCGAGGTTTGACAACATTAATAAAATGACACCAACAACTACTACAATGAATGTTTTGCTAAGATTGTTGGCAAAAAAGATGGCTCATCAATGTGCAAATATCACTTGCACATTAAAGGTAGTGACCAAACGAAGGGAAATTTGCATAGATATTCTTATATACAACACGTGGGTATATTTAGAGTATATAGGTAGTTCAATGACACAAAAATCTTAATCAAGGCTTATCTATTGGATTAATATGTATTCAGAACCAAGTTGATATAGGCTAATAATGAATCGAAGTTACTTCTAATTCTCCCAATTCATATTTTCATTCCAATTTCGCACTTCCTAAGTAGAGCCCATTTTGTCACAATAACAACACAAATTAAAAACATATGCATTGTGTGCTCCCTTGACCAGTACCATGATGGTGAATCGGTATGCCACAAAGATAAGAAATATATGAACCAATCATCTCAATTCGAAAGAGATTACGTCAAGTTATAAAATGAGAATCAGTGTTACCCAAGACACGTGACAAATTCAAAAGGTTATGTTAAAATAAGTGAATGTATGACTGGATTTTTTTGTCGCTATCCCTCGTTCAAAGAGAGGAGAGTCTCAATGACTATTTGTTCACCAGAACTAGAAGTCAAGATTATGGTCGAAAAGGATCCTGTGAAACTAGATATTGCTTGGTAGGGTTCGAACCAATCATCTCAATTCGAAAGAGATTACGTCAAGTTATAAAATGAGAATCAGTGTTAGGCAATCCAAGACATGTGACAAATCCAAAAGGTTATGTTAAAATAACTGAATGTATGATTGGAATTTTGAGTCCACATTTCACGAAGACTATCCAACGTCTATAAATTGTACAAGCAATCTTTCAAAACGTATCCATCCTTGTTCAAAAAGAATATAAACAATCGAGTTGCCCTTGATTGTTGTGTGGCACACAAATGTCGTTGATTCTATGTGACAAAGCACATGTCAGTTGAGACACAACATTTACCTTCCAAGGTGAGTCGAAGCATCTCTAATTAGGTGTGGTAAGGGACATCCTCGCTACACCACACTCCAACTTTTCCCCCCCATCATGCTTATAAATGAGCTTTAATATTTGTAGGTGAAGCCCCACATACGTAGCATGCATCTTTTTCCTTTGAAATATCCATAAACATATTTTGTAATGAGTTTAGGTGAAGCCCCACATATGTAGCATGAATCCTTTGCCTTTGAAATATCCATATGCATATTTTGTAGTGAGTTTTGTTGCTTCCTCTAAGGTGCAAAAGGCTACTCATGTAATGTAGCCATATGACATTCCATTTTTTAGTTATATGCTCCAATGTAATCCCCCCTTTCCCCACTAACTATTGGCATTTATTTTCTTTGATTGACATTTAGAGGCAACATTGTAGCAACCAAGCAAACCTATGCACAATCTTGCTATAGTATAGACAAACATAATAACACTCGGTTATCCTACTGATTATTTCACTTCTGGGGAATGATGGTAGAAAGTCTTTATAATGTCCTTGGTAGGTCTAGATCATTGATGCAATTACACAAAGGAAAAGAGTTTCTCGGATACCTTGTAAGTGGACCCCAACTTGTTCGCTTGTTCATCTTTAGCAAGTTCCTTTCTTTGTCCTTCATTGCAACAATTCCCCATGAAGAATTGTGCCTTCAAATAAAGTGAAACTTGACAATGCCTAGACACTTAACTATATTTTGTTAAGATTTAGACTTGCAAGAGTAGGATGTGCAGCATGTGAAGCACTCTTAGGACTTGTGGGCAATGTGAACCTTATGTCTAGCTATAAATTGAGGATGTATAAACTCATGTTAGTAATCGAACACCATATGACATGTAGTATGTAATAAATTGTTGTCCATGCATTTTCTCACTCTCTTGTTAGTTTGTTGTTATGCCGCCAAGGCCTTATGATATTCATTAACTCCATTCTTATTGTTAGGTAAATTAGACAACAAATGTTCAAGGGGAAGATTTAGTGACAAGCTTTGCATTTAACTCCAATAGCTCCCATTTTTGCAAACCATATTTGAATTTAATAAGGAAGTGAGGTTTCCCTATTTGCACCAATAGTTTTTGCATGGTAGCATCCAAATTCACATAAATCAATTGCATGTTCCCCCTTGCACTTGCATGCACATGCACACACACACACACACACAAAAGAATCCACAAATAGTGAAGCGCAAAGTACTTATTGTCGGTTCATTGTTTGAGTGCTTTATTACGTTTTCATTTTGAAAAGCTATTGCTTGAAATGGTGAGTAGAATAAAAAACTTAAAATACATATATTTTTCCCAAATGAATTGAATGGTAAGTGGGGAACCTTTTTTAAATGTCATGTAGACACAAAGATTATCTATTGCCAAAACACACATATTGAGGAGGTTGGTACATGAAGACCAAGGAAACTGGCTACGGTAAAGCTTGAAGAAAGAGTCTATGAGATTCATTATGGATCATGAATCAAAGCGTGGGAGAGAAAAGAGAGATACGCTCCTTAAAAGTAATTTAACATTTTTACGATGTGATCACAAGTATTTAAAGGAGAGAGAATGCTAGTAGTTGATCCAAGACATGGCAAAAGCATAGACCCAAGCTTTAATGTTGTCTAAATACTCTCTATATGGTGAAAACATATGAAGGTATTGTTATACAAAACCATGGTAACATGTCCATGGGAACATGTGCAACAAAACTTTTAAAATTACATCCCAAAAGAAAATGTTGTGATCAAGGACCATGATTTAATAGGGAACAAACTGTGAGCTATTGTGTGTGAAAAATGTTCCAATCGACAAAAATAATACGTAACGTTTCCTAAGGTTGTTTAAAAAGAAACATAAAACAGAATATAAGATAGTTCGATTTTACCAATCACAATCAAGAGAACATTCTACAAGAGTGGATGAAGATGCTGGTGTTTGTATTTGTGTTTGTTAGCATTTGAAAGTTATGATAAGAGAAACTTTTCAATGGAAAAGCAATGCAGAGTACATGTATGTATTGATACACATATGCTTAGACATACACATACACAGCACATAACAACATATACATATACATATACATATACATATACATATACACATAACAACATATGTACGTATACATATACATATAGTGCACCCGATTAGCTTTATAATGAGCACAAGAGTGTCATTCTTACATGATCATTTTAAACTTCCAATTCATGATCAACATCGGTATTTTAAGGAATGGCCTCGAACTCATGCGACACCACAAGATACAAGTCCCCTGTGTATGATGATGATAAGTATTATTTCCCAGAGAAGATTATTGCACGCATTCCCTTCAAATGGGAGGCCGCACCGGGCACCCCCAACAAGAAATTTGATGCAAGGTTAACCAAGAACAACTATATCTTTGGTGGTCATGATAATGGTGCATTAGCTCCGGCCGACAAGCATGTGGGTGCATGTGATGATGGTGCATTAGTTCCCGATGCTGACATGGACGTAGACGTGGCAGCTCACGCGGACAAGGCGGCTGGAGATCATGCCGATGTGGACACAGATGTGGCAGTTGGTGTAGCCATTGACACTGATAAGAAGGCAACCGAATCCTTGAACATAAACTATTACGCTCTTCGGCCCCCTCCTGGTAAGCTTGCTCTCCCCACCCCTTTCCGAGTGAAAGACATCCTAGAGATGCAATATCAAAGTTTGCCAAGGCACCCAAATGGATGCATTGATGATGATGATGATGAAGAAGAAGAAGATGATGATAATGACGATGACAATGACGGCGATGATGAATATTTCAATAAATCTCTGCCGAGATACCATAACAATGGTGGGGGGCGACGTATGGCTAGGTCATTCCGATTCATGTCTTTTCGATCAGGCCATAATGCCAGTGTTGTGCCATTGACAACTGAGAAATCCAAGAGCTCCTCGAATCGTCTTGGTTTGCAAGTGAGAAGCCAGAGCTGCCTTGATACACGTGATATCACTACCATGTCTCCTAGTAATATGTTAGCCATAGCCACCAGTCACAAGTTGAGAGATCTCATGCAACAGAGCAACAATTTCTCAGAGCTGCTCACTTTAGCAAATAAGATTACTGACACCGATCAGACGAAAAAGTCGAAGAGGAAGAAGGAGGAGAAGAAGAAGAAGATGAAGGATCGGATAAGGCACTGGTACATAAATCCAGTTCCTAGTCATGTAAATGCTCAATATGAAGTGGAGGAAGAGCTTGCAAAAACTCTTTGCAGGAACACAACTGATGCAGTTGATCAGTTAGTGCTGGATTCAACCCAATATTCCGACCCTCTCATCGATGACGATGTGAAAATGTGTTCGCCGGAGCATGATCCCACTGATCTTGGAACCCACCACAATCATGAAAGTCCAGCCAAACTCCGTTTTTTCCCGATCTACACTTGCACATCTTGCTGGCGTTAATTTAGATTTAATGCTCTTTTTACAAATCCCCTGTTACAAGATAGGCTAGCCTCTAAATTTACATCTAGTGCCAGAGAGCAAAGCCAGTCTTTTTTATCTCCATTTTCATAAGTTGTGAAATATCTTAGCACGCTTTACATCAGCAGTATCCTGCTTTAATATGATATTATGTACTGTGTTTGGAATTTTATGGAATATTAGTTCGGTTGGATTTACTTGGATCTGATTTATTTGTAAATAAGATGACCATTTTCTAATATACTTGAATATCATTGAAATTTTAATCCCCCATGGCATATATGTTTGCTAGTGTAACATATGAGGCAGCATTATCTGGCTCTAGCTGGAAAACGACATCAGCCAGTTGTTTTCCTCTAATGCCATCCAAATGCATATTACAACAGGCAAGCAAACCCATCCACGAGCTTGCTGTCTTTGCAAATGGCATATTACCGATAATTTCCTCTGCCTCATCTAATCTACCAGCTCGCCCAAGAAGGACAATCAAGCAATTGAAATGATCTATGCATGGCATAAGATTATAGCTATAGCACATAAAGAAGTACTGAAAACCCTCATCCAGAAGCCCACAATGGCTACAAGCTGAAAGAACATTGAAGAATGTTACCCCGTCAGGGTCCACTCCTTCCATTTGCATATGCTTAAGAATGTTGATCACATCCTCAATATGCCCATGCTGATAAAAGACTCCAATCAACGCATTCCATGTGATCAGGCTTCGATTCTTTATCTTTTCAAATGCTTGTTTTGCCTGTCTCAGAGCACCACACTTGCCATACATATGGATGATGGCATTCCCAACCACAGTATTGGCTTCGAGAGAAGCACCCAAGATGCCTGAATGGAGACGCATTCCTTCATCTAACGCTAGAGTGTTTGCACATGTAGCAAATAAAGTGGCATAAGTTACAGGGCTCGGCAGTGTACCCTGACATACCATTTGTTGAGATAATTGGAAGGGTCCAGAAAACTTCCCAAACTCGAGAAAACCACATATCATACTATTCCAAAATACTACACTCGGCTCTGAGATATTGCTATTGAATTGCATCCATGCAAGTTTAAGGTCACCACATTTAGCATACATGTTGACAAGAGAATTCCTGGCATGTGATTCGATACCATCGGCTGCAAGACATGTATGTAACCGGACACCCTCCGCTAGAGCTACCTGGTCAGCACGGTCAGCACACCCCGATAAAATGGTTGTGTAAGTCACCTTGTCGGGGATGAGGCATTCTAGGTGTAATTGCTTGAAGAGTTGAAGGGATTTGTCCCACTCTCCATGCTGGATAGAGGCTCCAAGCATAGTATTCCATAAAATAAGGTTCTTGCATTCAAGCTCTTGATTAAAGATCACCCATGCATCATGTGCACTTTGACACTCACTATATGCTTTCACAAGCGCAGCTCCCAGCGCAAGATGGGAAGTTACATATCCTAGTGATAAAATGTACACATGAATTTGCTTGACTTCTGCAAGTGTCCGGCATGAAGCAAGTACACCAAGAAAACTGACTTCGTCAGGCATGAAACCCTCATGTTTCATTTGCTGAAGTAATAATTGCATTGAATTATGAGCATTTTTATGATTATGCATATAGGTATTATGATTATGCACACATGCATTGATATAGGCATTCCAAGAGACCAGATTTCTCCATTGCAATTGGTCGAAAGCTCTCAAGGAACTTTCTAAACAATGACATTTACCATACATATGGATGAGACTAGTCCCAATGGAGATCTGAGGATCAATACCTGAGCCAACCAAGAAGGCATGGCATTGTTTAGCATCAACCAAAGTCGAGAGAATTGGAAGGATTGCAAGAAAAGTGACACTATCAGGGAGCGTACCTTCCACATCCATTTGTTTGAAAAGGCACAAAGCCACATCTAGCTGGCCATGATCGACATAAGCGGAAATAAGAGCATTCCAAGAGATGACATTCCTCTGTTCCACATTACCAAATGCATTCTTTGCCTCTTGAATGTCGCCACACTTGTTATACATGGTAATGAGGGCAGTGCCCACAATCACATCCATGTGAGCGAGGCCATCGCAACACATCATCTGGACATGCATGATTTTCCCTATCCTCAAAGCTTCTCCATTGGAACATGATGAGATTAGCGTTACGAACATTACCTTGTCTGGGATGAAACCTTGAGACAGCATCCGGTGGAAGAGACAGTGAGCTTCCATGGGGTAGCCATGGCTAGTGAAGGAACCCATCATAATAGAGAAGGAGAAGAGGTTATGTGAGGTCATGTCACAAGATTGGAAGATTGATTTGGCATCCTCTACTGCTCCGCAGGAGCCATGCATATACATTAAAAGGTTCCTTAAAAGGGTGCCCTGTTCTTCGCCACAGGAAACAATGTGGGTATGGATAATCTTTCCCTGTGCCAACAACCTCTGCTTGCCACATAGTTTTAGGAGAGAGGGAAGGTGCATTGAGGATCTGTGACATAGCTTCTGCCCCCTTGGACCTGACCTTGGCCTTCTGTGTCAAGTCAAGGGAGTGGCAGAGCAGAGTATTGTAGGTAGTGTCCACTGTCTACATATAACTAACAATCGGCAACGGTTCGGTTTGAACCGAACGGAACCGCAAAACCGTGGTGTAACGGTTTCAACGGTTCGGTTCAGGTTTAGGTTTTTTAAACGGTTCGGTTCGGTTTCAACGCTAAGAAACCACGGTTTAACGGTTTTTTATTTATAAATTTTATAAATTTTGTTTTTAAACAATCTTTTCATTTTTAGACCTTATTCTCACATTTTAGGAACATCTTTAAAATTTTAAAATTTTAAAATAATGAAATATTTTAAATTTTAAACTTTGACCTAAGTTGAAAACCAAAAATAAACCACGAACCGCGGTTTTAACGGTTTCGTGATCCAAACCGTTGCCGATTGTTATCTGCAGAACAAAGATGATCAAATATTATATGTATATATATATATATATATCTTCTGGTTTTTTGTCCTTCTTGTGCTTTCCTTGTCCATCGAGGCCTTGGACCTGTACTCACCTCACGTTTTCACCATGGTCACAGACCAAGTAAACTTATTAGATGAATAAGAAATTGCATGCTAGGAATGCATAGAGTGCCGGGAAGCACATGCTCTGGACAAAGAAGGGTGTGTCGCCCACTTGCATGCCACCTGGACATTGTGTACACACCTCTTTTGTCAACTATAACTTTGATGTAATTAGCTCATGTCTCCTTTCATGTTGCTTATTTTGGACCACAACTTAGACTATTTTCAATAATAATGAAAGAATGCTAGAAGAATACAACATTGGAATGGGAGCTCCAAAACCCATATGCAACCAATTCAATATCATTTCACTGTGCCACCAATTTGCATGCCACTTGGGCATTGCTTAGACACCTCTTTTGTCCACATATAGCTTTGATGTAATTATAACTCATGTTTCCTCTCACGTTGTGCATATTTTGGACCACAACTTAGAGACTATTTTCAATAATAATGAAAGAATGCTAGAAGAATACAATAACACACATCTCACCTTTCAAAAGGCCACATTAGTTTGTGTGACACGTGAAAAAAACCCTTCTAGATGGAAGACTTGTCACATTTTGGATGTTGATGTTGGTTGTTTTTGTAATGAGAAGATAACGAACTTCTAGTTAGTCAACGTCAACCAACAATGGATGATGAACTCCATTCACATTACCGTCTATCATGGAATTATGATTTGTCTTGAAAGAAAACATAGCCCTAACCAGAAAATCATTGAAACTTTCAATAGGAACTAGAAACAATCTTGTGTATTGACATCTGCATAACTTCATTCTATGAATCTCAGACCTTTCAATCTAGCACAGCAGAACAAACTTCGTCATAAGAATAACCAAGGGCAGAGGGAGTTTCCAAATTTTTACAGTTTACAAATAACGCATAGAGTAGACTCATTTAACATCAATCTATTGAGATTGTAGAATTGTTCTTGGGATAACTGGCTTTGACTTACTGAAAAAAAACTGATAGATATAAAGCATCCAGATATGATGAAAACCCCATTTCATATTTTACTCTACATCTTGTAGGTCTTTGAGGTTAACATTGTTGACAACATCAAATATAGAAGTAGATTCAATCACATATCATCATGAAATCACCACATACGATTCAGTCTTCGCCAACAAGTGTGCTAAAGTTTTGACATTAGATATCCAAACATAACATAGAGGACTTGCCTATCACTAACAATCCATCTTCCTTCAAGGTCTTCAGCCTACAGTACTTCAGAGATTTATCACCAGACCATCTCAGATTACCAGAATTCATTCAAGCATCATTTTCATTTGACCCTAAGTTGGGCTCAAGATAAACTTTGTTATATTAGTAATGGAGCACTCAAGACCGAAAATGTTACAGGATATAAGCAGCAGTATCCAGGTTATCATCATAATATGTTCGGCTGCGCACCATCCTATATGCCAACTTTCATGCTATACTTTAGTACAAGAAATTGTAGATTCACAACGTTTACTAGCCATGAACACCACACTATATTACTATTGGCAACTCAATTATAGCCTTGTAGGATAAACTCAATAACAGTAAACACTTCCTACATATACAGAACGATTGAAGCCCTAACATAACATCCTAAAACTAGAAAACCAGAAGTAGAGTACTAAATCAACCTTAACAGGAAAATCTTTCTCCACAATTATAAGTTCTCAAAAACATACGCAATATCAGCATATTGAACCAAAATGGTCTAAAAGAACCTAACAGCCTAACATCTTGAAATGCATTGATTTGTTTTTCGTGACAATGTTTGTCAATATTCAAAACCATCTTGAAGCCTAGTATAAGACATCCCCACAAAGAAACAGCCAGTAGATCTTGACGAGTAATGCAGTAAAATAATAGGCTCGCAACAAAACCTCATTCGGGAGCTTCCACATTTCATGTCCTTGCCACTTGAGATAACGAAAATTCTGACTAACTAGAAGAAAATGCTTCTATAATGGGCTCCATCGTTATCCACAATCTTGAAATGCAGAGCTTAGCACCATGTCTTAACTTGGACTTCTAGCAATCTGTTATCAACAAGATAAAACAGAAGTTCAAATTATCAAACAGAGTGCAAATTGAATTCTAATTATCAAGCTTTTACATAAATGACATACAGGTGACCGTGAGCGAGATCGGGATTGAGGACTACGGCTACCACTCCTCTGGTTGTTTGGAGCTTTTGATGCCTGCATGACCATCAAATGCAGAAAGTGTCTCAATAACACTTGGTCTTAGCCATGGTAGAAAGTGGGTCATGTTTCTTACCTTTGGAGGAGGGGACTTAGATAAGGACCTGCCAACCAAACAAAGCACAATTATTTCTTAATACATGACAAAAATTACACATTCATAGTATATATGATTCCCTTTGTAAAACAACCATCTACAAGAAAGAAGAAAGATGCTGACCTAGAGGCTGATCTTGCAGATGGTGACCTTGGAGGAGATCGGGAACGAGAACGTGATCGTGAGCGGGGGGAACGGGAACGGGAACGAGCAGGGGACCTCCCAGCCGATTTCGAACGTGATCTGGATCGGGACCTGGAAGGTCCTCTGCTGCCAGAGCGACTGCAATCGAATGGACAATTTAAAGCTTTGGCATAATTAACAACTTCAGGACAAAAAATTGTTGTCATAATCATATCATGACTCACCTTCGACTACGCCTCGGTGAATAACTTCTACGTGAGCCACCCCTTCCTTTGTCTTCTCGTACCTATAAAGAAGAAGATTGTCAATCCAACATTGATTGCTCTTAAAAAATGGAACATAAACTTTCTAAATCAGGTTTTCATGGACGAAAAAAGAAATTGGAACTCTTCGAGTCAAAGAAACAATCAATCATATTTTACTCCAGACATGGGATTTTAAAGACATCTTACCTCCCTCACTTCCATGGTACAATCACAATATATTAACATCAACCCGAAAATTAGTCTTATTTCTCAACCTGCAATTTCAGCTCTCATTTTGAAACTTTTACACGGACATAAATTGCTCGTTTTCTTTTATTTCAGTTCTGTTTTCTAAATTTCTACACAAACAGATTTGTATACGTGTTTATAAAATATAGGGCACCCAAATCCAAAACAAAAGAGGGTTTCATAATGGAAGACAAACCAGCGCTTACAATATGTGATTTTAGTTTGAGAAATTCACTAGGCTTGAAATTCAATTTCATTCCTCCTAGACACAATGCAAAAACTTGTTGAGATTTTCTAATTTCTCTGAAAAAATGAACTCAAATTACCGTAAGCTTATGGCTGTGAAATGCAAGTTTTAGCAAAAGATCATACCATACTTTCAACATCAAGGCATACCAACCACAATTTTTAAATGCAAATTTTAGTAAAGGATCAAGCTATGTCTTCAACATCAGAGAATATGTATTATAACTATTTGAGTACAGAGACAAGCCAATAAAAATCAAACCTTATTATATGAGAGGAAATAACTGCCAGTGTACTGTTTGAGATCCCATAGGTCATATTTGGCATTCCAAGGGCTGTAAATCATAATATGTCTCCCTCCTATTATCTACCAATTCTAGATATAATAGCCTTGATGTTATCAACCCAAGAAGATAAAAAATCTTCATTAGATCAATAATTAATTTCACCACATGTGATATGATTTTGAGAAACACGCATACAAATCTGTTTATAAATTATTACAAGATCTGTTCATACTACTCTAAATAATAAGACTTACTCAGTTGATTCCAAAAAACCATCATGTAGGAAGTTCCAGACTTACCCGAATAAAAGAATGTGAATATCGATTGCGGAATTCCGACTCATCCAGTTTGCGAATCTGAATCCATTGATAATTCCAATGAATGCTAAGTGAATAAATATAAGGCACATTTAAAATGATTTTGATGTTTGACTTCATCTTACTGCATATTTCATGTCCTCATAATTTGTATAATCAACAATGCCCACTGTGCCTGCAATTCAAAAGAGCAGAATATAGCTTTGATTAACCTTTCACCTTGTATTTGAGTGATGAAGGAATCTAGATTGATTCCTCTTTCTCTAACTAATTATAGTGTTGTATGAGCACAATCACATATCTTGTCCAGAACTTAATAACATGCAATATAACTAGTACACATGTAACAATAACTGTGTGAACAATCACCTATCTGCACAAACACACAGCCGTGACACGCATAGTTATTAGATGATAAGGGTGTCGATAGCATTTATTATCATTTTATAAATATATGGATATATGTATGTGTGTATATATACATCATAATTATGATGCAAGTTACATACAAGGCCCAATCATTCCTAGCTTGCTGTCTCAAATGGTTAGTGAGAAAAATATCATCACATCTATAGAGCAGTCTTCTACTGTTTCCAAAATTTCTTTAAAAGGAATGTCCTAAAGATATATTAAGGGCGAACTTGTTAGCCAAGCACAAACATCACTACAATTCTGCATGCGCAGGCTACATTGATTTAATAATTACATTCTAGTTCTATGGTATGGTGTCACTCAGGTGTTTTATAGTGGTCTCTGCCCAATCCCTTTTCGAATTTCCTATTCTGTTTCCAGTAATCTCCAAAAAAGCCAGTTTGCTAGTAGAATAGTGTAGAGAAGTCATAAATATCGATATTTCAGGTTCTTACCTCCTGCTTCACGGAACACTTGAGCAAAAGACACCTCCCCAGCTTTCCTCATGTGATCCTGCATCAAGGTATATGATGCCTCATGATGCATATGTACACAAGTTTTGAGGTATATGTTTTCAGAACCAGAACTCACCTTTAGATCTTGCCATGAAGCTGATGGAGGTAACTTAGATACGTGGACTGAAATAAAAGGTAAATTAAAATAAAAAAAGGTATTCAAAGATCCATTAGACAAGATACAAATAATACTAAATGAAAACCTCTGAATTCTGCTCTTCTGGAAACACCAGACCGCCCACTGTTGTGGTTGCTATGTCTATCATTAGATGAAAGTGAGCTGCGGCCCCCATGAGCAAGCTCAACCTAAAATAAATTAAAAAACATGCCACATGAGCCTGTGAGCTCCATGATATATCTAATCCAGCATAACAAAAATACTACAATCTATAGCAAGCTGGAACTCCACAGTCAAAAGGATGATAGAAATGATAGACAGGACTTGCAAACCTATACAAATCTTCACAAAACCATCGATATGAATTTATATTAGTCACACAAAACATCATCTATGCAATCTTCACATCCTAGATCTAGTAATAAGAATATGCTAGCCAATTACATCAAAAAACTCAGCTTCCTCAGCATTGCGAGATTTAACATGAATAAAGTCAAGAAAATTTGGATTAAATAATCACAAGCCCAGCTACTTCAGCAATTTGGAGAACCATAAGTCAAATCATAGTTCAGATGCAGCAAAATGCCATACACAATATATAACACCCTAAACCATTAAGAATAAGGCATAAAAGTTATCAAACGAATACAGAATGTTGTCATCCAAAGAGAAGAGTCCAGAAGACTTTGCAAGTTTCACGATTTTTATTATTTTCCCAGATGCTTCTGAAATTCCATAGTATATATCCTAGGGTAGCATAAATAAAGATGGATTTGAGTTTTCACATATGCAGTCCCTCATTTCTGCTTCCATAAGAAGACAATTTTGACAAATTTGAACACCATGATAAGGGAGTAGAGGATCCATAAGCAGAGCATATCATTTGCATTAGATGTTTCTGCATCACATGTAGCATACTCTACTGATACGGAAAACACATCCAAATCTCTAGTTTTGCAGCAGATTCATTAAATGAGACTGAGTCATCCCAATTTGAGCCCATACACAAAAATAAGTCTGAAATACAGATACAGACAACACAGTTTTGCGGCTGACAGCATGAGCCTGTGACATGGCCCAAGTTAAAAGAGAGATAAATGAAAAGCAACATTATATATCTCTGCATGAATTATCAGATCATCATTTCATATGGCTGAATTATTTTATTTCATACACATAATGAAAGAACTATGAGACAGGTTAACATACCCGAAGGTAATTACCATCATACTTGTAGCCATCCCTTCCTCTTATAGCATCCTCTGCATCCCGTGCATCCTCAAACTGGAAATAGATTTGGTCAAAATCTATCAAAAATTTACATGCTGGAAATAGATTTGGCCAAAATCGTTTATGGGGAATAGACAAAGCAACATACCTCTACAAAACAAAATCCAGGAGGGCGAGGAGGCAGCTTCAAATCGATATCGACAATTCGCCCATACTGCAATGAATGAAGATAAACAATATTGTGTAATGACAAAACAAACTTTATCTTTGAGGCCAAACTGCAGACAGTCAAATGTCAGCATTAATTTGGATAATTACCATGCCTACATAGTGCTGACATTTGAGCTCCTCTTGAGCTCTAAACAATCCCTTTTATAAATGTGTGAACTATTATTCCATGTCCCAGCTTTCTTCATGAACGGATGGACCCATCTTAAAAAATAGAGAGTTCAGTCACAGACCTTGAATCACTCAGAAAAGCCGTGTCTACACCGTACTGATGTAAATCCCACTATCCGTAATAGCCCCCTATCTCTATGTCAATGTCACTTTCTATATGCAAAAATTCACCACACAAAACTTTGAATGAAGCAGCAAACCTTATAAAATAAATCCTCAATTTCTTCCTCCCGCACATCAACTGGCAGGTTCCCAACATATATCGTACAGCTCGGATTTCTGGTCATGATTAATGTTGGGCTTTAATTTGAACTCGGGCAAACCTTTCATAAACACATATCAAGGAAGAAATCCTGTGAGAATTAAAGCATAAGACATGATTTTGAGCTAAACAAAATCCAAAAACCGAACCAAGAAGAATCTGTTCCAATTAAAGCACAACTTTGCATCATTCTCTTGTTTGCTCCGTGAACCCCATCATTGTAGGGCATAACATCCTCACAACACATCCTACCGTCCCAAGTGTACATTTTATATCCTATCCTTTCCATAATAGCCAGCAAGCCTAGAATAAGACCATAAATGTTATTTCATTAGAAGTTAAACAGCAGTCTTCTCTAATAAGTTGCATAACAATCAACTTATCAAATATCATGTATGCGCTGCAGTCCGTAGTGATACTGGTTCCTGGATGAAATAAGACATCCTGTGGTTTTCTATAGAAGCAGAAACTCACATCAAAACGCCCATGTGAATAAGGTACGTTAATCCTTGGTAAGAGATGCAATATGAGGAATTGAACAACCTTTTAAAACTACACACCCCTTTCCCAGAAGATCTTGGGCTAGCTGAAGTTAGTGAATAAGACAGGATATATATCATCCCAATACAATAAAAGGATAAGGAGTGGGAGTGGGAAGGAGAGAGGGAAGATTCAAGCTCCGCATAAGTAAAGTGATGAAGATAATTTTAAAAGAATCATATGAATGAAATAAATTAATACTGAATCAGCAATAAAACATCAATGGGAATCAAAAAGTGTTAGGGAAGTTACAGATATTACAAAACAGTTCAAAGCCATTGAAGAAGTATTGCAAATCTAAACTATCTCCAGGACTAGATGATATGTCATTGTACCATTAAGTAAGAGAAGGTTTAAATATAACCAAAAAAACACAAAAACAGATGAAATATATATGAACCAGCACCCTAGATGTATATACTCATTCTCTCAAGTGATGAGAAGAGTGTGCAAAAGCTTACCACAGAATCAACTAATCTTGAAACTTCTGGGAAGGGAATATCCATACTATCGAACTTATGAGAAGAGTGCGCAAAAGCTTACCACAGAATCAACTAATCTTGAAACTTCTGGGAAGGGAATATCCATACTATCGAACTTACTTTGAATCCTTTTTCTTGGTAGAATATAAAAGAACTACTTTTAGAAATGAGCACCTAAAACTATACAGATATCCATATTCATGTGCATGTGTTCAAATCAACTTGTTTAAGCAAACAAAACATAAAATTCAAAATCAGTAAGAGCTTTTCAGGAGAGTGCCGAACATCGTAATTTCAAATTGCATGAGAAAGAATAGAAGCCCTAAACTTAAGTGGGAAATTTTTTTATCCTATAAAAACTATGAAAAAGGCACAAAACAAACAACACAATATGATGGGATAAATTTCAAAGGAATGAAATTATGGTAGGCAGTAGCAAATTTACTGTGAAAGTAAGGATAATGAACCTCATCATTCACAAGGTCAGCCAGAGTCAAAAATTCACAGAAAATTGTGATATGGGTGTGAGTAATGAGCATACCATTCAAAAATAGAAAGAATCTATTTTCTTTTTATTACTCACATGTGTGGAAGATGTGCATGTATCAAATATACATCTCAAGGATTTGTTCATAGTTTTCAAAAATATTGATGGTATACATAAGATCTAAAGCACCAAATGTAAGCACAAAAGTACAACATTTTAAGAATAATTACAGCGAGAGAAAATAGAATCACTAAATGTAAGCATAACAGTATCCCAAACATTTTCTGATAATTCAAGCATGAAATTGGTGAGAATAGTAAACAACGTCCACACGGCACAGTCAGCCTCAAAAACAAGTCTTAACTCTTGGAGTTGCCTTTAGAAACATTTAGGAATGGTGAAAATATACAACAGGAAATAAAAATAATTAAATCTACTAAGTTACTGCACATTTGTAGTGTATTTTTTATCGATAATTGTTTTCTCACAGAAGTAAACTCTAATAAAGATAAAAATCCAAACCAGTAATAGACCCAAAGATATGATAAGTTCTACGTTTATTTGGAAACAACATAATCAATCTCGATTTTTTATAACAGAGAGTACCTCAAGAATACAAAGTTTCGGTATTTTCTCACAGTTCCTAGTGCTTCATGCATGAAATCGACACGGAACTAAGGAGACTTTCTACTGCACACAAAGCATACATAGGCCAACATCGAACATAACCGTATATATGGTTCGACTAAAATCCGACGAATTTTTGGTTTTCCTTGCAAATTTCCTACAATACATCGTACATAAGAAAAAAGGAATTGAGATCACTCGTAAGGGAAATGTTCCAGACACTGAAGCCATGGTTTCTGCAGAGGAATCGTATTCAGAAAGAAGAAGAAGAAGAAGAAGACAAAGAGAACAAACCAAATCCTCTCAACAAACACACAAACGGTACATATTTATGAAAGACAGCTGCCAAAGAAAGAATTCTTCCAACATAGTCACAGAAAGAAGCTTCGGGTACATCCAGGGAAGGAAGCTTCCTTTCGAACCACGCTCCGTAGCTCAGGAAAAAAAAAAAAAACGTCGGAAGGCGGAAGGAGAAGAGAGATCTCAACGGTCAGCGGCGTTCTCCGCGAGAGAAAGAAACCCCAAAAAATAAGAAGAAGAAGAGGAAGATTAACAGCGAAACAGAGAAAGCGGGGCTAGGGAAGCCCTAAAAAAAGGAAGGAGGCACACGGTGTCTGCAGGAGACGGGGGAGAGCAGAGAAAGAACGCGGCTAAACGGAGAGAGAAAGAGGAAGAGAGGGGGGGCGAGGTGCGGGAGATTTCCGCAGAAAGAAGACAGTGGGAGTGACAGACAGACAGACAAACAGACAGAGACAGAGACAGAGACAGAGGAAGAAAGAAAGAGCGAAGGAAAAAGAAAGGAGAAGAAGAGGCAGAAAAGCCCTAATTAGGGTTTAGGGAGCTTACCAGAGGGGGTCGGGGGGGAGAAGAGACAGACAGTGGAGTCGAAGGCGACCAAGAAGGAAGAAAGGCGAAGGCGAAGGCGAAGGCGAAGATGAAGAAGACAGAAGACAGAAGAAGAAGAAGAAGAGATATTAGTGAAAAGGGAGGGGGGGAAAGAGAGAGAGAGAGAGAGTGTGTGTGTGTGTGTGTGTGTGTGTGTGTGAGAGAGAGAGAGAGAGTGTGTGTGTTTGTGTGTGTGTGAGAGAGAGAGAGAGTGTGTGTGTGTGTGTGTGTGTGAGAGAGAGACAGAGAGAGTGTGTGTGTGTGTGTGAGAGAGAGAAGAGAGAGTGTGTGTGTGTGTGTGAGAGAGAGAAGAGAGGGAGAGAGAGAGAGAGTGTGTGTGTGTGTGTGTGTGTGTGTGTGTGAGAGAGAGAGAGTGTGTGTGTGTGAAAGAGAGAGAGTGTGTGTGAGAGAGAGAGAGAGTGTGTGTGTGTGTGAGAGAGAGAGAGTGTGTGTGTGTGAGAGAGAGAGAGTGTGTGTGTGTGTGTGTGTGGAGGAGAAGCTTGCTTTCACACACACACTCATCCAACTGTATAATACATACATACATACCATTCATACATATATTAGGATATTATATATATATATATATATACATACACAGCATTACATACTTACCATACAATACATACATGCATACCATACGTACATTCATACAATACATACATATACATACATACATACATACATACATATATATATATATATATATATATAGTTGACCCCTTCCTCACGGGCTCGGCGAGTGAGTGGGTCCTTCTAACTTGGGCATATCGTACATACATACCATACAAATACATACACCGACCCCTTCCTCGTGGGCTGGGTCAGTGGGCGAATCCTTCTAACTTGGCCGCGTTTTGTTGCCGCACTGATCGTTTTTGTTTCATCGGCAGCGGTGGGCAACGGTAGGCAACGACGGTCCTCGAGAAGCTTACATCCATACTACATGCCCATATCGGTGTATAGTCTTGTCATTGTGGCACAAGATGAATTCGCACTAATATAACAAACAATGTCTCTCGTCGAATGATGGTCTTTCGAAAAGAAGAAGAAGAACTTTTGACTAGGCTCCGACTCGATAATCACCACAAAGGAAAGGGTGTTTTATTAGATCGTCAAGCTCTATTATATAATGCTAATGAATTTCTTTTTCTTTCAACCAATGGACAACATTCTATGCATAATTAGGAGCTTCCTACAAATTAGACCATGTTTGACAATCTTCTGGAAAGTGAGGGACCAAGATTTCCATCATGTTGGATGTCGTCCAATAATAAACATTTGATTTGCCTTTAACTTGAATGCAAGTCAAACAAACTCTGGCATGGAGAACAAAATACTAGGAAGAAATACATGTTATCGAACAAGAAAAAAACAAAATCTAAGAATCCGGTATCTATTTAAAGCATATAAAATCATGTCAAATGTTGCATATGTCCCGCAAGGTTTTGGCAACGTAAGACAAATCAACCTCAACACATCATGAGTGTTAGTGATTATTTCTAATCTAAGCACAAGACAAAGAAATAGATTATCAATAGTAAAGAGAAAGAGATAGAAAGAAGGGTGTCGATATACCCGACCATCCTCGAGCGAAGGGATCAAGACAGACCCGAGCCTCGATGGCATTGAGTTGT
This sequence comes from Azolla caroliniana, assembly GCF_043228905.1. Taxonomy (NCBI): domain Eukaryota; kingdom Viridiplantae; phylum Streptophyta; class Polypodiopsida; order Salviniales; family Salviniaceae; genus Azolla; species Azolla caroliniana. The sequence continues at coordinate 18,730,866 of NW_028230443.1, forward strand.
ACTTGGTATTGGTGTGCACTCGCCACAAGAACTTGTTCACTACAAGGTCATTGTCTCAACGTAGTCAAATAATGTATCCAACAAGGATAGTTTGGTCTCATATTTATAGCCAAACCTAAGACCCCTTATGGGTTGTCTCAATCCCTAGGATTAAAGTAATCTTCCCTTGTTTACACTCTTGATTAACCCTCACACTTTTATCCTCATGTGTATAATATTATAGTACAAAGTATCACAAGATAAATTATAGTCATGCTCATAACATACTCCCTCCCTCTCTTTAAAACATTGCACTCTTGGAATGAAAAGTTAGGGAAGTTAGTTTTAATGGTGTTTTTGTTGAATATGGTCATATAATGAAGGCACTCACACTATCTCCTTGTACAAACTAGGATAGGTTATTTCTATAATTAGCATAAATGGCGATTGCCCTAGTTTGGTTAGTATATAACCAACTTTGCAACTAGTTTGTACATTGAGGTTATTGTTGTCATTACTGGTTCTTGTTGGTAATACAAAGTTTGTATTTTTGGTGCCTCTCTGTTTTTTCCCTCTCTCCCTCTTTTGCATTTGTCTCAGTCTTCTTTGTTCATTGTTGACTATTTCATTCACATAAGCTTGTTGTCAATTAGCACACATAATAATTGCAAATGTTTCTTCACGACAACGTATTTCCAACAGTTGGTATTAGAGCGAGGTTTGTCTGCTACTGGTCGTCATTTGTTCCCACAACATCAACACTTAAGTTCGTCCGCTAAAGACTCCAAACTTATTAGATCTCTTGAACAGATTCTCCAAGTTTCAATCTTATTGAAACTTCTATTCGGCAACTACAAAAATCACATCTCGTGAGAAAAAGAAGCACTTCTTTGTCAAGTTCGTGCTCACTTCGACTAGATCGTGCTTCGGGTGACTAGATACGGTTGTACCTCCCTTTCAGTCGTAACCACTCCGAGTAGAACTTCGAACCAGCCGACCCTCATTGAAATGGCTTCCACATTCGACTCATTAGAAATGAGTCTTCGAGAATTTGATGGCACCAACTTCAAGTTCTAGAAAGAATAGATTCTCAAAAGGTGTGTTCACACACTAGACTAGGTTGAGTTTGATTCTCAACACGCCCCCTCAATCTCAACTTTGGTTGGCTTTCATCCTAGGCCTTTTGAGAATTTATGAGCATTCAAAAGTCAAAGGTCACCACTACTTTCTACACATTAACTATATGTCATAGAATCATATTCTATGACACATAAACTAATGAGTTCCATATTCCCCATAACTAACGAGTTTCCACATTCCTCAAGGTTCTAGAGAGAGAGTGGGCGTTTTAGTGAGAGAATGTAGAGAGAGGTTGACCTTATATAAAGCACCCTTCCTACTTTGTAATGTTGTAACAATTAGAGTAGTCCTTTTATGAGGGAGTTTGTAGGGATAAAAGTGTTGGATGCGATCGTCAAGGTGCAGAACAAAACCAATGCTCTTTGATATGAAGATCTTCAGAGGATACAAGGAAACAAATTATGAACACAAAACAACTAAATCATAAGACAAGATCAATAAGAAAGATAGAGAGAAGTACACCAAAGTAGTCACAAAAAAGATGTAATTGTATTATCACTCTCAAAGTTATAGTGGCACAATATACAAAATGAACAACCTTAAAACTAGGTCATAAAAGTCAATTTAAATACTAATTGACTTAGGATAATTGCACTTTCCATTATTTACAAAAATAGCCTAAACCTAGTGTGTCCAATGGGACAGTGTGAAAATGACCATTATATACTCGTATACGACACTCCCCTGTAATGGGCATATACAACAAAAATCTATAATAAAAGAGAATAAGCAAAGTTACTGATTTATAAAAGGTTGTCGGAAAAATAGATTTTGTTCAAATCGGCAAAATCTGGGAATAGAAGACCGGGTTGGCCGGAGTCAGAAGAGCTGAAGCCGAATATCAAATTGTCGATGTTAACTATCTAAAACCATCCTGAATGTCCAACTCAATCGGACTGATTTTCCATTACGCCCATCTGGGGCCGAAAGGACTGGAATTGATCTGTCGAAAGTCACTTGGTCATCCCATCTGCGACATTATCGGTTGTAGGTATCTTCTCGAGGCCAATTTTCCCTGAAATGATGCAGTCCCAAACAAGTGTTGGAGCATGGACACTATTCGTTCTTGAATTGTTAGTTTCATCCATTCGGTAATTCCGTTCAGCTCCGGTTCATGTGGTGTCATGTATTCACGTCGAATGTTGCGTTGTCGGTAGAATCTAACGAATTCTTTAAACTCTCCCTTGTGTCAGTCCGTAGGCATTTCAGTATTCGGTTGGACTAGTTCTCTAGCATGGCGAGCCATTCCTAGAAGATCGAGAATGCCTGATCTTTGGTTCTAGTCAAATATGTCCACACCTTCCTAGTCAAGTCGTCGATGAAGTTGACGAAATAGGAAGCGCCACCAAGAGACTAATGTGGCATGGGACCACAGACGTCTAAATGGACCAAGTCAAGCGAACTCCACTCTCTCGATTCTCTAGTTGGGTGTGAGGCGGTTGCCCTTGTGATCGGCTCTTTGAGCCTTATCAATTCAGGCTTTAAGGGCGCGGAAATTGGCCTTGATGTGTCCGGGTTTCTTGTAGTAGTTGTAGGTTCGATTGTCCTCGAACTTGCTCTAACTTCACGCATTATTCGGCGGTTAGGAATAACTTCTTCCTTGATTTTTCGATCGGTCGGTTGAACTTTGTACTACATAAGCGTCACTGGTCGAATCGTTTGCAAACGATTTCCTCTGAGCAACTTTAGTCAACACATTGCACATGGTTGTGACGAAAGTTTCCCAAGAAGGGGGGAGACTACTCATGAGCAACATTGATTTCAATTCATCTTTGATCGTCGTCCCTTGAGCTGAAATTTGGGAGCTTATGCTTTCGTACTCATTGATGTGTGCCTGAACCTTGTCGGAATCTTTCATCCGAATGTTGTAGAGGTGCCGAATCAAATATATCTTTGTGGTAGCAACCTTCTTTTCATAGGTGTCTGAGAGTGTCTTCCATAGTTGGAAGTAGTCGAACATGATTGCACTGTGAAGTACACTAACTCCAAAAATTGCATTCACATAGTGGCACGAACAGTTATGCCTAGCTTTGTCCACTCATTTTCCTTGTATCCTTCTATAGAGTTTTCTATCTTGATTGGGTCAATCTGACCCATGACTATTAGATAGTCCCGAATCTGCTCCTTCCAGAAGTTGAAGTTCAATCCGTCAAACTTCCTTAGGCTCATCTCTGATGAGCCGGATGTTGAGGCCATTTCGATGTGATTCAACTGACCGGAGAGTTTTGTCCAGAGGTGGCTACGATCGGTAGGGGGGTGCAACTGGCTGGTTAACCCAAATTGGACGCAAACTTAATCGACTGTTCAGTAAATTCTGCATAAAGTGGCTATGGCCAAGTTTGTAGTAGAGTTGATTGGTCTCTCTATTGTGATGCCTAGCCGAATTGAACACGAATCATGTCGATTGGATTGTTGATTTGATTTTATTGTTGATCCTGCTTGAAGTGGCTAGAATAAATTGATCTTCCCGAATGCTACCTAATCGAGTTAAGCATGGATTAGGCCAATCAAAATGCCAATCACAGTGTTAGTATGCCATTTTCAGTGACGATCTTACTTTGGGTGGCTATGATAAAGGGAGGGATAGAGCCAACTAGTCTTCCCGAATCTCTTCTAGCCGGATGGAGCACAAATGACGTTGTCGTGCCTTTCGGCGCCGGATCGTTGCATGAGTCAGGTGGGAATCGTTGGGGTTTTGGACTAGGAGGAGGAAGAATTTGAGACAAGTTTAGTTATGAATATGAATAGATTATAAGAAAGAGAGATAGGAACTTGTGAATCCCACAAGTATAATGTATTTTATTAATCAATATTTAATTAAGAATATGAATTTCGATTGAAAGAGAAGGATATAGAAACCTCGTGAATCCCACGAGTATAGTTTATTTATTTTATTAATATTTAAAACCCTAATAATAAATTAGAATAGATTGGAAGAGAAAGATATAGAAAACCTGTGAATCCCACAATCATAGGTTGTTTTATTAATCATTATTTTTTAACCCTAATGATTTTTCATCCATAATTTTCTCTCCCTTATTACATTGTGCTCCCCATCCTTATATATTGATGAGAGAGTCTTAACAATCTATGCTTTTTCTCTAACTATAGACTATATGCTTTCTCTAACATGTTTTTTTTCTAGAAGTGATCATGCTTTTTCTAACCTCATGCGTTTTTTATCGACTATAGTGATCATGCTTTTTCTAACCTCATGCGTTTTTTATCGACTATAGTGTTCATGCACGCTAGATGTGCATGTGTAGCTTTTTTTCTATCATGCGTTTTTCTTCTAACTAAAGCTTTTTCCTAGAAAATATGCGTGAAATAACCTTTCTATGTGGGATATCTACTTTTTTAACACTCATGATGTGTTAGTGTAATGGTAAGTCTTCAAATTATTAACGTGGAGGTACAAGGTTTTAAATCTTGCCCTATACATGTAATATATATTTTAATATTTCTTCTTTTTCTTCATATTTATTCAATCTAGTACTCTATACATTTTTCACGTAGTGTACGAAATACACTACGAAAATGTTAGATCTAAAGGCCATTCTACTATAATTGGTTACAACAATTAAGTGGGCAGTGTTGACTAGCCTGCCCGAATGTTGCTTAACTTGATGAGGCATGAATGAGACTTGTTTGAAGTAGGTTCCACTCTGAGTGGCTACAATCACAAGAACAAGGTATGGCCCACTAGCCTACTTGGGAGGTGATGTAGCTCGGTGGAGTGCAAACCAACTAGTGTCTTTCTTCTCTTCTCTTAATGGTTGCCAAACTTAGGGACTTTAAGAGGATAGAGGCAAGGATGTTGTTGGAAACAGATGACGACCGACAACGAGTTGAAGAACCTTTGCTCTCATACCATATGTTGGATGCGACTGTTAGGGTGTGGAACAAAACCATCACTCTTTGATATGAAGGTCTCTAGAGGATACAAGGAAACAAATTATGAACACAAGATAACTAAATCATAAGATAAAATCAATAAGAAAGAAATATAGAGAGAAGCACACCAAAGTAGGCACAAATAATATGTAATTGTATTATCACTCTCAAAGTTACAATGGCACAATATACAAAATGAACAACCTTAAAACTAGGTTACAAAAGTCAGTTTAAATACTAACAAACTTAGGGCAACTACCCTTTCCACTATTTACAGAAATAGCCTAAACTTGATGAGGCATGAATGAGACTTGTTTGAAGTAGGTTCCACTCTGAGTGGCTACAATCACAAGAACAAGGTATGGCCCACTAGCCTACTTGGGAGGTGATGTAGCTCGGTGGAGTGCAAACCAACTAGTGTCTTTCTTCTCTTCTCTTAATGGTTGCCAAACTTAGGGACTTTAAGAGGATAGAGGCAAGGATGTTGTTGGAAACAGATGACGACCGACAACGAGTTGAAGAACCTTTGCTCTCATACCATATGTTGGATGCGACTGTTAGGGTGTGGAACAAAACCATCACTCTTTGATATGAAGGTCTCTAGAGGATACAAGGAAACAAATTATGAACACAAGATAACTAAATCATAAGATAAAATCAATAAGAAAGAAATATAGAGAGAAGCACACCAAAGTAGGCACAAATAATATGTAATTGTATTATCACTCTCAAAGTTACAATGGCACAATATACAAAATGAACAACCTTAAAACTAGGTTACAAAAGTCAGTTTAAATACTAACAAACTTAGGGCAACTACCCTTTCCACTATTTACAGAAATAGCCTAAACTTGATGAGGCATGAATGAGACTTGTTTGAAGTAGGTTCCACTCTGAGTGGCTACAATCACAAGAACAAGGTATGGCCCACTAGCCTACTTGGGAGGTGATGTAGCTCGGTGGAGTGCAAACCAACTAGTGTCTTTCTTCTCTTCTCTTAATGGTTGCCAAACTTAGGGACTTTAAGAGGATAGAGGCAAGGATGTTGTTGGAAACAGATGACGACCGACAACGAGTTGAAGAACCTTTGCTCTCATACCATATGTTGGATGCGACTGTTAGGGTGTGGAACAAAACCATCACTCTTTGATATGAAGGTCTCTAGAGGATACAAGGAAACAAATTATGAACACAAGATAACTAAATCATAAGATAAAATCAATAAGAAAGAAATATAGAGAGAAGCACACCAAAGTAGGCACAAATAATATGTAATTGTATTATCACTCTCAAAGTTACAATGGCACAATATACAAAATGAACAACCTTAAAACTAGGTTACAAAAGTCAGTTTAAATACTAACAAACTTAGGGCAACTACCCTTTCCACTATTTACAGAAATAGCCTAAACTTGTCCGGAATAGTACTAAAGACGGAGAGGGAATTAGTACTAGAGGTAGAGGAGGATGAGTATTATGAGTACTTAAGAGGAAAAGATGGTGTAGAACTCACGAGAGAGAGAGAGAGAGAGAGAGAGAGAGAGAGAGAGAGAGAGAGAGAGAGAGAGAGATGGTGGCAATTACTGAATGGATGTATTTCTCTTAAGAATCCGGGCTCTACATGTGTTCAACACTTGGTTACCTCATGGCAAGAAGCACTCTTGTTATGTGTATGGAAACCATCATCTAGTAGAGAGCATTGTAATTCTTTGCAAAAAGAGTTGCTTGTGTCGTCTCGGTTAGTATGTTGGCCAGGAAAGGAATGATTGCGCTCTCAATTTAATCATTGTTTCGTTTGGGGGTCAAAGAGGTGGGAGATATAGTTGAGGCTTCATCTCAAAAAAATTTGGAGTTTGTTGAAGCGCGACAATTATTACGCATTCCGCCTAATTATGAGTTTATTTGGCAACAACTACAAAATATTCCATTGATGCAAGGTCCCTTACCTCTACAAACAGGAGAACAATCGTGGATTGGTGTTTAAAGGGTCAAACGTCTTTGTTACAAGTGACTACTAATCTTTTGTATCATTGCTCTGTTGAGTCTGTTGGATGGTTATCATCTACGGCAGAAGAAGAATGACGAATACGCAAATCTGATCATGGGTGGTGGCAGATCTTACAAAGTAGTTGGCATTCAAAATTGCCACTTGTAGCAAAGGTCTTCATTTGGAGAGTTTTGATTGGAGATTTGCCTTTGGGATTAGCTCTAAAGTGTCGTGGATTAGCAACGGGTAATTGCTTTTTTTGCACAGTTCAAATGGAAGATAGTACTCATCGATTTATACAATGTCCACTTGCTTGCTAGATTTGGAGTTACATTTCTCAAATTTGGCAAGTCTTATCATGGTGTTATTTGACACCTAGACAATGGGTGTTTGCTTAATTTACACAGGTTCACCCAACATCAGAGATGGAGATTGTTTTTCTATTGATGAGATATTGGGGATTGCGTCATAATTGGAATATGCGCAACGCTTTTGTATTCGATGGTAGACATGGATTGAAAGGATATATACGAAAGTTGAAGGGAGTTCTAATGTGACAATTTTCTTTATTGGAGCAAGTGGAAAATCTTTCCTCGGTGGAGTGTTCGTCTTGCCTATTGGCAATTCAACATGTTCCACTACCCATGTAGTGTAGTTAGTGGGTGACCATACTCCATTGTCACACCCATTGTAAGTAGTGTTTTTTACACAGATTTATTAATATAATTGTGTGTTTTCACCAAAAAGAGATAGATAGATAGATTATATTATCGTCTTCGGAGGTCAAATATGACCTATGAGACCAAAAATATTACATTTCACGTGATACGTGTGAAAGTGAGTAGTGACTCTCGATGTTCAAGAACTTTACTAATGAATGTTGCAATCGAGAGTGCACATTGTGGTTGTGAGAGGAATTCATGCAAGGATTGGGCTCGGTCGAAGAGATGTGGAAAGCATGGTCGAATATGATCAAAGGTAGAGCATTGTATCAAAGTGTGATACTCAGACTCGTGAACTTGTATAGGGCAAAGTGTGCATAGCCGACCACTCTCATCACTTGTGCCCCAATGCCTTGTCTCACATCACAATGCATGTGAGCTAGGTCACATGGAAGCAATGGTTCGAATGACAGATAATGGTATGGGCTCTAACATGTATCGATGTGTACGGTTTCCCTGTTTCGCAAAGAATATGGTTTTGTAGTTAGGTGCAACATGTGTAGTATAATGTGTGAAGCGTGAGCCTCCACATTTGTCCCATGTAATGATACATTGGCATTGCAAAAAGGCCTCATTTACAATGGAATCTAGTGATGCATCATGAAGCAAGTGTCTCGCATCCCATCTACCAAACCATTTTTCTATATCTTGCATCCAACCGGAACACAAAAATTTGCTTTTACGCGTCTTTTGGATATTTTTGCTTGCTTCCCATGCAATTCTAGGAAGTCGATGCAAGGGACTTTTTAAAACCTTAAGCATGTATTCAACAACCCTTTCCATGGCCATGATCTCAATGGGAAGCGATCATGTCTCAAGGAGCAGGAGAAGGAGTGTGTAGGGCGTTTGTTTTTTAACTTGTAGAAACTTTGTAAGAACTTGTTTTTGGACATTTTCAAACTCTTTCCACATAGATTTAGGCCACCCCATAGAGAAGAACCCGTGTCACCAAAGTGTCGAAAAGATATTTCTTGAGGACCCAACACTTAATATCTCCAAGATTGCGTGTGTTCTCAAATGTATAATATGCTCGCTTACCCGCCTCTTAGCGGCGTGTAGCACATTCATTCCATCTATGATTTGAAGGAACTTCAAGGCCAAGATATCTGAAGCTTTCCACACATTCAAGTGACTCATTGTTATACATAATGCATGGTTTATCTCTTTTGTGGCTCTTCACAAGCATAATCTTTGTTTTAGAGCTATTGCCACTTAATTTAGTATGCATACAAAATTTTTCCAGTGCCTTCATAAGCTTTTGTGCATATCCTAAAGTATTTGCAAAAAGCACTAGATCATCTGCATATAGCAAAAACATAATCACAACGTTCCCAATGGCAACTTCTTCAACACATTCTTCTTTGCAAACTTGGTAACCATTTCTTCCAATTCATCAATGCATAGACCAAATAGTGTTGGTGAGAGTGGGCATCCTTGCTTAACACCAATAATGCTTTTGAAAAAACTTGAAAGTTTATCTGTCATACGCAGACAACATATAACCTTCTCATAAATTCAGGAAATTGCAAGCATATATTTAGTTGGCACCTCAAGTTCTTCCATTTGCCTCCAAAGATGCTCACAAGGTACCATATCAAAAGCTTTCTTGAAGTCTACAAAGCAACAATATAAACCTTTACCTCTAAGGCGACTTTCCTCCATTAATACTCGAAACGGTGACAAGGTGATAAATGATGCTATAGTGTTTTCGAAAGCTAGCTTGTCCATAAGCTCTCTTACCATTTTTTTCAGCCCATACACTTATCTTTGATTCCATTATACATCCAAATAGTTTGCCAACCATGATGGTTCAATAGTTGTTTACATTATTTACATCTCCACCTTTATGTAAAGGTTTGATCCCATTTGTAGTCCAATCGTACGACATACCATGTTGCAATGCATCATTAAACATATCGTTTATCTATACATATGCTTCCTTTCCCATTGAAGATCGCTTGCCTTTTGAGAGGCCAATTTCTTAAGTCCTATGCATATATCTTCAATAGTAAAGAAGGGAGACATATGTGAAAGAGAACCATAACACATCATCTTTCCGTCAAGAGATAACTCATATAATTCTTACAATGCATAGACAAGTCTTGAAGAGTTAAGTCGCCATAACTCTCAACACGTTTCATAGATGACAATAGAAGATATACATTATAAGGAGAAAGATACAAGTACAACTAGGAGGCTTAAGACATTTCTCAATAATGTCTTAAGCCGAATTTGTTCTCAATAATGTCATGTGCCTCTGTTTATAGTGTGCTTAGGAGTATTCTTGACATTTCTAGAATGTTCTAGAGAAATCTAGAATATACATGGATTTCCTAAGTGAAATAATAAATGAAAACAATATTCTTTGTATTACAATGTATAGTTTAATGGTAGGGCTTTAGCCCATGTGACACAAGGTCATGGGTTCAAATCCATTTGAAGCCATCCTATATCATGGCACTACCCCCCCCCCCCTTTTAAGACGACGAGTGTTATGAATCGTCTTAGATTGAGGACCTGGTTTGTCAGGATATTGTCGATGGAAGTCCTCAATAAGAGCTCGAGCATTTGCTACGTTCTTGACTGGTTCCCAAGTACGCTCGCTTGGACTATAGTGTAGCCAATAGACCAAATAGTAGAGCTTGTTGCGAATCATCTTGGAATCGAGGATGGCAGCAACTTCGTACTCCAGTCCTGCTTCAAGCTTGATCGGGGGTGGAGGTGGTGTAATACGATTCGGAATAGTGTTGTCTTGATAGGGTTCGAGGAGAGAACTATGAAAAAACGGATGTATCCGTAGTTGCGGAGGTAGATCAAGACGAAAAGTGACATCATTAATTTTTCCGATAATACGGAAAGGACCTAATCGCATTTATCGCATGGTCAAGTAGTCTTGATGTGTTGTTGTAATAGCCATACATGATCTCCAATGTTAAAACAAGATGGAAGTTGATGACGATCCGCATAATCTTTCTGTGTTTGTTGAGCTTGATGTAAATGGGTAGATCGGTCTGCGTGTATCTTGCGTAGCCGCTCCAAATGATCCTCTACACGAGGATTTGTGGGTAATTCCGGAGTTTTGAATACACACCACCGAGGATGATAGCCTGTATAAGCATAAAATGGTGTAACCCTAGTCGATGAGTGGATAGAGTTATTATAAGCAAATTCGGCAAATTGGAGAATATCCACCCAATCATCTCGTTGATAGCTTAGAAAACACCAAAGATACTATTCCAACGTTTGATGTGTTCATTCTGCTTGTCCGTCTGTTTGAGGGTGATAGCCAGAGGAGAGGTTACAAGTGACCTTGAGCATTTTGAAGAGATTCTTCGAGAATTTCGAGATGAATTGAGGTCCACGGTCACGGATAATACTATATGGGAGGCCCTGATGCCGAAATACCTCACACATGACAATTTCGACAGTTTCTTCGTTAGTGATTTCCTTAGTACAAGGTAGGAAATGTGCCATCTTAGTATATCGATCTACAACTGTTAAGATCGCATCAAATCCCATTGAAACTGGAAGATCTGGGATAAAATCTAGAGAAATGGACTGCCACACCTTGCTTGGATTTGGTAGTGGTTCCAATAAACCGTATGGATGATGTCTTGGCATCTTTGCTCTGCAACATGTATCACATGTCTGCACATAGTCTTCGATAAATCGTCGCATATGAGGCCACCAAAATTATCGTTGTGCTAAATCCAACCTTTTAGTACTACCAAAATGTCCAGCTGTATATGTGTCATGACAATTTTGGACTACTCGAAGGAGACAAGAACCATTGGGAACATACAAAATTTTCTTAAAGAATAGTAATCCATCATGACATTTGAATTGTCGATAGTCCATACCTAGTTGTTGTGACTGTGAACAGAATGCCCGAGAGGAATCAATTTGTGCTAGAATGGCTTGAGCGAAAACGTTTGTCTTCAAGTCTTCACGTATGGTATCGATAATGCGATTTCGAATGTCGAATGAACCCGTTTGCCAAATTCTACTCTATGTAGGCTCTAAGGATTTCTAGCTCGGTTGGTGACAAGTTGTAGATCAGTCCCCATGGTGGCTCTTTTCTTGGTTGTAAATCAATGGGACAATCATACGATCAATGGTGAGGAAGAGTACTGGCTTGTACCTTATCAAACATGTCGATATAATGACGATACTTCTCTGGAAGTTGATGTAGGGATTCCTCTTTAGTGGTGCTGGAAGGTTTTACTGATATTGCGAATACAAACATTGATTCATTGCATCCTTCCTCATGCAATTGAAGTAGCGAAATGCTTGAAATTTGATGAGTAGATCCTCGAGTTTGTTGATATCGGATTTCTCTTGTACTCCAATCTATGTCTGGGTTATGTAATTCGAACCATGGTAGCCACAAGACAATTGGATGCTCTGGACTACTAATTATATTAAATGATACTAGACACACCAAATTATCTAGGACAACTTGAATCAACTCGGACTCTTCTACGATATTTCTGGAAGCTGGGTAAGGAAGCTTTCTTAGGGATATCTGATGAGCTTGGGCAAAATTCCTATCCATAAAGCAAGATTTGGCTTTGGAATCTAAGAGTGCTAAGACATGTACTGGAGGCGTACTTTTAGTACTAAATGTTACTTGAGCAGTCGTTCAACTCTTCTTCTAACTGACGAAGGACTTCAAATTTGTTCAATAGACTTGGGCTATTAGTACTATTAGGACTATCAGACACTCCAACTGAAGTAGACTTGGGTTTAGTACAAGCTACTATTTGATTTACCTGTCTTCTTGGCCTATGTGGACAATTTACTGCGATATGCCTTGGTCCTTTGCAATAAAGACATAATCGATTTGCTCGGCGTCATTGCTTTTCTTCTTTTGACAATGGTCCACGACAACGTGTGATGTCGATTTCCATCGATGTTGGAGTATTTGTCGAAGATGCATTATATGACTCCCTTGCAAATGGTTTTGCTATGACCGAGGCGTATGTGGGCTCCGACCTAGTCCATGACATTTGTAACTGGTGTTTCGAACGTCATTTGAAAAGCCTATTATCGCATCGTACTGCTTGACTGATTGCCTTGGGGGAAAGTCAGGAGTAAGTCTTTGACATCAATGCTTGATCATCCCTGGGGATATCGGAGGCGAGTAGATGGAAATCTGTAGCGTAAGTGGAGGGTGGTCAATCACCTTGACATAATCGTCAGATTTTGTTGTTTGTCGTCCTTATGCTATTAGTATCTCCAAATAGGCTTTAAACTCGCTTATAAACTCCTCAAAATTATTTAGTAATGGAGATCCTTTTTGTTGGGATTACGGTCCCTCCGGATGGGATGGTCAGATGTCCGGGAATCGGGAATGAAGACCAGATTGAGGAGTACCCGGTATCGGAACCGGGATGATGAAGACCCGGTTTCGGATCCGGATGATGAAGACCCCGGCTACGGAGCCGGATGACGAATGTACCCGGAGAGAGATCCGGATGCGGGGACATATTTGTGAATATGTTTGCCAAGGGCCCTCTAGGCTATATTTGTAAATAGCCCGACAATCATATGTGTATAAATATGACTTAGGGCAAACAGTTTTGTTGTTGTTGCTTATTTTTCTGTTTTCCACTTAGAGGGAGCGAAGTGAGAGCAGCCGAGAGAGAGAGTGAGAGAGAGAGTGAAAGGAAGAGGTCGACGCCTCTGTGTAATACCGCCGCCTGTGGCGAGGACAGCGAGCTCAAGGTCGTCGCCTTGCAGCTCGCCATTGTACATTCCCTGCGGATAGTGATAGTTGGAGTCTTGCACTCCCGTGGTTTTTCCCGTCTAGGGTTTTCCACGCTAAACCCTGTGCATTCGAGTCTCTCTCTCTGTGTTTTCGATTTACTGCTGCATTGACTCGTGTTTCCTCGGTTGTGGCCGAGAGGCGAAGGTTTTGAAAGCGTCAATTACTAACAATCTGGTATCAGAGCGACTGCAGTGCAGAAAATGGAAGGCGGCAGCAGCGGGCAGCCGGGGATGATGGTGCTGAATGCGCAGAACTACGCCGACTGGAAGATAAAGATGGAGGATCTGCTCATTGTTCGGGACCTGTATGAACCGATCGACAGGTCGGAAATACCCAAGGGGGCACTTGAGACGGAATGGAGGCTTCTGAACCGGAAAGCCGTTGCAACCATTCGGCAATACGTCGACGTGAGCGTTCTACAACATGTGGCGAACGACACCAACGCATATGAGATGTGGCAGAAGCTGTCGGGCCTCTACGAGAGGAAGAATGCGTTGAACCGGACCTCCCTGATGAGGAAGATAGTGAACCTCAAGTACCGGGACGGCGAGAGTATGGTGGAACACGTAAGCATGTTCATGGGATTCGTGAACCAGCTTGCGGCGATCAAGTTCCCGTTGGAGGATGCAATGCAAGCCATCATGCTGATGTGTACATTGCCGGAAAGCTGGGAGAACTTGGTGGTGACTCTCAGCACCTCCTGCACCGAAGATAACTTGTCCCTACAAACGGTAAAGACAAGCATTTTGAACGAAGAAGCGCGTCGGAGAGATAAAGAACCGGCCTCCGATCCGAAGATGCTGCTTACGGAATCGGATCGGGGAAGACAACGGAACCGGAGTCCGCAAAGACGGGAGAAGTCGGGGACTCGGTCGCAGTCGAGAGGAAGGCCCACATGCTTCCACTGTGGGAAGCCGGGGCACTTCCGAAAGAATTGTCGGCATTACCGAAAAGACAACGGAGCCGACGACACCGATTCGAAGAAGTCTTCGGAACGGAACGGTGCTTACCGGGGAGCCACGGACCGGAATGGTTCGGATCGGCGAGGGCAGGACCGGAAAGGAACGACGGCACTCGCGGCAAGTGAAGAGGAGATCATGCTCATCACCGAAGAAGGTGAACTAAACATTGCCGGCGATGAGACTACCTGGGTGGTCGATTCCGGAGCGTCGTTCCACCTGACCCCGGAAAGAAGATACTTCTCATCCTACACAGCCGGTGAGCATGGCTGTGTTCGGATGGGAAATGAAGGTACGTGCCGGATTGCCGGCATAGGAGACGTGTGGTTGACAACCTCGACCGGATGCAAAATGTTGCTGAAGGATGTCCGACACGTTCCGGAGGTTCGATTGAACCTGATTTCGGCCGGGAGGCTAGACGATGAAGGCTACACAGGTAGCATCCGGAACTGCGTAATGAAATTCAGCAAGGGGAGCTTGATAGTGGCTCGGGCCCGGAAAGTCAACACACTGTACCTTATGAATGCCTGGTTGTGTCCGGAGGAGTTGAACGTGGCAGCCGACACTGCCGGTGAGCTGTGGCACAAGAGACTGTGCCACATGAGTGAGAAGGGGATGAAGAGGCTTGCAGAAGACAACCTTATTCCAGTGAAGCATGTGCACCTGGAGAAGTGCACCGATTGCCTGGCCGGTAAGCAGAACCGAACCTCCTTCCACTCAAGGCCACCGACGAGACGTAGCGCACCATTGGAGTTGGTGCACACTGACGTGTGTCAAGTAGAAACGAAGTCACATGGCGGAGCCCAGTACTTCGTGACATTCATTGATGACCACAGCCGGAAGCTGTGGACGGCACCGTTGAAGACAAAGGACCAAGTGTTGTGCGTCTTCAAAGAACTCCACGCGAGAGTGGAAAGGGAATCCGGCAAGAAGCTGAAAGCGATACGAGCGGATAACGGAGGGGAATACCGGGGGCAGTTCGAGGAGTACTGTCGCTCGAAGGGAATCCGGCTCGAGTTTACTGTGCCGAAGACGCCGAAACTGAACAGGCTGGCCGAGAGGATGAACCGGACCATAATGGAGAGGGTCCGGAGTATGCTGGCGCATGCGAAATTACCCAAGGGGTTTTGGGCTGAGGCAATGTCGACGGCGACATACGTGATAAACAGATCACCCTCAGTACCTTTGGACGGAGACACGCCGCAGAGAGTGTGGACCGGTAGGGAAGTATCCTACCGGCATCTGAAGGTGTTCGGGTGTCTCGCATATGTGAATGTGGCAAAGGACCGGAGAGGAAAGCTAGATCCAAAGACCCGGCCATGCATATTCCTCGGTTACGGCGATGACGTGTTCGGCTACCGAGTATGGGACCCGGTCGACAAAAAGATATTCCGGAGTCGTGATATCATCTTCATGGAGGACAAGACACTCGCCGACTGGGAGTCGGAGAAGAAGATGAAGAGCTCCAAGTCGACCGGTGAGGATCAACTCTACGAGGAGCAGTCCCGACCGGCAAGGGACCGGTTAGCACTCGAGGATCCGGCCGAAGACGGTGAAGAAACAGAACCGGCCGAGGAAGATGAAACTGATACCGGAACCGGCCCCGATCCCGAAATGGATTCGGATGAAGAGGAAACGGAGGAGCCGGTTACCGAAGCTCCGGAACGGAGATATCCTCTAAGAGAGAGAAGGGCCCCCCGGAGATTTCCGGAACCAAAGCACGTGCTGCTAACCGACGAGGGGGAGCCGGAGAGTGTTGAAGAAGCAAAGCTTGACACCCATAGCCGCAGGTGGTTAAGTGCCATGCAGGAGGAGATGGATTCCCTGCATGAGAACCACACATATGAACTTGTGGAGTTGCCGAAAGGAAAGCGGGCACTTCGAAACAAGTGGGTGTTCAAGCTGAAACCGGGAGATGCCGGAAACCCCCCGAGATACAAAGCCAGGATCGTGGTGAAGGGGTTCCAGCAGAAGAAGGGCGTCGACTTCGACGAGATATTTGCCCCGGTAGTGAAGATGACCTCCATCCGGACGGTGCTGAGCATAGCGGCAAGCATGGACCTCGAGGTAGAACAGATGGACGTGAAGACGACATTCCTTCACGGTGACCTCGAAGAAGAGATCTACATGCAGCAACCGGAAGGATTCGAGAAGAAAGGGAAGGAGCACCTGGTATGCCGGTTGAAGAAGAGCCTTTACGGACTGAAGCAGGCACCCCGGCAATGGTACCGGAAGTTCGACTCTTTCATGACCGACGAAGGGTACCACAAAACGCAGTCCGATCACTGCGTGTTTGTGAAGAAGTTCGAAGGAGGAGACTTTCTAATACTCCTCCTGTACGTGGACGACATGTTGATCGTCGGACGGGACCAGGTCAAGATACGGATGTTGAAGAAAGCGCTTCACCGAACCTTCTCAATGAAGGACCTGGGTCCGGCGAGGCAAATACTAGGGATGCACATCATCCGGGACCGGAAGAAGAAGCAATTGTGGTTGTCACAGGAGAAGTACGTGACAAAGGTGCTTCACCGGTTCAACATGTCGGAAGCAAGACCGGTCGGGTCAACCCTCCCGGCAAACTGCAAGTTGTCCAGCAAGCAAAGCCCCAAGACAAAGGTTGAGAAGGAGGACATGATGAAAGTACCATATGCCTCTGCCGTCGGAAGCTTGATGTACGCAATGGTGTGTACAAGACCGGACATAGGATATGCAGTCGGAGTGGTGAGCCGGTACATGAGCAATTCCGGCAAAGAGCACTGGAACGCGACCAAGTGGATACTCTGATACCTGAAGGGCACGGCAAACGTGTGCCTCCAATTCGGCTCCGGTAAGCCCGAACTCGACGGCTTTACCGATTCGGATATGTCGGCTGATGCAGATACCAGCTAGTCCACATCAGGGTATGTGATGACGTATGCAGGGGGAGCTGTTTCGTGGCAGTCGTGGCTGCAGAAGACGGTTGCGTTGTCAACCACGGAGGCGGAGTACATGGCGGCTGTTGAAGCCGGCAAGGAAATAATATGGATGAAGGACTTCACTAGAGAGCTCGGTATCCGGCAGGAGGAGTACCGGCTCTACTGCGACAGTCAGAGTGCCATCCACCTTGCGAAGAATGCGGCCTATCACTCCCGGACGAAGCACATCCAACGAAGATATCACTGGATCCGGGAAAGGATAGAAGACCAGGAGTTCGTGCTGACGAAGATCCACACGGACGAGAACGGGTCAGATATGCTGACCAAAGTGCTCACACCTGACAAGCTGGAAGCGTGCCGGAAGAGGGTCGGACTGGAAAGACATCCCATGCCGAAGTGAAGGGGGAGTTTGTTGGGATTACGGTCCCTCCGGATGGGATGGTCAAATGTCCGGGAATCGGGAATGAAGACCTGATTGAGGAGTACCCGGTATCGGAATCGGGATGATGAAGACCCGGTTTCGGATCCGGATGATGAAGACCCCGGCTACGGAGCCGGATGACGAATGTACCCAGAGAGAGATCCGGATGCGGGGACATATTTGTGAATATGTTTGCCAAGGGCCCTCTAGGCTATATTTGTAAATAGCCCGACAGTCATATGTGTATAAATATGACTTAGGGCAAACAATTTTGTTGTTGTTGCTTATTTTTCTGTTTTCCACTTAGAGGGAGCGAAGTGAGAGCAGCCGAGAGAGAGAGTGAGAGAGAGAGTGAAAGGAAGAGGTCGACGCCTCTGTGTAATACCGCCGCCTGTGGCGAGGACAGCGAGCTCAAGGTCGTCGCCTTGCAGCTCGCCATTGTACATTCCCTGCGGATAGTGATAGTTGGAGTCTTGCACTCCCGTGGTTTTTCCCGTCTAGGGTTTTCCACGCCCTGTGCATTCGAGTCTCTCTCTCTGTGTTTTCGATTTACTGCTGCATTGACTCGTGTTTCCTCGGTTGTGGCCGAGAGGTGAAGGTTTTGAAAGCGTCAATTACTAACACTTTTTCTAACAACATAGCAAACCATGCCAAAGTTGAACCGCTCAACAACGTGCCTACTAGACCCAATCGTGATGCATCGGTGGGATATCGGGAAGGATGCATTTGAATGACTAATTGTACCTAATTACAGAATCCTCTGAATTGTGATTGCGTTCCATTGAATTTCATAGGAAGGCCGATCGTGGACTCTTTATGAATCCGTTGTGTACTTGGTCCTTGTTGTTGACAGGAACACACGCTCCGGATGAACAACGCTCGGCCACAACCGAGCTTAGAATCATAAAACACAGAAAAACGGGGAATGAATACACGACACAATGGAGAGAAGAGTACACAGGATGTTTACGTGGAAAACCCAAATACGGGAAAAACCACGGCAGCCCACAGATTGCAAACTATCACTATATCACAATGATTACAACAATGAGCTCATGGAGGCAACGACCTCGTGCTCATGATCTTTGCCACAGGCGGCGGTTACAACAGAGGCAACGACCTCTTCGTTTCTTTCTCTCACACTCTCTCTCTGTACACTGTTGCACTCTAATTGTTACCGTATGAGATGTACGGGTGATTGATAAATGTGATAAGTGAGGGTGAAAGATGTAATGTGTTGATATGTATGTGTGATTTTATACGATTATGAGTGTGAATGTAAGTGTGAGTGTGGTAGATACAAAGAGGTGTGAGTGAGTGACTAGGTGTGAATGCCAAGGGGGCTTGCACCCTTGTGGATCTACCCCTTTGTACCTATTTAACCCCTTATGGGGAATGAATGAAACATGAATGATCATTTTTCTCTTAATCTCTCTCTCTCTCTCTCTCTCTCTCTCTCTCTCTCTCTCTCTCTTGTCATCTCTCTCTCCCTCTCTCTCTCTCCCCTTTAATGTTGAACCCCTTGGGAGGGGGGTGGAGCCATTCTAGGCACCACCCCCCACCCCGCAATGCTTCTCAATGATTCTCAACCTCTTCATGATCTCTCTCACCATCATACTCTCCATCATCATCACACCCACCATGTCTATCTTTATCATCAATCATCATGATTATCATCATCCTTTACCCTAACCCTAAAACCTATAACACTAATCTTTTTCGTCAACAAGAATAACAACAACATCCTACACTAAGTTTGCCCTAAGTCATATTTATACTAATATGACTTTTCGGCCATTTACAAATATAGCCCCGATGGACTCTCAAAAACATATTTACGAATATGTCCCTTCATCCAGTGAGCACTCCTCACCGGGCCTGCATCATCCGGCGCTTGCCGGGCACTCATCATCCGGTTCTCACCGGGTCTTCCGTTTCCGGGTACTCCTTCATCCGGCGTTTGCCGGGCACTCATCATCCAGTTCTCACCGGGTCTTCCGTTTCCGAGTACTCCTCATCCGGTTCTCACCGGGTCTTCCGTTTCCGGGTACTCCTCATCCGGTTCTTACCGGGTCTTCCCATCCGGAGGGACCTGTTTCCTAACAAACTCCCCCTTCACTCCGGCATGGGATGTCTTACTAGTCCGACCCGCTTCCGACATGCATCCAGCTTGTCAGGTGTCAACACTTTGGTCAGCATATCTGACCCGTTCTCGGCCGTGTGGATCTTCGTCAGTGCGAGCTCCTGGTCATCTACTTTTCCCGGATCCAGTGATACCTACGCTGGATATGCTTCGTCCGGGAATAGTAGGCCGCATTCTTAGCAAGGTGGATGGCACTTTGACTGTCGCAATAGAGCCGGTATTCATCTTGCCGGATACCGAGCTCTCCGATGAAGTCCTTCATCCATAATATTTCCTTGTCGGCTTCCACAGCCGCCATGTACTCCGCTTCCATGGTTGACAACGCAACCGTCTTCTGCAGCCTCAACTGCCATGAAACAGCTCCCCCTGCATATGTCATTACATAACCGGATGTAGACCAGCTAGTATCCACATCAGCCGACATGTCTGAATCGGTAAAACCGTCAAGTTGAGGTTTTCCGGAGCCGAATCGGAGACACATATTTGAAGTGCCCTTCAAGTACCAAAGTATCCATTTGACCGCGTTCCAGTGCTCCTTGCCAGGATTGCTCATAATCCGGCTCACCACTCCGACTGCGTATCCTATATCCGGTCGGGTACACACCATTGCGTACATTAAGCTCCCGACGGCAGAGGCATATGGAACCTTCATCATATCAACCTTCTCTGCTTTCGTCTTCGGGCTTTGCTTACCGGATAATTTGCAGTTTGCCGGGAGTGTCGATTCGACCGGTTTCGCTTCTAACATGTTGAACCGTTGAAGCACCTTTGTCACGTATTTCTCCTGTGACAGCCATAGTTGCTTCGTTGGCCGGTTTCGGATGATATGCATCCCCAACATCTGTCTTGCTGGACCCAAGTCTTTCATTGAGAAGGTCTGGTTGAGAGCCTTCTTCAGCATCCGTATTTTGGCTTGGTCCCGTCCGACGATCAACATGTCGTCCACGTACAGAAGGAGTATTAGGAAGTCGCCTCCTTCGAACTTCTTCACAAACACACAGTGATCGGCTTGCGTCTTGTGGTACCCTTGATCGGTCATGAAGGAGTCGAACTTTCGGTACCATTGTCGGGGAGCCTGCTTCAGTCCGTACAGGCTCTTCTTCAACCGGCAAACCAATTGCTCCTTCCCTTTCTCCACGAATCCTTCCGGTTGCTGCATGTAGATCTCCTCTTCGATGTCACCGTGAAGGAATGTTGTCTTCACGTCCAGCTGCTCTACCTCGAGGTCCATGCTTGCCGCTATACTTAGCACCGTCCGGATGGAGGTCATCTTTACTATCAGGGCAAATATCTCGTCGTAGTCCACACCCTTCTTCTGTTGGAACCCCTTCAACACGATCCTGGCTTTGTATCTCGGGGGGTTGTCGGCATCTCCCGGTTTCAACTTGTACACCCACTTGTTTCGGAGTGCCTGCTTTCCTTTCGGCAACTCCACCAATTCGTACATATGGTTCTCATGCAGGGAATCCATCTCATCCTGCATGGCACTTAACCATTTTCGGCTGTGGGTGTCATCCTTCGCTTCTTCGAAGCTTTCTGGCTCCCCCTCATCGGTTAGCAGCACATACTCTGCATCCGGAAATCTCCAGGGGGCCCTTCTCTCTCTGAGAGGATATCTCCGTCTTTGGGCTTCGGTAACCGGCTCCTCCATTTGCTCTTCATCCGAATCCGATTCGGGGTCTTGGCCGGTTCCGGTTTCAGCTTCCTCTACTTCTTCTTCTGCCGGTTCGGTATCCTCACCGTAACCGGCTGGTTCCTCGAGTGCTAACCGGTCTCTTGCCGGTTGGGTCTGCTCATCGTAGAATCGATCCTTACTGGTCGACTCGGAGTTCATTATCTTCTTCTCTGACTCCCAGTCTGTGAGCGTCTTGTCCTCCATGAAGATAATATCCGACTCCAGAATACCTTCTTGTAGACCAGGTCCCACACTCGGTAGCCGAACTCATCGTTGCCGTAACCGAGGAATATGCATGGCCGGGTCTTCGGATCTAGTTTTCCTCTTCGGTCCTTAGCTACATGCACATACGCAAGACACCCGAACACCTTCAGATGCCGGTAGGACACTTCCTTACCAGTCCAGACTCTCTGTGGCGTGTCTCCGTCCAAGGGTACTGAGGGTGATCTGTTTATCACATATGTCGCTGTCGATAGTGCCTCAGCCCAAAACTTCTTGGGTAGTTTTGCATGGGCCAACATACTCCGGACCCTCTCCATTATAGTCCGGTTCATACTCTTGGCCAACTTGTTTAGTTCCGGCGTCTTCGGCATGGTAAATTTGAGCCGGATTGCCTTCGAGCGACAATACTCCTCGAACTGCCCCCAGTATTCACCTCCGTTATCTGCTCAAACCGCCTTCAACTTCCGGTCGGTTTCCCTTTCCACTCTCGCGTGGAGCTCTTTGAAGACGGATAACACCTGATCCTTTGTCTTCAATGGTGTGGCCCACAGCTTCCGATTGTGGTCATCTATGAACGTCACGAAGTACTGCGATCCGGCATGTGACTTCGTGTCCACTTGACATACATCAGTATGCACCAACTCCAGTGGTGCATTACGTCTCATCGGTGGCCTCGATCGGAAGGAGGTCTGGTTTTGTTTACTGGCCAGACAATCAATGCACTTCTCCAAGTGCACGCTCTTCACTGGAATGAGGTTGTCGTCTGCAAGCCTCTTCATCCCCTTCTCGCTCATGTGACACATCCTCTTGTGCCACAGCTCACCGGCAGTGTCGGATGCCACGTTCACTTCCTCCGGACATAACCGGGCATTCATCAGGTACATCGTGTTTAACTTCTGGGCCCGAGCCACAATCAGGCTCCCTTTGTTGAACTTTATAACACTGTTCCGGATGCTACCCGTGTAGCCTTCATCATCTAGCCGACCGGCTGATATCAGGTTCAGACGAACCTCCGGAACGTGTCGAACATCCTTCAGCAGCAGCTTGCATCCAGTTGGCGTTGTCAACCACACGTCTCCTATGCCGACAATTCGGCATGTACCTTCATTCCCCATCCGGACACATCCGTGATCACCGACTGAGTAGGATGAGAAGTATTTCCGGTCCGGGGTAAGGTGGAATGACGCTCCGGAGTCGACCACCCAGGTCATCTCGTCGCCGGCAAGGTTTAGCTCACTCTCCTCGGTGATGAGCATCAACTCTTCTTCACTTGCCGCGATTGCCGTCGTTCCCTTCCGGTCCGGCCCCCTCCGGTCTTTTACCGTTTCGGTCCGGTGTCCGCTTCGAATCGGTACCGTCGGTTTCCTTGTCTTTTCGGAAGTGCCGACAGTTCTTCTGGAAGTGTCTCGGCTTGCCGCAATAGAAGCAAGTAGGCCTCCCCCTTGACTTTGACCGTGTCCTCGCCTTTTCCCGGTTCTGGGGGCTACGGTTCCTTTGTCTTCCGCGTTCCAATTCGGTAAGGAGCGCTTTGGAGTCGGAGCTCGTATCCTTATCTTTTTGACGCGCCTCCTCATCTAGCAAGCTCGACTTCACTCTTGCTAGGGATAACCGTTTCCCTTCCGGCGCGGCGTTGCCCAAATTGATAACCAACGTCTCCCAGCTATCCAGGAGGGAACCGAGCAGGAGTAGCGCTAGTACCTCATCGGCGAGAGGTACTTCCAATGATGTTGCCTGGTGTATTAGCCCCTAGAAGGCATTCATGTGCTCCGCCATGCTGGAGCCATCTTGGTACCGGAGTCTTACTAGCTTCCGGAATACCGAAACCTGGTTAACAACATTTTTGTTTTGAAACATAATGCCGATCTTCTCCCAGAGCTCATGAGCCTTGCTCTCTTCATTGAAGTTGTTGTATAGGCTCATGTTGATGAAGCACCGTATGTATGCCGTTGTCTTCATGTGCATCACCTCCCATATCGTGGCGTTGATTTTGTTCGGTTTCTTGTCCCCGAACTGAACCGGCAACCAAAGATCTTTAACCATGAGCATGTCCCTCATCTTCGACTTCCACACGGAATAGTTGGAGCCGATGAGCTTGAACATGTCTCCCAACGATTCGTCCATTTTCTGTGTCGTTTCGCTCTGATACCAGTTTGACAGGAACACACGCTCCCGATGAACAACGCTCGTCCACAACCGAGCTTAGAATCATAAAACACAGAAAAACGGTGAATGAATGCACGACACAATGGAGAGAAGAGTACACAGGATGTTTACGTGGAAAACCCAAATACGGGAAAAACCACGGCAGCCCACAGATTGCAAACTATCACTATATCACAATGATTACAACAATGAGCTCATGGAGGCAACGACCTCGTGCTCACGATCTTCGCCATAGGCGGCGGTTACAACAGAGGCAACAACCTCTTCGTTTCTTTCTCTCACACTCTCTCTCTATACACTGTTGCACTCTAATCTTTTTCGTCAACAAGAATAACAACAACATCCTACACTAAGTTTGGCCTCAGTCATATTTATACTAATATGACTTTTCGGCTATTTACAAATGTAAAGAATTAAGAGATGGATTCTTGTGAAGTGGAATAGGTGTGAACTGTGTGTGTATATGAGAGAGAGAGAGAGAGAGACAAGGAGTATACGCAAGGTAGATTGTATTAACAAAGGAGAAAGACACGGCAACATACAAGGTGGGAGGAGGGTGCTTTATGTAGTCACCCTCTCTCTTCATTAACTACAAGCCTCATGGAGCATGGGGAATGTGAAAGCTCATAAGTTATGTGTCATAGAATGTGATTCTATGACTCATACTAAATGCTAGAATACAAAGTGGTGACATAATGGTGACTCTTGACCGTTGGAGTGTCTCTTCACTCTCAAGGTGAGTTCACACACTAGACCAAGTTGAGCTTGATTCTCAACACGCCCCCTCAAGCTCAAGTTGGGTCGGTTTCAGACTGTATCCGAAATCCGCTTCAACTCGCGTTCTGGAGTTCGCGTCAACTCGTGTCGACTCGCATGTATGCGGAGTTGCGGAATCCGTGCTCCAGCTTGCGTTGTGCGTACTTGCGAAGTCTATGCTTCGGCTTGCGTCTTTCTTCGCGGCTTTGTTGCGTGGTTGCGGAATCTACGCGTTATTGCGTAGTGTCTTCAGTACTCCCCCTCAAGCTTGGCAGGTCAGGGATCGTCAATCCGAGATCGGTCTTGAATTGCCATAGCTTGTCGGCTCCTAAGGCTTTAGTGAAGATGTCAGCCGTTTGAAGATTGGTGCTAATGTGTTGTAGGTCGACATCGCCAGCTAGAACGCGCTCTCGGATGAAGTGATAGTGCACTTTGATGTGATTTGTCCGCGCGTGGAACACCGGGTTCCGAGCCAGATAAATACTGCTCATGTTGTCGCAGTAAAGGGGAGTCAGATCCTTGATAGGAACACCCAAATCCTTCAAAATCCTCTTAAGCCATACGGCTTCACATGCAGCTACGGCTGCGCCCCTATATTCTGCCTCCGTACTCAAAAGAGCGACGGTAGGTTGCTTCTTGCTACTCCAGGATATTGCTCCGTTGCTGAGGGAGAAAACAAATATGGAGGTTGATCTTCTATCAACTTTGTAGCCGGCCCAATCGGCGTCTGTGTACCCCTCGAGTCGTATTGGCATCGCGGTCTTGTAGAGGATGCCGCAATCCATTGTGCCGCTCACGTACCGTAGAACTCGCTTAGCGCAATCCAAGTGAGTATCACGCGGTGTTTGCATGAATTGGCTAAGGAGACCGACCGGATAACTGAGATCGGGTCGTGTGATCGTGAGGTAGATGAGACTCCCGATGAGTTGCCGATACTGAGTTGGCTCACACGCTTTCGTGCCGGAGTTCGCATCTAGTTTGAGGTTGCGATCGAGTGGGGTTGCCGCGGATTTGCACTCAGCCATCCCGAACTTATATAGTAAGTTGAGGATGTAGTGCCGTTGAGAGATCATGATTCTGGCCGGAGTCTGAATTACCTCGATGCCAAGGAAGTAGTGGAGCTCCTTCATGTCCATCATCTCGAACTTGTCGGAAAGGAGGGATTTGACCTTATTGATTTCGACGATATGCTCACCTCCAATGACTAGGTCATCCACATATAAAATGATGACAATCGGACTTGCGGAATCGCTTCGTATGTAGAGGGAGTTGTCCGATTTTGACATACAGAAGCCGATTTGATGAAGATATTGCGTTATCTTCGAATGCTAAGCACGTGGTGCTTGCTTGAGGCCGTAGAGAGGCTTCTTGAGTCGGCAAGCAACTTTCGGATGGGTGCTCGAGTTGAAGCTGGGTGGTTGTATCATGTACACCTCCTCTTCTAATTCGCCTTGTAGAAAGGCGTTCTTGACGTCCATTTGATGGAGGTGCCACCCTTTCGCCGCGGCAAGCACAATTACGGTCCGCTCCGTTGTCATCT
The DNA here is from genome assembly GCF_043228905.1 of Azolla caroliniana. NCBI lineage: Eukaryota > Viridiplantae > Streptophyta > Polypodiopsida > Salviniales > Salviniaceae > Azolla > Azolla caroliniana. The sequence goes on from NW_028230443.1 coordinate 18,757,152, forward strand.
TTGCCACCGGGTCAAAGGTCTCTTCGTAGTCGACGCCATGCGTCTAAACGTATCCTTTCGCTACGAGTCGAGCTTTGTAGCGGTTTACGGAGCCATCGACGTTATACTTCACCTTGTAGATCCATCTGCATCCGATCACCTTTTTGTGTGGTGAGGTGGGAACGAGATCCCACGTCTCGTTCTTCCGTAGTGCGTGCATCTCCTCGTTCATTGCTTCGATCCATCGCGGGTCCTTTGCGGCTTCCGAAAAGGTTTCTGGCTCCCGTACTGTCGCTACCTTCATCATAAAGGCGTAATGGTACGCCATATAATTGTTGTAGCCGAATCAGCTTACGAGGTTCTTTTCACGGGTGGATCGGCGGAGTTTTTCATTTGCAGAGATGAGGGCTTTCTTTGCTCCGATCGGTACCTCGAAACCGCCAAACTCACTGTCGAGTGAGTGAGTTGACTCATCGTCAGTGAAGCAATCGTCTTCGTATTCCGCCATTTTCGCCTTGCCTTTGTCCATCTTCGGGCTAGGCCGTGATGTGCTTTGATCGCTCAAAGGCTCTTGTGGTCTGCTCAGTCGGGTCGTGATCGGACTTTCTTCGAACATGCGCGTAAGGTGATCTTCATCCTCTATCTCCTGTTCGGTGGATTCCGGGTCGAGCGGGGTCGGAGTCGAAGTTGTCTCTGGTGCGTACCAGGATGCAGACTCGTCAAAGACGACGTCTCGACTTACCCGAGATTTTCGAGTTGAGGGGTTGTAGCACTTGTACCCCTTTTGCTCCAGTGAGTATCCTACGAGGATACATTTCTCCGACTTCGGGTCGAGCTTTTGACGCTTCTCATCGGGGATGTGCACGTACGCAATGGAGCCGAATATCTGAACATGTGATAGGTTCGGCTTCTTTCCGAAGAATCTTTCGTGCGGAGTGACCTCGTGCACGCCGGATGTTGTGCACCGGTTCATTAGGTAGATAGCCGTATTTGCCGCTTCGGCCCAATATGACTTGGGCATATGCTTCTCGTTCATCATGGCCCGCGCTACTTCGAGGATGTGCCGATTTTTGCGCTCGACTACTCCGTTTTGTTGCAGAGTGTGTCGGCAAGTGAATTCTCGCTGAATTCCTTCCTTTCGAAGATACGTTGTGAAATCGTTCGAGAAGTACTCCTTGCCGCCATCCGATCGAAGGCATCGTACATGTCGGCCCGTGGCTTTCTCGACTTCATTCTTGAAATTTTGGAAGTGTCCGAACACTTCGCTCTTTTGCCGCATCGGGTAGATCCAAGTGTGCCTAGAAAAGTCGTCGATGAATAGCACGTAATATCGGCATCCGCCGAATGTCGCCGTTTGAGCCGGACCCCATACATCGGAATGAATTACGTTGAGTACGCCTTTGCTCACATTCCGCTCTTTCGGAAATGGGTGTCGGTGTTGCTTGCCGAATTGGCACGCTTCGCATACACCTTCAATCTCCTTCTCTTTGAATGTCGGGAGTGCGATGACGACTCCTTTCGATTTCATTGCTTTGAGTTTGTTGAGATTGATCTGGCCGATTCGCTTATGCCATAGCTCTATGTCGGAGTCAGCTTTCGTGCTTTTTGCGAACATGGCGGATTTCATCTCGTGCGAATCGAGAATGAACATCCGGCCCTCTCTTCTTCCACGTGCGATGATTTGGCCTTCTTTTTCGATGAAACACCCTTCTTGGTCGAATCGTACTTGCATCCCTTGCTCAACCATTTGGCCGACTGAGACCAAATTCTTTGTGATGGTGGGTACATGCAAGACATTTTTAATGTATGTTTGCTTACCTCTTTCGCCGAACGGAACATTGCCGATGTGCCAAATCGGGTGCGTAGTGTCATCACCGGTTTCGACATAACCGGGTCGCTCCGGCTCTTGAAGTTCGAGAAACCATTCTTTGTGGGATATCATATGGTTTGAGGCTTCGGAGTCAACAAACCATACGTCCTCTGGATTGAGGGCACTAGTTGAGGTAGAGGCCGATATAGACTTTGCTCTATGTTTCATCATGAACATTCCGCCACGGTCGGAGTTGTATGCGTACATTCCGCTATACTCTTCATAGTCGGAATTGTGTGCGTAATTTGTGAGTTGTCAGCTTGTGGAAGCCGATTCACGCATCTTCTTTCGGCACTCTTCTTCGTGGTGGCCGAGCTTTCCGCAATATCCGCATTTGGTTGCGTTTTGACGGCTCGGGCCGGAGTGGAAGCTACCCCTTCTTGCGAAGGTTCCTCGTTGGCCTCCGTTTTGCGGCCGAAATTGGGAGTTGTTGTCGTAGGTCGGACCTCGTCCGCCTTGTCCTTGGCCGAATCGGCCTCTCGCTCGTCTGTGTCCTCTTCCTCCATTAGAGTGCGTGTAGAGCATGTGGCCTTCCGACTCATTGCTCCTTGTACGCACGTGGTTTTCTTCGACCAATAGCATTGATTGGAGCTCGAAGAAGGAGGGAGATTTCTCCCATGCTAGAATGGCGGTTCACATTGCGCCGAACCGTGGTGCGAGGCCGCCGAGGCATACTTGCACCATCTCATCATCATCTATACTTACGCTTATTGAGCCAAGCGAGTCGCAAAGCTCTTTGATCTTCAAGGTGTATGTCGTGATGGACATATCCCTTTGTTGAATGTTGTTCAACTCTTGGCAGAGTTGAAGCTTCCTCGCGGTCGTGTTGGCGGCGAAAATCTTTCGTAGATTTTCTCACGCTTCCTTCGGCGTCTTGGCTTCTCGATTGTAACCGAGCATGTGGTCGTGAACACATGTCGCCAAACAATACATCACGCGGCTTGCGGCTTGCTCCCATGTCGCATATCCGGGAGCCGCTTCGGCGGGTCGGTCTTCATGCGCTCCTTTGATGTAGCTCCAATAGCCTTGTTCGACAAGGTATTGGTGCATATTGTACTCCCAAGATGCGAAGTTGTTTCGATCTAACTTCTCGGTAGGGAGAGCGCTCCCCATTTGAGTATTCATTATATCGATTCTTCTTCTTCTTCTTCTCTCTTCGAATGCGAGCTATGTAGCGAAGCTACGATAGATATGAGCCGGTTCTTGGTCGTCGGTGTAGAGCACAACACACGATCACGATGAGGCGAATGGGCTAGATCAAGCTACCAACCTCTCTCTGATACCATGTAAAGAACTAAGAGATGGATTCTTGTGAAGCGGAATAGGTGTGAACTGTGTGTGTATATGAGAGAGAGAGAGAGAGAGAGACAAGGAGTATACGCAAGGTAGATTGTATTAACAAAGGAGAAAGACACGACAACATACAAGGTGGGAGGAGGGTGCTTTATGTAGTCACCCTCTCTCTTCATTAACTACAAGCCTCATGGAGCATGGGGAATGTGAAAGCTCATAAGTTATGTGTCATAGAATGTGATTCTATGACTCATACTAAATGCTAGAATACAAAGTGGTGACATAATGGTGACTCTTGATCATTGGAGTGTCTCTTCACTCTCAAGGTGAGTTCACACACTAGACCAAGTTGATCTTGATTCTCAACAACAAATATAGCCCCGATGGACTCTCAGAAACATATTTACGAATATGTCCCTTCATCCGGTGAGCACTCCTCACCGGGCCTGTATCATCCGGCGCTTGCCGGGCACTCATCATCCGGTTCTCACCGGGTCTTCCGTTTCTGGGTACTCCTCATCCGGTTCTTACCGGTTCTTCCCATCCGGAGGGACCTGTTTCCTAACAGTTGTTGCAATGCTACAATGGTTGCTTCACGTTGTTGCTTTTCTAAAGAGATTTGTTGAAGATCCCCCAACAATCGTTGATTTTCTTGTTCCAAATGCGACAAACTTTTCTTTCAAGCATTGCCTCCGAGAAAACGGATTGATATTCTTGAGCGCTAACAGTTGCCATAATATTGGAGGAAGGAGGGATAAGATGATTAGTATGAAGGGAGGGAGGAGTAAAAAGATAGACCGAATTCGGTTCAAACTGGCAAGAATAGTACTAAAGACGGAGAGGGAATTAGTACTAGAGGTAGAGGAGGATGAGTACTAGGGAATTGAAATATTTCATTGTGTCAAAACCCAAGGAGCCCTATGAGATTTAGGGGTACATCTATCAAGCTTATTTGAGCTTAGAGGTGTGATTTTGAACCAAACTTTTCTAAGGATGCTCTTGATGCAAGAATATTTTTTAAGAAACTCCAAGATGGTTCCAAAAGAAACCCCTACATTCTTAAATATATGCATAAGATCTAATAAATAACAGATCTTTAAATGTTTCAAATATCTCAAATGTAAACCATATAGACATATTGGGTTCCATCCCTCTTTTGTTTGATGCACGTTTATATTGATAATGGCTATCATCACCAAGAATCTCCACATCCATGTCAATTAGAGGTCCATAGTCTACTTCCCATACCAATAATGTAGGTTTTGTTGAATGGGTGGTCTTCCTTGCTTGATTTTCCCATCAAAATGATGTGCTTGGGTTTTAATGTGTAGAGAGCGATCTTCGAGCCAAAATCATCCATGTCATAAACAATTTCATTTAAAGATTTACAATAGGTTGATCTCAACCAATCACCACACAAGGGGCAAGCCTTATCACCTCTTGTCCTTAGAATTGAGTAGAACCCATTTGCAAGGTAATCATAAATAGTCCATATTACGATCCCACAAAGTTTTTAAGGCATGTTGTCATTTTGTTTTAGGCACATCAATGAAATCTATACCGCTCCATAAATCTTGTAGGTGATGAATAGGACGTTGTCGCGTTGTTACGCGCGTGCGTGGAGAAAGGCGGGACCACGAGGGTCTTGGACTAGAGAGGGATGGAGCGTAAGAAGTCGTGCTTCACTGCTTCTGGGGCATCTCAGAAACACACCGGAAGCAACCGAAGGGAGAGAGAGCGAGAGAGAGAGAGAGCGTGCTTAACACCGACTCACGCACACACACGCACACACAGCCCGACCCTTCTCACGCCCTTATGTACAGGAAACGCAGGAAAGGGGGAGCACCCGACACCAACATAGACGCGAATATACACAGACAGACGCAAACATATATATATGTATAAACAGAAGAATACAATCCCGGCTTCGACCCGGACTGGGGTAGGTTAAGTAGTCGTTTGCTGCCAAGCCGCCGTCGGGGAGCTCTCAGCTCGTCGCGCCGAGCGGGGTCTTGCATAGGAGATGGGCTGAAGCAAACCCTAAACGAACACGAAGGAGAAGAAGAAGAAGAAGCTAACTCTAAACCTAACGGTATACCCTCTAATGCAAAATGGGCAACCCTTTTACAAAGGGCGTTCCCTTCCTTTTATAGAGCAAGGAAAGGGAGGCATTACAATGCAGGACAAATCCCGACTTACATGGGATCGTCTGTCCCGACTTGACTACTCTTCGGCGCCATAAAGGCGCCCTCGATATTCACACTAAATGTACATGGGTGCGTACACACGCTGCACCCCACCGATGTAGCCAATGTTTCCCGGTTTTCGCCTCTGGCCGAAATTCTTCACGACAACGTGTTAATTATATGATTAAATTCTTAACTTTTCTCCCTACACTAATAAAAGGTTCTAAGTATATGTTTAAATCCTCAACCTGCCTCTTTGCTTGGATTAACAAGATAATATTAAGTGATATTGTTTTGTTCCTAGTCATATGCTGGTTAATTGTATTGATTACAATGATGGACCAAGTTGACAAATTTGATGATTGCATAAAAAATAATTCATACTCTCTAGTCGTACACCTAGTTTTATGTTTCTTTGCTTGGTTTTAAAATCTAGCCACCTATTATCGATATATTTAAATGTAGGACAATCAATTGGAATCCTTATAACGCCGTTGGTACTCACATTCATCAAATGCCAATTCATTAATTTTGAGAGCTAGAGCGTACAGAAATGGGAAATATCATAATATCTCCCTAAGTGTATTACAATCCTTATGATGTGATGATCCAAAAACATGATAAGCGGTAGACATTTCATACTCACCTTTAAAAACCAATCATCAATTTGTTGTTGGTACACTTATGTATGTTATGATAACACCTAGGCCAAACATTGCATTTGCAATGGGAGTTGTGACTGGACTCTTATCGAATCTTAGTAAGAAACGTTAGGAAACGGTCAAAATTATGTTGAGATACCTAAGTGGCACTAAGGATAAGTGACTATGTTTGGGTGTTAGTGATATATATATGTATGTATGTATATGTATATGTATGGGTACATAGATTCTGACTACATTGGATGTTTTGACAATAGGAAGTTTGCCTAGGGTATATTTTTCAGTTTATAGGAGGTGCCATCTCTTGGAGATCTTGTCTTCAAGAAGTTGAGAATATGTTACAACTAGTGAGGCATGTAAGGAAGCTATATGGCTCTCTAACTACCTTGTGACAACTTGTATCTAGATTGCTTTGTGATAGTCAAAGTGCCATTCCTTTGCTTAAGAATCCGGTCTATCATGCGATGACCAAGCACATTGGAGAGCAATATCATTCCATCCAGGAATGTATACCTAATGGTTGCATTAGCCTTGAGAAGGTTGTTTGTCAAGAAAATGTCACATATGCAGTGACCAAAGCCTTATCACATGATGCATTGGAGCATTGTTGTCACTTGATGGATGCTAGTTAATACAATCTTCCCATCATATTTGTAAGTTTTGTCCTTTGGTGGGAGATTATCACATATAGGGTGTGAAAAAAGGAAAAAAATGAAATAGAGTAAAAAACACTATTGTTTGCGTAAGATAGAAAAGTGAGAAAATGTTGTGGAATTGGTCGCACAAAAAGACAATAGAAGATTACATTATAGCTTTCCTCAGTTGTCTTCTTTTTTTGACAATAGACTTGCATTTTTGGTGCCAATAGGAATGCCAACTCCTTTGGTAAGTGTGAGAAGTAAAGCAAACATTAGTATGTACATTGTTTTTTGTTAAACTTCACAGTCATCCTTTGTCTCTCAAATCTTTCTCAATTTAGATTTCCACTGGTGGTTCCATGTCCCAAATTCAATGCATTTAATTTTGGGGTATTTAATGAGGGAGAAAAACAAGATGGACAATAATAAAAAAACACTAAAATCCTACAAATATTTGAGGAAAGACAAGAAATATGAGGGTTAATAAATGAAGTCTCATTTGATTACAAATTAGGGGAACTATTCAAAAGTTAGGATAACAACTAAAAAACAATTACATGTGCTTACATAATCGGGCTAAAATCCATTATAGCCAACTTTTAAAGGAGTTGTGTTCTTGGAAACAAAGTTTGTGATCATCACACATTGTTATAATGGTTTACCTTTGGGGACATTTCAAATTCATTCCACATTATTATCCGACCAAACTCAATTACTCAATTCCACATTATTATCCGACCAAACTCAATTCCACATTATTATCTAATGTCATTACTCAATTCCAAACATGCTGCATGAACATAGTTCACTTTTGGTCTAGAAGTTCTTATTCAATCTCCAAGAAGGATACTAAAAACTATCTACCTCACTATAGGTCACCTCTCACTCATATAATCTTTCAGTAGAACTCCCCAATGATTAGGGAGCATCAAATATACCAATGAGGATGGCAAGATCATGGAAGATAGTTAGAAAGAACTAATTATTAAGGAGGGTTCACATTACCTATTGTTTTTTATGTTGATGCACGTGATGCCTAACCTACTATTCAAAATAGGATGAAAAAATACATCTTACATAAACTCCTTGATGTATTTTCTAATACCATTTGAGTTATGATTCTTTCAAAAATTGATCAAATATTTAAGTTTCTTGTAGATGAGATCAATCACTTCTGAAGGGTTCCACTTGCTAAGGCTCCACTTATTCACAAATATAGAATTACTAAACTATCCTAAGAGAACTACAATGATCTCTTTTACATAAGACAACAAGTCCCTAGATCCCTTACTCACGGTTATCTTAGATAAGCAGTCTATTGCTAAGTCAAGAAATGAGAATTCTTAGATCTTCAACTTTTTCATGTGAAAAAATTAACAAATACCCACGTTTTTCAAAATCTCCTTTATGCAGTAGAAATTTACTAAAATAGATCTATTTGTAAGCAGGAAAAATTTACAAACCTATACCTTTTGATGCTATCTCCAAAAAAATGACAAATGAAAACATGACGAATATTACCCAAAAGGTGCACAGGAAGACATTTCTATACTTCAAACATTAGCTTGTTCAAGGTTGTCCAAATTGATGGACGAGTACTAACAGCGTACTGGAAAAACTTCACCCTTTGCTCATATCTATTAAAATGAGCGTAAGATGCATATGAATGCTAAGTTAAAACACAATTATTATTCTTCGGAAACCAATGCAGAAGATGATAAGCCATTAAAGTTGTAAGCCCCATTAAAAAATGATAAGTGTTGGTACATTGTTACATCCCAAGCATTTAAGTTTTTTTGGCTTGATGAATTGCGATGCTAGGGCAGTTTGTTATTCTAATTCTATTCAGCAAAAAAGTATGCCCCTCCAGTGATTTCAATTCTGAGAGCTCATTGCCATTTTACCTTTTCTAAAGCTGACAAGAAAATGGCTTGTCAATACCTACGATCTGCTGGAAACCTATCAAATGTAGAGAATTGAGTGGAGCAGAGAATTAAGGTCTCATAAGAGAACGTATTCTTCCAAATCATAGATCTATGAATGCTGTGTTTATGTTGAGCAGAAGGCTGTGGGAGCATTACAGGATCTTGGATATAAGAATGTTGGCAATGTTAGCATGAGAAATAAATAGACTCATCGTTAATGTGACAGATTGAAGTAAAAAGGAATCTTGCAAAACTCCAACCCCATGAAGCAACCAATTTCATTTAAGCATTGATAATTTTGTTTTGAGTGGCAATCAGTTACCAATCCACGACTATGGGCATAGTCATCACAGATGCAATCCTTAGTCAATCTTTTCAAGGCTCTGTCTAGTATACTCCCAAATAGCGATGGCTCCACTCACATGCACATTAAGGGATCGAATAACTCCAAGCTGTGGGATTTCCAGACATTCATCTAGTATTTGAATTATTTCGATAGGAATGCCTTCTTTTTCCTTACCCAAAACAAGAATCTGCATAGAAAACGGAGGCAATATTAGATTCTATTTATACCCAACATCTCTAGCAACTATGGATCCTTAAGATACACATACAGTTCGCTTCGGAAAGTTGTACTTATGAATTGAGACACTGTTGGCAGTTTGCTCCAGCCCAACGACTACATATCCTTCCTTCTTCATGGCAGTCAAATATTCCTGGAGACTTTCCTCAGGCACTTCCTTTAAAGGGACCCACATTTCTGCAGTAACACTAAATGAAAACAAAAATTAATAAATAACAGAAACAAGATCAGGGTGTCATCATATGCTGAAAGATTGTGACCATCATGTGAATGCTGAAAGATTCACAATGAATGACAAAATCATGGTATTTATCGCCTTTCAACCTAAAATTGATACCTTTTACAGATGATATAAGAGAAGCAGGTCCAAAAGTCTTTGGACATGCCTGGTAGATATGTATTTTATTCTCTGTATATCTGATGCATATGATGCTCTAGCTTTGGAATTCCATCCTCTCTACCCTAGTCCTTGGACGACTCAATCACCCCTCTACACTATATAATATCTGCCCTGGACAACGAAACTGAGGCTGCAATGCCAACTAATATGAAAACATAGGTAGCATATTTGTCTGGGAAAGCTTTGGACATATGGAAAGGTCATGCCTCTGATTTCTAATAAACAAATGTTTCTGCAATCCAGTATTGAGATCCCGACTCCTACTCATGCTACAGGTCAATGAAGGGCTACACAAATGGGCTCCCAACCAAGACATTGCAAAGGAGTTACAATAGATCAGGCAATAGCATTTTTTCGTGCATGTGGACCAGCATCTCCCATCACAAGCGATTCTAGTGATTTTTCAAAGATAAAAGTTACAATGTATCTGATTGACTTGAGAATCTTCCATCTGTAGATGAAGAGATTCTTTAGTAAAGTCTTCTTCTATTTCTATTTACCTTTTCACTTAGTTACATTTATTTTGGTTTATTGTTCACAAAGTTGAGACAACATGTTTAAGATGTAATCTCTTGTTTCGTCGTATAGGCCATTTTGTTGACATATTTTGGTAGTGATGTGTGTGAACACACTTAGGACAGTGATGTGTGAGCACACTTAGGATAGTGATGTGTGTGAACACATTTAGGACACTAATGTGTGAACACACTTAGGACAATGATGTGTGTGAACACACTTAGGACTACAGGGGCATTTTTTCCCTCTTTAGGAGGTTTTTTCCCCCTGTCTAAAAATACTCTTAGAACCCTGAAGTGGTGAAGCTTTAGGGTGAAGCTTTTGGGGATTCAAAGCAAGAACCCAACAGTGGTATCAGAGCTACAAAGCGACATTTGAGCAGCAACACAACGGCTCTCATAGGCAGTCCGTCTGTGCCATCTGTGGTGGCATTTTTCTGCTGTTGAAAAAACCAATTTCTGCGTGTTTTCTTCCTCTGCGCAGTTTCAATTGTGTCTTTTTTTTCTGCTTCCAAGTTGATTCAATCCTAGAAAAAGCCTCCTTGAGTCTTCCAAGACATTCCTATAACCCTCAGAAATCAGATTTGCTTCCCTTTTCTCTTCACTTGTTCATCTTTCAAGTCAAAGAGGTATGCTATTCCCTTTAGTAGTCCATTTTTTACATCAAGATGTGTTCAGTCCACGGCCATGGCTGAGATCAATGATGTATTTCGGATGCTTGCTGTTGAGGATAAACTAGATGGAACAAATTACCCTCTTTGGGCTTATATGATGCACCATGTATTAGTAGCAAAGGGGTTGTGGAATGTGGTTCAAGGGGCTGGAAAACGTCCTGTTGTTGAGAACACAAATGTTGATGGTACTGATTCTGTTGAGGATGTTGATCATCCTGCTGATGCCCATGCTACAGTTTCTATTGTACGAACTGCAGAGCAACTTCGTTGGGATGGCAGAGATGCTCAGGCACATGCTTTGATAGCTTTGTCTGTGAAGCGTGCCATTATTCCCCATATTCGCTCTTGCAAGACAGCAAAGGATGCTTAGGATACTCTTACCACTTTGTACCAAGCAAGAAATGAGGCTCGTGTTGCTATGGACAATTTTCTTACAAAAATCAAAGATTTCAAGGAACAATTATTTCTGCTGATGAAATGATACCAGATAGTTCACTTGTGCAGACCGTTCTAAATGGTCTTCCTGATTCATATCAGACTTTTGCTTCTACTCTTCGTTTAATGATGAAAGGCAATCCCAATGCCTTATCATTGGAGGAGCTAGTCTCTGTTTTGTTACAGGAAGATCAATCTAGGCAAAATAGGTCTATTATGCGTGTTGCAGATCAAGCTTTCCTAGCTACTCAGAAGGGCAAAGGTAAATGGAACTCTTCTGCTAACAAGCAAAGATTTGCTAATAATTCACAAGTGAATGAAAAAAACAAGAGCAGAAACAAAAACTATTTTCTGCACCAAACACAGAGTCTGCAAATCTTGTGCAGAATGAAGAATGGGCATTTACTACTGTTTGTAGTTTTGATCCATCTTCACTTGAACAATGTATGTCTGTTGTACAATCAGATGTTTGGTACTTCGACAGTGGGGCAACCAAACATATTACCTTGCAGCACAATTTCTTCACTTCATTGGAGCCTGCCCCTACAGGGAATACTATCACATGTGCCAACAACTCATCTTATCCAGTTATGGGTGTTGGTAAGATCATTTTGACTACTGTTGATGGTAGTCCTTTCATCTTGTTAGATGCTTTGTTTGTGCCAGGGATCAAGAAAAATCTGTTGTCAGTTTCAGCATTAGCCAAGGTTCGCTTGATTGTTAAATTTGTTGATGACAGGTGTACAGTTCATGATCTGTCCAATGGGGATGTTATTATTGCTTCTAGCATTTTATGTTGTGGGCTGTATAAGCTCGTAGATTATGAATGATCTATAAATGATTCAGCTTGTGCAATACAGGATTCTCAAGCTATTTCAAATGTAAAGATTTGGCATGCACGCTTTGGTCATCTGAATTTTGCAAGTTTGCTTCGCCTGTAGAAATCTGAAATGGTGTCCTCGCCCAAACTTGAGGCACCTCGGAAGCATGCTTGTGAAGGCTGCATTTTGGGCAAAATGCAGCGTTCATCCTTTCCAAAAGATGGTTCAGTTCGAGCTACGCAGAAATTGCAGCTTGTTCATAGTGATGTCATTGGTCCTATGCAGACACATTCTCTTGGGAACTATCTTTGTTTTGTGACTTTCATTCATGACTTTTCTAGGCATGCATGGGTATATCCATTGAAGGCAAAGTAGGAAGTGTTTCTGTGCTTCAAACAATTTCTAGCTTATGAGTTTAATGCATTTCTGGCTGAACGTGGGATAAAACATCAGTGTACAATGCCGTATACACCTCAACAAAATGGAGTTGCTGAAAGAAAGAATAGGTCACTCATGGAAATGGCGAGGTGTATGGTCAAAAGTCAGGCCTTACCACATAGTTTCTGGCTTGAGGCTGTCATGTGTGCAGCATATGTACTTAACAGGTGTCCCACTAAAGCCCTGCACTCTATCACTCCATATGAAGCTTGGCATGGCCAAAAGCCATCTGTTGCTCATCTGCGTGTTTTTGGTTATTTGGCATATGCATTAGTGCCTAAACAACAACACAAAAAATTGGATGATAAAGCAGTGAAATGTATTTTTGTAGGATATAGTTCTGAAAGGCTATCGTCTGTATCATCCACAATCTAAATGCATTTTGGTTAGCCGTGATGTTGTTTTTGTGTAGGATGCAATTCAGCCACTTCTTTCATGTACGAAGGAGACATCAATTAGGTCCAAAGATGTGTATGACACTTTGTTGCCTCTGTTTACAAGTAGACAATTAAGTGTTGACCCACTTGAGGCACCTTCTCAGCCTTTGGACGCTACTCATAATGATGCAGATCATTCCATTTCTGATGCAGATCATTCTATTTCTGATGCAGACTTACATGATGCACTTATTAATGAGAGGGCTGATATAGAGGAGGCAAAGACTGTGCCTAGATGGCTGTTGCAGACTTTGCAAGACAGTAAATTGGATTTTCCTTTGCCATACCATACTCGTTCAAGTTATCATAGTGCTTCTTTTGCATCAGATTGTTATGCAATGGCTGCCTCTAGTCTTTGCAATGAGAGTGAGACTGTTTCTTTTGATGAAGCACAAAATTTAGAAAATTGGATGGCTGCTATGCAATCAGAATATGAAGACTGGTACATGGTCTTTATGTGACTTGCCTCCTGGCAAGAAGGCTATTGGCACTAAGTGGGTATATAAGCTAAAGCGTAAACCTAATGGAACAATTCACAAGTATAAGGCTAGGCTTGTTGCAAAAGGTTATGCCCAAGAAAAAGGCATTGATTTTGATGAGACCTTTGCTCCCACCTGCCGTATGACTACTGTTCGTAGCATATGTGCAATTGCAGCTCATCGTGGTTGGAATGTACATCAGTTGGACATTAAAACAGCATTTTTAAATGGTGATCTTCATTAGGAAGTGTATGTATCCCAGCCCCGTGGTTTTGTGCAAAAAGGGCATAAACACAAAGTGTGTAGGTTGCGAAAGGCATTATATGGGTTGAAGCAAGCACCACATTCTTGGTATGAAAAGATACATGCCTATTTGATTGCAATTGGGTTTGAGAATAGTCCAACTGAAAGCACCTTATATGTTAAGCGTGTTGATGTGTTTCTGATCATGGTTGTGTATGTCGATGATATGTTGCTCACTGGTCCCAATGAGAAGCATATTGCTTGCTGACTTTAAGGCTGATTTGCATGCCTCTTTTGAGATGTCAGATTTGGGGCATTTGCATCATTATTTGGGCATTCAATTTATGCAAGTTGATGGTGGATTAGCATTGTGTCAAATCAAAATACATTGACACATTATTGCAGCGTTTTGGCCTTGAAGATTGTAAACCTATTGCCACTCCCATGGAGACAGGTTTACGTTTGAGCCTTCATGATGCTGGAGATGCATTTGATGCTGTTCTCTATCAGCAAGCAGTTGGATGCTTGATTTACTTATGCATAACCCGACCTGACATTCAGTTTGCTGTCTCTCAGATGGGCAGGTTTATGCATTGCCCAAGAGTTAAGCATTGGCAGGCAGTTAAGCGCATCTTTCGCTACTTGAGTGGTACCCGGTCACTTGGGTTGTTTTATCCCAAGGGGGGATCACTACCGCCAGACCTGCATGCTTTTTCTGACTCTGATTGGGCTGGTTGTTATGACACTCGTGTGTCCACAAGTGGTTTTTGCTTCATGCTTGGTAGCTCATGCATATCTTGGTTGAGCAAGAAGCAGCCTACTATGGCCACTTCTAGTTGTGAGGCTGAGTATAGGGCAGCTTTCACAGCTACAGTTGAGTGTGTGTGGCTCAGACGCCTTTTAGCTGATTTGAGTGTTGGTCAGTCTTCTGCCACCACCATCTTCATTGACAGTCAAAGCGCAATGGCAGTTGCGAGAAACCCTGTGTTCCATGCTCGCACTACGCACATTGAGGTGCATTATCACTATATCAGGGAAAGGTTCTCCGCTGGAGAGATCAGTTTGGCTTATGTGCCCACGCAGGAGAACATTGCAGACCTCTTCACAAAGGCTCTGCCTAGGGAGAAGTTTGAAGTTTTCCGCAAAGCTTTAGGCCTAATCCCATTTGTGGATTCATCTCTATCCACATAGCTTGGCACTTGTTTAACCATGAGTGTCAGCTCCTTGTTCACCGCATCACTCCCAAGGGGGATTTGTTGACATATTTTGGTAGTGATGTGTGCGAACACACTTAGGACAGTGATATGTGAACACACTTAGGATAGTGATGTGTGTGAACACATTTAGGACAGTAATGTGTGAACACACTTAGGACAATGATTTGTGTGAACACACTTAGGACAATGATGTGTGTGAACACACTTAGGACCATAGTATGAACCATAGATTCAATCATTCGCGAAAGAAAAATACCCTCAAAGAATGATAAATACCATTCTTTTGGATTAACTATTTATTATGAGGTAGATAAGCCTAAAAATGAAAAGAAAAACAAAGAAAACATTAAAAAAATGGGGGAAAAACAAAAAAAAACACAAGAATGTTTGGATAACATTCGCATTCGTTTTCCAACGTAGGAAAACGAATGTTATACTAGACGAACACGAATTTTACGTACTATGCTTAGGACTACAGGGGCATTTTTTCCCTCTTTAGGAGGTTATTTCCCCCTGTCTAAAAATACTCTTAGAACCCTAAAGTGGTGAAGCTTTTGGGGATTCAAAGCAAGAACCCAACTCTTGTTTCAGAGACCTCTCCATTCTGGATTGACCTATGCTAGTGATTTTCAAAGATAAAAGTTACAATGTATCTGATTGACTTGAGAATCTTCCATCTGTAGATGAAGAGATTCTTTAGTCAAGTCTTCTTCTATTTCTATTTACCTTTTCACTTAGTTACATTTATTTTGGTTTATTGTTCACAAAGTTGAGACATCATGTTTAAGATGTAATCTCTTGTTTCGTCGTATAGGCCATTTTGTTGACATATTTTGGTAGTGATGTGTGTGAACACACTTAGGACAGTGATGTGTGAGCACACTTAGGATAGTGATGTGTGTGAACACACTTAGATTACATGTTTAAGATGTAATCTCTTGTTTCGTCGTATAGGCCATTTTGGGCTCTTAAATGATGTTCATATATCTTTCTTTATTTCTTTCTTCTCTTTGAATATGTCTCTTTCATTCCATGGGTGCATGTAGGCCCTGGCCCTATGGACCATGACCTCAGCACCCTTTTCATCGACAGATAAATGCCATTATCTTCTGCCATTGCAGGTGCTTCCCTCGCTTCGGAGACCTCTCCATTTTGGATCTACCTACGCTGGAGATCTTTCGAAGACAAACGTTATAATATATCTAACTTGAGAGTCTCACATGTGCCGAAAACCAGATTCCCTTGTCTTTGTTTTATCTTATTTACTTTTATATTTACTGAGTAACATTTATTTTATTTTCATTTGTTCTCAGACATGAGATAACACTTAAGATGCAATCTCTTGTTTGGCCTTACAGGCCATTTTGGCCCTCTTAAAAAACGTTAATATATCTTTCTTACTCTAGTTGTGAAACCCTTAGAATGGCACCTTCCATAGCCTGTACTAGCCTAGCCGTCCTCATAAATACTAGTTTGGAAGGCAACCGACATTCTTCACCTCAGTCGATGATCAATACAACCCTGCCCTTAGCAGCCCTCCCAAACCCATGTTACATAAACATATTCAGTTGATTCTGCTTCCAGAAACTCATACAAACCTACTTTTCTTTGTGTGATGATGATTGCATATGCCACTGTTAAATGTGGATATGTACAAGTGTCCTAACTTAGTTTGTCAAATCAAGCTGGCTGCTCTGTGCTTTACCTTATCAGTTGAAACTGCCTATCTAGCACAACACTTGCATCTGCAACTATTAAGCTCGAAGCTTTGAAAACCTGCAATATTTTATTTCAAAGATTGATATGGAAACATTATATGTCAAGTGTGAGCAGAATTGATAAAATCATTACTGCTGGATGACGTACCTCACAGGTTCGTGCAAGCCCAGCAAGGTTAGGTATGCGGCCCAATAAAGTAGCAACCACTATTAGCTCTTGACGATTACCACGCATCTTTACTATGTCTTTAGCTCTAGAATGTATGTTTGCATGGAGGAGGTCTTGTTCGGTCTCCATTACTACTGAAATGAAGGAATATTATTTCTATGCCTGCTACTGATTTTTGGAACAATAGTATACCTGTGCTTATTAATACCTGATAGAACTGGTGAGAAGATATCACTGCTAGCCTCCTTATTAGGAGGCCCCCCCACTCTAACTTCAGGGCTAGTATCCATGAATCTAAGAGATCCAATTTTCCTTTGAAAATTGGCTGATCCCTCTGTATTTTCTGTGCTTGACACAGATGAACCATTCTCTCGTTTAGGGTCAGATATTGATTCACTTTGTAAGGTAAACGCATCTGCAGCCATCGATTGACGCAAGTCATCTCGGGCTTCCTGGATCAAGTGCAGCAGCAATAATATACATACATCATAATCAGCATATTTGAACTTTGAAAACAGAAAGGAAGCTTACCTTTAAGAAGTATGATACTTTATCCATTAGAGCAATTGGAGCACATTCAAATGGAATATCATCCAAAGGCTGCAATCTCATGAAATAGTATGTTCATCAAATAAAGGTGAACTATATAAATAGATATAATAAAATTTCATGTGTATTCCCTGAGTACCTTCGAGGGGTCCTCCTCACCTCCACACCTCAAGGAGAAGATGCCCCTTGGTGTAACAGCTTTTTTGGGGTCAAAACCAGTCAAAAAATTATTTACTGCTGTTCTTATCCTGAAAGAAAAATGATCAAACCACCCTTAAAAAAGAGGTGAGTAGCTATTCCTGTCCTCTACATGCATCAGTCCTATCCAACCCATCTTAGGAATAAGTGTAGGCAATAAACTCTTCTAGTGGACTTCTCAATATTAAATGGTAGTAATGAAAGTGTCGTTGAAATAAAGGACTCTTCCATACGATTTAGATTACATTTTCCAGTAAATGACAAGAACCAAGTGGTAGCATGCTCTCAAACCACTTTGGCATGAGGAATCCTATATTAGAGATGTAAAGGGTTCAGTTTTTTCTACTTTCTCTCTAGTTTACTTAAGTTTCTTATTTATATGTTCTCCAAAATATTCTAAGTCAAATCCATTATGGAGCATACATTTTGTCGTGCTCCAAGCACCTATTTCATACTCCATAGATCTTCATCCATCCATCTCCTAGTCCAGAAGTCCAGACATTCAACGTGCACACGCACAGATCTGCCACACTACCATGTGATACCAAAACATATAGGAGATTCTTAGAGGCTTCCAGATGAACATCCTTCTTAGTTCTAAAATGCTAGTTCCGCAAATCACCTTAACAAACTTCTTGCAGTTAGAGAATAAACTTATTCAACAAAGTGGGTTAATTTAGGAATCAAGCTCATTTTTTGGAGCTCTCAAACCATTGCAGTACTTGTCAATATTGTGATCATTGAGATAATTGGTAGGATCCAGACTTAACTAAGTTCTTGTTATTGTTATTGACAAAGCTTTAGGAATACTACTTTGGATGACATAACACTGTCCATTCTAATGTCATGTTAGATGTCAACTTTCAAAAGCCATTTTGTTGTATTTGGGATGTTTATATATTTTTCACAGAACCCAATGATTGAAATAAACATGATAGGAAAATCACCTCCTGCATTCATTATTCTCATCCAAGAACGCGACTATTGATTGTAAGCATTTTGTTTCAAGTGATAATGGAGGATGGTTGTTTAAATTGACATCTTTGATGGAGGGGACTTTGAGAATCTTATGAAAGACTTCATGTATCAGTATCTGAAACAGAGAAAGAATGAATGAAATATTAACGTATTTTAAGAGGCCAAAATAGCTTATAAGGCCAAACAAGAGATTGCATCTTAAAATGTGCAATCCGAAAGAAACAACCATCACACTAATTTCCAATGTGCAATCTGCATTGTTAAGGTACTGGTCTGACTGACCAATTCAAATCAAACCTGAGAAAAGCTGCGCAATGGATGGTGATGAGTAGTGTAGTATGGTATCACTGCTGGCACTAATTCATCAATAAGTAAAGTTTGAATGCATGCTGGAGTTGCATGTATCAAAACATTCACAGAAATGAAAACATATGATGCCAACGTCTGCAAAAAAAATCAATAAACAGAACGTTAATGAATCTAACATTGAAATTTTACAAATAAAAAAGGATACCAAACATGGCCTTAATATCACTAAAGTTTCTGCTCTTTTAAATCTAAAATAAACTATAAAATATATCCAATGCTTACAATCCTCAATATTCAGTTAGCTCATACATACACCTCTAGTGGATGACAATAAATCGATATTTGATGTTGTAATACACCCATATGAGGAGTCACCAAGATCGACATTGGGTATTGGTAGGGTTCCCATTTTGCATCATACATGCAATGCAAATAGATTCCATTGAACTAATCTTTATCAGTGCTACCAAGATAGACATTGGGTATTGGTAGGAATCCCATTTTAAACACTAGAAGGGCTCTTACATCAAGATTATACAGTTATAGCACGGTCTATGCAGCCTCAACCATGTCAAGTAGGATTGAGTTTGTAATTCATCCAATGAGAAGGGGGGAATTTTGAACCTACATATCTGCACGGTGATCTTTATTTTAACCAAATCATGGGTTATGAATGGTCCAGAGTTATAGGACATATCTTAAAATGTAGTTCAGAGGCATTGAACAGTCACTGATCAGTCTCTACACATAAGTCTTCTGTCCAGCATTTGTCCTAATCACCATTTAAGCTTTACCCTCAGAAATATTCCACTATTTAGTGGAAAATATTTCATTCTTCAGTTGCAATTTACTCATACATTATTATAGCCATAAAATGAAGCCAAAAAACAGCAAAAATGATTCAGAGATAAAAACTAGATTGTTGGTACCATACAAACATCAGAAAAAGGTAAGCTTGTCTAGTTCAGACAAAATTGTACCTGCGTCTTCATATTGAAATCAGCAAGGGCTGGGACTATTTTTTCTTTTACCTGAAACAATAAAAATCTACTATTATATTCAATATATAGCACTGAAGACTTTACTCCTCAAGATTATGATGGTTGCCTGTGAGATGTATAGCCTAACAGAATTGTCACTGAAATCACTTTGCACATGACTTGTTTCAGGACATCCTTCCATCAAAAAAAATCTCCAGAATTTGGCACATAGTGATAACATTAGTTTTGCCTCAAATGCATAATTTGTTTCATCTATTTTTGTTTCCCACAGGATAAACACACATCAAGATCTGATTTCACAAATATTATTCTCGACAATGTATGCAGTCATCATGATCTGTTAGTGAAATATGGAAGAACCTATTTGTTAGCAATTGCCAGAACTGAAAGATAATCTTTTCATTGATACACTCAAAAGATTTAATGCTGATCTTTTACTGGCAGAGGACAAAGAAATTTTATTGGCGACTAAAGCTTTTACTAACATTTATTCAAGGGAAAAAAACATTTATTGTTGTGATCATATGGACATGCCACATTGAGAAACCAGACGCTCAAATCAAACATAACAACTTCAAATGTCCCAAAGGCAATGAAACAAATGAGAAGACAGCAGAGGAAAGATGGCAGAACTAGAATTCCCAAAACCACTAAATGGAAGCAACTCTTCAGCAGAAGAGAGAAATGTCTTCTGGTAGTTTGTAACTGTTGCATTACAAGCGTTGCTTACAAAAACAAATGAAATCCTGGCAGATTCTGTGTACAAAAGATTGTGTAATACTAGTATATTCTGTGTAACAAAAGATTGATTTCACTTCCCTTACGTGACGATCACTCAATTACAAAGCTGTTTTATCATCGGCAATGCAAGCCATTGTCAGAAAAACAATCCTAGGGATTATGTAAGATGAGAAAATAGAAGAATACTACATCAGGTTATCTGCAATGATAGATAAATGAGATAACAAATGTCTATACATAGAAAGAAGGCGCCATTGTCATAATTAGTAGTATGTGATCCTTTGCATTCCTGGATCTCCATTTACCACCTAAATAATATATTTTTAGCAACATGGGTCTGTATCTTTTTGGGTTTTCACAGTTTCGGCCTATACATTCAAAATGATACCATAAGTGCTTTGGGACGCCCTCATGAACAAAGTATACTAGACATTACCCACAGAATTCTATTGGATCACGTAAGTCTTCAGACTAGTCTGAATAAAAGTATCCAAGTAGAAAACACGTGCATGCAATGATTAACAGAGTAACGCCAAACAATTTACCAAATTTGGGAAATGGAGACAAAGTTCAATAGCAAATATCTCAGCATACTGCCGGACTGAGGGTAAGTTGTTTCTCTGTACAAATAAACATAAAGTAGATGAGAAGATTTACTGAAACTTTACATATCAAATAGCACTCGGCTAAAAAACTGAACTAAGACTATATGCAAATCTTCAATTGATGTTACCAATAATCGGGTAGTAGGCCATGAACTATCAATGTCAATAATTACACATTGTTTTCTGTTTCTTTTGATTTTTCACTCACAAGCAAACAAATCTGAAGTAGATCCATGACTTCTTCAAGTATGTCATCATCAACAAACCGTGAAAGAATACAAGCCATCTGCCATGCTCGAGTTTTCCTCCTGTGAATCTGCAATTTAAGAAGACTCCTACTTATAATAACTATGGCATTCATAGAATTCCAGAACATATGCTTATTCTCACAAGAAATCACTTACAGCACTTTTTTTCTTGTAAAGTTCCTTTGACAAATCTGCATCAGTTGCCTGAGAACCATAGATAAAACAGACATAAAAGATAGTAATTCAATTAGGCTACACACATGACATGAATGATTGCAATAAGGGTTTAGTGTTTACACTGGTAGTTCTCATGTTAATTGCAACATAAATTTTGATCACATGATACTGTATGAAGCAAATGGAATTGTACAGAAATATTTATGATTACATGATTGTATGATCTTCGATACAAACCTATTCTCCAAGACTTATAAGTATGGTAGCTAGGTAAAAAAAGTAAATAAAATAAAAAGAAACTAACAAATCTAGACAGATATATTACAATTTTTATCTCCACAAGATATCTAGCATAGGTTTATCCAAAATGGAGAGATCTCTGAAGCAAGGCAAGCACTTGCAATGGCAGGAGATAATGACCTTTATCCGTCAATGACAGGAGTGGTAAGATTGTTGTCCATGGGACCGGGGCCTATTGCACGATCTATTATAATGCTTTTGTTATGCCTTGGTTGGGAGCCCATTTATATAGCCCTTGATTGACTTGTAGCATGAGTAGGAGTGATGGGGCTAAAGAAACTTGTGATTGTTCTTTGTTGATAAGCTTGTGTTGCTGTACTGTTGTCCTTCAACAACTTTTGCCTCTTGAGTTCTAGCAAGATAAGCCCCAATCATTGTTGGTCCTCATATTCCAATACCTTCTGTAGTGGCCAAAGCCTTGCTTAAAGAGGCAATGTTATCTCCCTATTATTTCATAAATAAAAACTATACATAGCGTTCATTAGATTCCACACCCTAATGACACAAATGGCAAATTCTTTCTTCTTGAGGTATTCATGCATATCCACCTGCCTCAATCTCTAACTAATGTGATGAAGTGCCCTATCACACATAGTGCATAGGATAAATGTATGACCATATAAAGTGACCTGATGATGAACCCATCCTTTGACAAGGATTTATACAGTGCATAGAGACAAAATCTATATAGAGACCCGAAGAGAGTGGTGATCTGCACTTTTCCTGATAAGGATTTATACAGTGCATAGATTCTCCACTGCATATTTATAAGGGCATTCAGTGTTTGTAGCTGTTGCATAAACCGAGTGGCCGACACAGTATCAACGGCTTTCCAGAAATCCACAAAGCAGCTTAAACCCTCCTTGATAAGGGCTCGAGAGTAAACCACTTCCAAAAGCCTTCCTGTCTAGCTGAACGACAACTAGTTTGCTCTGCCCATGAACTCAATTCTGACTCTAGGATTTATCCATATAGTTTGACCAAGTAATGGCCAATCATAATTGTCCTATAGTTGCTCAGCGTCATGAGGGTCTCCACTCTGGAGGATTGGCAAAATGATATATTTTGTCAATCTAGTAGGTAAACCTTCACATGTAGCTCTCATAAAGATGTGTGCTAGCAATGGGAGCATGATGTCACGGGTATAGATAAAGTACTCACCTACCAATCCATCATGATCCTGGGCCTTTCCAAATTGTAACCAATCAATGGCATTTCTTACATTTTGTGATGTAAAAATGGTGGATTCATGTGGGCGTGAGCCATGTGGGTGGGGAAGTGAAGGCTGCCCCAGGATATCATATAGTACCTTTGCATATCCATGCTACACCTGAGGTGAGGTCAGTTGTGTGGTAGGTTGCCTCATTAAACAGTTTCCATGCTCTTTTACGTTCTCATCCTAGGAACAAGTCATATAGATGATCCTCAAATTTAGCTAAATACAGATGATCTTTGTGCTGGAAGCGTCTCCTTGTATCACGAGATTCCTCATCATACCAACTATTATGTATGATTCTACCAAGTTTGGGGGCATTGCCCGTTGTGTGGGGAAAGGCATTTGTGGCTGCTTCATGCAAGAGAAACCCGCAGCCCCACGTAGTTATGATTGTTGGTAGGAAGAGAGATGATGAATCACATGGTACGGATTGTACCAAACCATGATAAGTTGAAAGGCCCAAATCTAGATTGGCCTAATATATGAATTGGGTTAAACACAGTTGCGTTTCATTCACGAATAAAGAAAACACTTTTGCCATCAAATAGCATTATTGATGTGAACCTAGAGTTTGTATATAACACAGCATGGTAGGAAATTGTGGTTTCTGAGATGCAGAAGAGCAGCTCACAGATCTTGTGAAATCAACGTTGAAGATATTCTATAATAGACTATTATGGTACCAAGAACACCACCAGTTTACCAATGCGTGAAGTAATTTCAAAACCAGCTGTTTCCCACAGTTTGTGGCAGCAAGCACTACTTGTTCTCCCTCATGTCCCTTGGAAAGACTTCTATTTTCAACTATCTCTGCAAATTTGTGAATCAACACTGCAATAGTGACACGGACATAAAGCTCAGAGTTCCTAAATTCCTGCATCACAGTACAGAAAACCATAAAACCTTGAAGCAGATTTAAATAATTACAGATTTAAATCTTCAACAGTTTTTATTACCTCAATAAGCTCAGGGTCCAAGCTTTGCATAAGCATGGAGTACTCCCTAGAAGCCACTACGTTCTCTGAAATTTGTCCATCCAACTCCTCATCTATGCTCTCTGCAGGCAGTAATAAAAATTAGAATCGACAATAGATGAAGTAGCTTTAGTAGAAAACCTTTATCATCTCATACCTCCACCATGGATAGACAGTAGATACAATTCCTCAATATAGTATTTTGTGATGGCAGGAAATTTTAGCCACAGTCCTGCAACATGCATTGCCGTAAGCCTCATTGTACGAGGACTACGAGAACCTTGGTCAAGTAGCTTCAACAAAAGCTGCAAAAAAACCATTGATTTAAATTCTGAAACTTTAGTCCATTTAGTTCATGTTTCCAGCAGAGGTTTTTCTCAAACTACATATACTGGGTAACTTAATTATCAAAAATACAAATTTGAAAAACAGTTGGTTTTCTTCCATTAAAAACTTACCAAATGAGCCATTTCCTAGGCGTTATAACCAATGGATTTGATACAACACCACATACCATGTTACAGGCAATCACATTGTACATGACATGCAGAATAACTTACCCATTTAAGAGGTCCAGGATCTCCATTAATACTATGCATAGACACATTGCCAAAGATGTTCGGGTGGATAATTGCTGATAAAAATGCAGAAACTGAAGCAACTCTTCGCTTATTCGAATCAGCAACTGCTGCCCACGCAGCTCTAACTAATGACCACGCCACCTTACATAAAAAGATATCAAACATTTATAATTGCATAATAGGAGAAACTCTAAATTCATCACAGTACCTCTGTGGCTTCCAGAACATTCCAATGCACCAGCCATCGAATACATCGCAAAAGTGGCAACATATTGTCCTCACCAGCAATCTCCAAGCTTCACAAAGCAATATATTAGATAAATATCTCAGAACAGAAAAGAAATGAAAAAAATTATAGACTTAACAGGCACAACAGGTATTATCCCAAAAGAAAGCTCCAACTTGAATCTCATTAAGATGCAGCAAAACTATTAAAGAAACCTTAATTATAAACAATATAAAAGACCATAATTACCGTTATCTTCCTGTTCTATCACAACAAAAACCACTGTTTGGTCTACTGAATTATTAAATAAGCTTGTGATAACAACTGTTCCCATCAATAACTAAACATTAAGAAACAAGATTGGAATCTCCAAAACGTAATTCATCATGAACCTCAAACTGCCGATATTACATCATTCATAAAGTTTTACCAATCAGTATTAGAAATAACCAAATTGTCACACAAACATGTACCTGTTTATTGCATCCAAAAGAACTGTCTTGAGAATCGTATACGAGACTGCAGGCATGTTAGTGTTTATATGTTTGTTTCTGCCATATGCCCTACAATATGGAATAGAAAGAAGCCCATCCAGACAAAGCCACTGCCAGAAGAAATTATAACAGGGTGTCCATTACATGTAAATCAATACCAGGTTCACATAGATGTATGCTCATGAGTGATTAGCACAGGTCTACTTTCTTGTTAATTAAAAAACACATTACTATCAAAAAGTGTTACAATATATCAATCTAATAAATAAATAAAAATCCAATGCCATAAAAATATAACAATCGAACAATGGTATAAATAAATGATTACAGTCTGTAACACTTGAAACCTTTTTAAGTAAAGAACAAGATTGTAATAGGCTCATAAGAAACAGCTTCTACAACCAATCTCAGACTCTTAACTAGAACTTTCCAGGCAGTCTCAAGTCTGCCTTTCAATCTACCATAGGACCTGGCAAGCAGGGTTAGAAGGGCAATGCCATGCTGCAGAGAATCATGAATGTAAGATAAACCAAGACTACATTCTAAAGTATATAGTTCCATGTATTACTGTTGAAAATATGAGATCACAACAGTCTACAATAGCTCTTAACTAACATTACACTCAGTCCCTTATTAAAACCCTTATTCAGAATTAAGCAAATTAATCATGAAAGAACCTTGATGAAGATGAAGGAGAGGTTCATAGCAGAAGCATAAAATAGGGGAATTAGAAAAGGTCATAATACAAGGTCTAGACGAAAGTCTATTCGCAAGGGGTGTTCAAGTCCCTGACAAACATGCATGAGAACGAGCCTAGTAGATTTTTCTTCCTGGGTCTGTCAGAACTTGATCATAGTACAAACAGGAACCTGTCTTTCAGTAAGAGCCTAAACTTCCAAATTGGATTTAATCTGGCCCCTTCTTTGAGGCACACTCTCAGGAGCATGGGCCACACCCTTATATAATTAGGTTTCCACATCCTACGCATGCTTCACACAGAAAGGTTTCTCTACCTGATCCCAATTTTACAGTAGTGCCTATTTTGAAAAAAGAAATTTCTGATCTTCTCAGTATATCCTTACTTTAGAGGATTCTGTCCATATTTAGACGAAAATACCAGCCACTGAAAATAAAGTGACATGGAAAATAAACCATAACAGAAACAAAGTCCCATCTAACCTATCATCAAGTGTGTAAATAGCCATTCCTGAATGCTAAACAAGCTAACACAATCATATACTTTTCCAAACATCCTTGATATCTAGCCAGCGAGAAGAAAAGTATCTGATGGATATTCTTCACAAAACAAAGTGTTACGATAAAATTATTACTTATTATATCCGACTATGCATTAATTGATTTTCCACTCACATTAAAGCTAAGTAGAATTGACTGACAAATACCAAGAGCTTGAAAGCTTTTATTCTCCTTTTATGGTATAAAATGCAACTTAATGAAGGAAAAAGAAAATACACATTGGAACGGATATGATATTAACCTTTTGCTGCAAAAGGAATGCTTTGCGACTCCTTGCTAAAGTGTGTGCATGCAGAAGCGAGTTTATGTTATTTAGAAGATTGGAGACAACAGTATCTAGAATCCTTTCATCCTTCGCTCCTTCTCCAGGATTAACAGTCTGTTTCACTACTGAAAGAGCATGAGTGTCTAGTGACAAAGCCAACGCATTGCAAACATGTGCAAGAGCCTCGTATAAACATAGTTGCATTTCTCCTTCCATCTGAAAAAAGATAAGAAAGAATATCATGGTTTTCAAAATAATTTGAGCAGCAGGACTTAATCCTTTGAGCAGATAACATACTATAGAAAACCATCATTGCAGAAACCTACACCACCTCTCCTACCCATGGACAGGTATAATCTCAAATATGTATAAGTTATTTCCACTTTTTATGTCACGTCCTGAAACTGTCATGTATCCTGTTCAATGTTCATATATATTCTTCAACGCAACAAGAACAAATGTTTCACATGAAGGAAAACAGTTTTGTTGCCAAGTTATTAGAGATGGTTTCAACAGTATGTATAGCATGTAGTCATTACATATTTCCCTACACATGTTTGTATGACAAAGTCTTCAACCAGTAAAACAAAGTATTGTTTTTTACATCATTTTCTTCCAAGTACATTTTCTTCCCCAACCATTATTCCTTTATGTGAACCCTCTTAATGATGGAGAAATTTTCATGTACATTTTATATTCGTCACAATTATTCCTTTTTCAGTCCAAGAAACAAGATCAAAGTTATGTAACCATCACAAAAGCAAAGAATAGGTTGACAAGTGATCTTTGCTATACTGGCCAAAGCAAACAATTCAACCAAATCAGCTGATAGGACATCTTGGATAACATGGAATTCATCCATGATGCAGGATGATAGAATCACAGTAGAAAATATCAGAGGAAATTTACAATATCAAGATTAGCCACATGGCCTTCAATGTAAATTTGGGAGCAGTGCTGTCAATGCTTATTGCTTTGTGAATACCTCTTCTGTCGCTGTTCTTGTGTTGATTGATCTCCCAATCAGATTCCAAATGAAGAGATGAGCAGAGTCAGAGATTTTACTATTATTTTCACACATCCATACAATGCAATTCCCAATCACTTCAACTGCAACCACCTATCAATATATAAAATCCAATCATTAGCACAGATTGAACTTGAAACCCATTAAATACAAAGATTAATATCAACCATGAAAAACTGAATCATCTAACCAAGCTAACCTAAATCCAAGAAACCACCATATCAATCCTAACCCCTAAGTCAAAATTGCTACAACTTGGCTGAAACCAACATTCATGCAACTTTTATCTTGGAAGCCTGAGTTTACGAAACCAATCATGGAACCATGGATTATCAAACCCATAAATATACATCCAATAAATGCAATAAATGCCATACACTATCAAAAATAGTAATGGTAAGGAGAAAATCAGAAGCCATATTTTTGTGGCCCCTTTCATTTAAAAAGCATGCCACATGGATTCAATCCCCAACAACTCCTCCATATTTGATGGGAACATATTCTACTTTTGTGTGATCAAGAACTAATTTTGATCATCTTTGACTTCTTTCTTCTCAGCATCCATAACAAAGCCTGAAATCTGTCGTGACGCCCAGGATTTGGTGATAAAGGTAATTCACGCCTTTACATATCTGAAACTTTAAACTACAATAGAGCTACATGTAATTTAACAGGTAATGGCAACCTTCTTAGGAGAAACGATAAAATAGATCATATCATTTTTCTTCCAAGTTCTTTTACAAGTGAACTCCAAAAACAGGTGGAAGAGCAGTATTTAACCGCTTATGTTAGGAGGTTTGCAAGCTGAATAAGAAAAGTTGGCAATAAAAACAGGGAGACTCAAAACAAAGCACAGTACCCCTTTCAAAGCATCCGAAGCCATTTTTGTGGGAAGCCGGCGCTGACTTGGCCCACCTAGCTTTCCAGTCACAGAGTTGGGTAATGCATCACTGTTTGAGAAATCATAGTTCCAAAAGACTGCGGAAGCCCGTTCAGCATGTGCAAGAAGTTCATCCTACACCCCAGCATGTTTCATGGCAGATATTTACAGAAGAATTAAAAATGTTTACAAATAATCAAGCTAATGGATCCATAGTTCAAACCATGTTTGCAGAGATAATAAGCTGAAGGTGTTTTCTCAAAACATCAAATGTACAGCCACCATCACTTATAAGGGAAACAACTTGGACTTCCTTTTCGATCCTCAAAGAAAAGCTTTCACTATGATTAAAGACCTTCATTTTCTCAAATGATAAACTGCATACTTTAATAATATTATCAAGAAGTAGTAGAAGCTTCTCCGGTATACACGTTGAATTGTATGCCCTCTGATAGATGCTGCAAACGTTTTCATGTACAAACTGCCAAATAGAACAACATCCCAGGTTATACCTCACTTGTATTAGATAGAAATAAAATAAGCATTAATTCTAGCCTTGTGCACCATCATCAAGTGTGAAAGACTCTTCTGATTGAGCAATCCAAGAGCGAGCATCTTTGCCCACTTATCTGCCTCTTGTGCCCATGCTTTGACTTCTTCATCTGTCATGATTATATCTATTCCATATCCTGATGGCTTTATTATGGAATTAGCTATCTCATAGAGTCCATTTGAAATCCAGCTCTGAAAATCAATTGAAGTGGAAGAGAAACCCGACCTAATCCAATACCATACATGCCCATGTAGCATTCCTGCAATCAATGTTTCACGCAGTTTTTGTAATTTGTCATTGGTACATTAAGGCTTCTGATAGTGGACTAGTATTAAACCTCTAAAGGATCACCAATGCAAATGTTTACAACATCCCACATTCACCAAACACCCAAAATGTTAACATCTCTATGCTAAATTAACAACTGAAACAGTTTCATTCACAGCTATAATCTTTAAAGTTGAAGAAACTACACATAAGGTTGGCAGACTCAATAAATATCAAGTGATGGATGTTTCCAATTCAGCCAATGAAATCGAAACTATCCAGAATTTTCCAAACCCTCTTCATTTGGTCTTTCAGCCCATGAAGGTTCAGACCAACAATATACTCACAAAAGTTAGGTGGGTTTATGCAGCTTGTGGGTAATAATCACAAGATGGATCAGAAAAATGTCAAAAAACTACATAAATCAAATTATCACCTCACAGATTTTCAAACCTTCTTCGAGATATGGCGAAGCGATGGTTTTCCAAATCCCATAAAAATATTAAATATTCACAACTAAAGGCAAAGAATATAAAAGAGTGAATAATACGTAGTACCTCCATAGCTAATAAATTCATGTGGAAATAATCCTAAGAACCAGAAAATTTTGCAAAAAGGAACTTCAGAAAGTACAACGAGGACGCTTGCAGCTCTCAGCAAATGATAGCAAACTGCATAAATAATCAAGAAGTGGCCTTAAGCACAAGTACACTGTATGAAGCTAAATTATTCAATTATAAATGGTTCTTACACTCCTCTATAAAGCTGAAGATAATTTTCAAAAGTTAGAAATCAAACCTTTCACACGGTATAAAGGATTGAAATGTTTCTTGCTATCCTCAACAAGAGGACCCAAACTATCAAGAACCTCTGTAGCTCTCATTCCGTTAGATTTCGAGGCCTCAGTACTTGCACCATCACAACAGGAGTCCGCCAACCATGTGCTTCTTGGAGACAAGAAATTATTATCATCTATTGCAGTATATTCACCTGGGGATGAAGCAGCTTCAAGGCACATAATAAGTGTCATGAAACCTGGTCTACATAATAGTCTTGATGAAAGTTCATGGGCCATTCTAATGACAAAATCCACGCGGTCCCTGAGAAACACAAAAACCATACTTACATACAGCACGCATGAAAGCATGTTCATGTAATATAAGGTTTGCTTTATAAACTCTCTTAAACTTCTAATGCACTTATGAAAAGGACTGAGCATAAAAAAGATACGAATTGCATGTTATATTAATAGCAAAAAGAAAGCTTAATGTCATTTACAAAAAAAATGTAAGAAAGATATATTAACGACTACTAGAGGCCAAAATTGGGATGTGAGACAAATCACTAAATATTGGTGAATACATGTTATCCATACTGAAACAAAAGCTCTACATTTCGGAAAGATCTATGATAATGATCTTACGAGGATGTGATATAACGATTTTGGAGATGGCTTACAAAGATGAAGTCCATAGTTAATATGTATGGGTTGAGTAGCAGTGAGATGACATCGCATTCAAGGATGGTGCAGGGGAGTGAGGCTATGACACCAAGTACATTTGGGTGTCCTTGTGCAGATCAGACATGGCGAGCAATGAACTCTTATGTTCTAGGGATCGTATGGCCCGTATGTCTTGTATCCCAGTCCTCATGGTCTCTATTGTTGTCGGAACTCCCCTACATCCACTATTGTGACTTCTCAGCATTCTGTCAGTGGACATGTGGGCCTATCGAAGAAGCCAATGATGCACGAATGCCTTTGCATTGTTGTGCACTAACATACAGGTCGATTCCCTATGCTTATGAAGCTCAACCAAGATTTGGCCAAACTGTTGCTTACATCTATTTCAACCTGCTTTTACAATTCCTCAGGGAATGTACCCTTACATCTATTTATATTCATATGAAGAGGTTTCTAACATGCATCACCATATCATTAAAACTAGAAAGAGCACTACATGAAAAGATAAGTGATACTAAGGTTCTCAATTGATCACTCTTCTCATCAAACCCCAGGCTCGAAACTGGGTTCTTTTGAACCCAGAAACAATAACAAAAGGAAGTTTACCGTGTTTCCAAAGATGAGCTGTAAATCTGGAAAAATTTAGCTGCTGACTTGGCCACTTCTGAAGAATAAATGCCCTTTAGACCTGAGCATCATCCATTCCAGTAAGAAATGCTGACTATTACAGTCAATAATACAACATCAGGAAGAAAATACAAGACTCGTTCCAGCGATAGAGCAAAAGACTCATGTTCCATATACAGTTTCTCTAGTCAATTTTTTGTTTGACAGAACAAGTATGAGGAAGGCTGGTAAAACATTTGTCAAATGATTTACCAAAATCTTTGTGATGTATAGGATCATTGAAAGTTGACAATAATGGTCCTAAGACAAAGCTCTCAGGGATAGTGACAGCAAGGTTTTCTGCTTTTCCCCATTCAAGATGCATATATGACTGTAAAATCAGCCGCCTCACTGTCACCAATTTCATGGGGAAAGCATTGTCAGATATGTGCAAATAAAGATACAAAGACACCTAACAATGAGTTCCTTCAAACAGATTACCTTGTGGATTATCATGTTTGAACCCTCGTTCCCAGAGAGCAGTAATCCACCATATGCTTGTATCTAAATCTTGGAAGTGATACTTTCCCTGAGGTTGCTTAGGCTCATTTGAAATTGGATCTTCACAATCTTTCCCATGCAAACCAGGCAGAAGCAGCGTTATCTGTTAAAAAGACTACTTCAAACACGAGCAAAACGAAGACACACAATATAAGTATACATAGAGATCTTTTTCAAGGTTCATGATCCATTGGAAGTAATTTCTCGAGTTGGAACATATAAGCAGTGCAGTTGAAAAAAAATATTATTACCTTGCTATGAAAACTAAGACAACAAAAAGAAAGAATTCCCAAGAGCATCAGGTTGCACCTGATGTTTCCAAGCTGCCTCAACAAGATGTGTTCCATATTCTTCTAACATGTCATATAGAAGCATAAAAGCCTTCCAGCGTTCCATCTCGCATTGCCATACTCCTAATGATCTTGCTTCTATATCTGCATATCTGTCTCGTCTTGTTGATGAGTTTAATGAGTTATTTTTCATTCCATTCAAATTTATGGAATCCTGCTTCTCAGAAACCAATGTTTCTTTCAGAGCTTGCTGAAGAATATGCAATGCACGCTTTCTAATCAGAGGTTCTTCATCCACCTAGATGTCATAAGCAAAAAAATGTATTAAGGAAAAATAATAACATGTAGTTGGAAGAATCGTATACAACTAAGCTTACCAGTCCAGATTTTACAATGTCCCAAAGCTCCCCATCATTCCAAATATGGGAAAGACTTGTCTGACCGGTTTTCTCCTCAGATAGTGGATGAAAAAGAAGCTCTGCAGAAAAGTCTAGAATAAAATATAGGTCTTGCTTTTGCAAAGAGTCTTGAGAAAATAAAAGCCTCAAGGTCTCTAATAATTCCTTTTGTAATGGGTTCCTGTCATTAGATATAATGTAGTCACATTAATAATCCAACTCTCTAATTGCATTGCTATATGGGCTCTCTGAACACTGGAAAAGAGATAGAGGATCACCAGATATCTGGATTTTAATCTTACACTAATCCCTTCATGGTGCTTGGACTCAGCCTTTGAATAGCTCTCAAAAGTGAAGGTAATAACAACTTGATAGCATACTCTCTTTTAGTATCTTCATTTGCTTGTGAAATGGCTGTCAACATGGGATGAAAAAATAGTGTAACAACATTTGCACAGAACATTTCTCCTGAGCTTGTAGCAACTCCTTCATTTGACGAGTTTACATTTGTGTTACTTGATGCTTTCGACAGAAGAACAAAAACAATCTGACAAGCTACATGGTAATCTAATGGTTCCTTGACACATGGCTGGTATTCCTCCCCGGGTTTCGAGGAAAGATTTTCTTGATTATGCATCCCAGCCATAGGAAAATTAACTTTGGAATCTTCTGCCCTCCATAGCAATGGTTCCACTGATCTCAAAAGATAGGGAACTAATGATAATTCTGCATATTCCCATGCATTCTTTGTGATAATTAGGTCTGCTATCATTTCAGCAACCTAACCCAAAAGAAAAAGTGCAAGCACTCAAATTCAGCTAAGGTACACACTGCAATAATAAAATACAATGCTTAACAGAAACTTACAATATTCTGAAACCCTGCTGCTTTAAGATCTGATTTCTGCAATAGGGGTACACATACCCCCCAAATGATTCTATGAAGTAACTGAACACAGTCTTCTGTTACATTCCAAACAAAAGCATCCAATAAGTTAAGACATTAAGTTATAACAGTAAGGAAACCCATCCTGGCCAGTCCTGTGCATTTAGAAAGTGCTGTGTTCAACGGACATACAAGAAGGCATACATCAAGAGTTATCGTGGAAGCAGTGTCAGAACTCCACTATAAGGATGAAATAGAATGGCAATTCCACCTATATAACACTGAGATTTTGACTACATGACAAGAGAGGAATCCAAATAGAGTGGACTACTTTTCTTTCCTCCCTTTTTTCTCTCTCTTTCTTTTCGTAAAACAGGGCATTATCTTAACAGTACAAAAAACCACCATGATTTCCAAGTGGCTCACTTCGGATGGGTTTACATAAATAATATACACCCATCTACATTGCAATCCCAGCTTAAGGCTGACACTAGAGAGCGCCATTGTTTTATGCCAATATTAGCAATTCTAACACTTGATTCAATCTTATAGAGCATTATGCAGTTATTCAAGAAAATTAATCTCTCACTAGATAATAAGTAGCACCACTTCTGGGAATTTCGAGCACAACTTACCAATAGAATTAAATGCATACAATATCGCTTGCATCACAGCACTCCAAAAATTATCTTGTGCTTCTATGTTGTTGTTTGTTTCCTCAATGAAGACCTACCATAGCCAAAACAAGGTGTTATATCATAATAAAGATTGTAAAATGCAACTCAACTGTAAACTCCCACCCAGCATTTAGGAAAGCCTCTAGTTATAGCTTTGTAATACTTCTTTTCATGTCTTGAAGCTTCACTTATTCTAGTTTTACCCTTAATAGCATAGAAATAATAGGAAGACCTACTCTAGATTCTATAGACAGAGGTTTAAATATGGATTCCTTGGTCACATCAACTCCTTTCGTTTGGAGATATCAATTCTCTTCTACTTCTTTTATGTTTTTTGCTTTAACATCTTCCCAACTACATTTGTTAGCAGTAGAGAGATAGAATGAGAGTTCCAGTCTGTAGAAGGGATATACTTTTAAGAGCCTAAAATTGACAGTGAGACCAAAAGAGAGATTGCATCTTAAAACGCTATCTCATTTTTTAGAACAAACCAAAATAAGTAAATATGACCACATATAAGATGCCAAGGAGTCTCATAAGCTATGCACTTCAGATGTTGGACTTAGATAGACTGAAACTTTTGATTTTAAATATCTCCAAGATGGAGAGGTCTTTGGAGGGAGGGAGGGAAGCACATGTGGTGCCAGTTGATAATATCGTTTACCTTTTGATGACAAAAAAGTGACAAAGCCATGGTCCAAATTGGTCAAGCCCTATGTGCACGACAACTGCTATTGCCTAATCTAATGTAACCCCCTATCATATGTTCTGGTTACGAATGTTCTCATGGTTCTTTATTGATCAGTTGTTGTGGTTGTATCATTGTCGTACAACTCTCCATATTTCTTCAATTCTAGCAAGAAATACCCCAAGCCCAATTGGCCTTTCTATTCCATTATCTTGCATAGTGGACCCAAGCTTAGATTGAAGAGGCAATAGTATCTCCCTCTAAAAGTAGTTGGGGTTATTGAAAAATGAGAAAAAAACATTTATTCTCAAGAATATACATATGTGTCACAACAGAAGAGAGAAAACACAGAGATCACTTTTTACATGAGGAGAAGGTCCCTCTTAAAGGTCAAGATCTGGTCGTTGGGATAACTAGCTGTTGGGGCTAGCTAGCTGTTGGGCTAGCCATTTGGCTATAACTTTAATCATTCTCAACACCGCCCCTCAAGATGGGCGAAAGATATCCACTAAGCCCATCTTGTCACACAATCTAGAAAGACTTACTGGCCCAAGTCCCTTTGTAAGACAATCTGCTACTTGATCTTCAGTAGAAACATGACTCAATTTTAATATTCCACTATCAAGTTTCTCCTTGATAAAGAATCTGTTGATTTCAATGTGCTTGGTCCTATCATGTTGTACTAGATTGTTGGCAATGCTGATTGCTGACTTATTGTCACACCACAGCTTCATCTGATTTTCTTGATTCATGTTTAGTTCTACTAGGAGAGTTCTCAGCCACAAAATCTCTGCAACTCCTACAGCAATAGCTCTATACTCTGCTTCTGTTGTTGACCTTGATATTACCAACAGTTTCTTACTCTTCCAAGAGACCAGATTGCCCCCCACATACATGCAGAATCCTGATGTGGATTTCCCATCATCAGCACAACTAGCCCAATCAGAATCACAATAGCCCTCAATGTTAAAATGACCATGTTTTCTAAAGATCAATCCCTTCCTTGGGCTACCTTTGAGATATCTCAGAATCTGGTACACTGCATCCATATGATCTTTCCTCAGATCATGCATGTAGCGATTTACCACACTTACTGCAAATGAAATATCTGGACGAGTGTGAGTCAAATAAATGAGCCGACCTACCAATCTTTGATGCCTTACACGATCAACTTTCTCTCCTGCAAGTTCAGTTAACTTGATCTTTGGGTCAATTGGAGAAGCTATAGGCCTACAACCCAACATTCCAGTTTTTGTGAGATCTAATACATATTTTCGCTGAGATAGAACAACTCCTTCTTGTGTGGAATAGCGCTCGGCCTCTACCGAGTCTTAAACACTCAGTGGAAGAAAGCAAGAAATAGAAATGAAATTAATGCACTTGCACAATATGAGATGATACCAGATGTTTACGTGGAAACCCCTAATAGGGAAAAAACCACGGGAGCCCACAGACTCCAACTATCACTATAGGAAGAGGATACCAAGCGAGACTCGGAGGCAATGACCTCGAGCTCTATGTCTTCGCCAACCGGCAGTAACTACAGAAAAGCTTTCTGTATCACACACACACTCTCTCTCTCTCTCTCTCTCTGTCTTTACAACAGTAATAATAACAACTCTTCCAAAAAAAAACCACATAAGTGATTTCCCTAAGTCATATTTATACTTATGTGACTTTAGGACTATTTACAAATATGGCCATGACAAGCCCTCTAGAAACATATTTACAGATATGTCCCTAGATCTGGTTCACACCGGGTTCATCCGGATATCGTCTGGATCCGTCCAATCCGGCTCCTTTCTTCCGCTTGTCTGATCCGGCTCCTCCGGATCCCATCCGGAGGGACCGAATTCCCAACACTTCTGCCCCACGAGCTACCTCAATTCCAAGAAAGTATCGTGGCAACCGTAGATCCTTCACCTCAAACTCTTTACCCAATCACACCTTCAATTGTGCAATTTCTCCTTCATTGTTACCCGTGATAACTATATCATCCACATACACAGCAAGTAATGTAGTATGCTCCTTGTGTTGTCGGATAAACACTGTATGGTCCGCATTGATCTGTTGGTATCCCATACCCACCATAGCCCTTCTTAACCTGTCGAACCAGGCTCGAGGAGATTGCTTCAATCCATAAAGCGATTTCCTTAGTCTGCAAACCATGCCTACTGTTTGAATTGTACCAAAACCTAGGGGGATATCCATGTACACTTCATCAACTCTCCATGAAGGAATGCATTTTTTTACTTCTAATTCATGTAATTTCCGATCCTTATTCATTGCTAAGGAAATAAGCGTTCTAACAATGCTCATCTTTGCTACATGTGCAAAAGTCTAATCGTAATCAATGCCATATGGCTGACTATATCCCTTAGCCACTAATCTTGCCTTGTGACAATCTGCCCTTTGGGATCTGTTTTATTGTAAACACCCATTTGCATCCAATCGCCTTCTTTCCTGGTGGTAGTGATACAATCTCCCAAGAGCTCCAAGTTCTTCTTGCATAGCTACTTTCCACTTTGGATCTTCTTTAGCAACCTGCCAGCACTTGGGTAAAGTGACAGAGTCTAATGATGCAATGAATGCTCTATGTGTAGCTGATATGTTAGAATAAGAGTTAAACTGAGCAATATCATGAGGAAAACCATAACGATCAGGAGGGACTCCTGCACTACTGCGAGAGGTCCTCCTAACCATTATAGGAGAAGGAGAGGAAGTCATATCACTGGTGATTTCTGGGTTTGGGAGTTCTATAGGTATTTCAAAAGTCGAGGCAAGCCGGGACATGGGACTTGATGGCACAAGTGGCACTACAAACTTGGTCATATTTCCTCCCTTCTGCCTCTGCCTCCAGGTATACACCTTTGACGATCAGTGTTCCTCAGCCCTATTGACATCATTCTTGACCCTTTCAAAAACAATAGAATGATAAACATAGTGTTCTTCCGATTCCACCCCCCAATCTTCAACTGATGTGAAAAGGCTCTAAGGTGCCTAAACCTTAGTTTGAAGAGTTAGAGAATCTCCCTCTTATTTCATACAAAACAACACAATTGCAAACACATTGTTCTTTCAATTCTATCCCCTAAGAGCACGATTGGCAAATCCTTTCTTCCATAGATTTGCATACATATCTGCTTATCTTAATGTCTAACTGGCGTGAAGAGCTCTTGAGGTGCTCTATCACAGTACGGAGTGCATGAGATACACATGTATCCATATAAGAAGGCTTAATGACACACATCTTGTGATGTGTGTAAAATGAGTGCCTTATAATGGACCGTCTTCATACTAAGATGTTCTTTCAATATCCAATTTAATGATAACAATTCAGATCACTCCATTTTTCCACTTCGATCATATTAAAGTGAGAAAATTCCAACCTATATTGGAACCGGGGTAGTGCATTTATATTTATGCCATGTGATTGAAACCATCTTGCATTTCAGCAAACCAACAATGATTATCTCCATGTTCAAGCACTAGTTTTGAAGACATACGTAGCGCATCCTTGAGAGCATTTATTTTAGGGCTCCCAAAGTCTTTTGAAACCAAACATTGATTACAATTTTTTATAATAACTCGCCAATGTGATAAATAAAGGCTTGAAAGAAGTAGTAAAGAGATGAGACCAACATCAATAAAAGCATAATGCTTCTTAATGCATAACAAAGAAAGTGCAACGTGTGATATGAATGAAAAGGATAGGAAGAATTTGGGTAGATAAGTCATAGGAAAAGAGTTTTATTTTTATATTGCTTTCTTGAATGTCATTTTTAGCATCGTCTTCTGCTTATTCATTCAAGTTTTCCACGTTTTTCTAAACAATTTGAAGTTGAAATATGTAGCGGCAAAGATTACAGCTGCTCATGTGAGAGATTGAAGAATAGCTAAGTCAAGATATAAGGGTGGTGGTTTTCTTTTGTTTCTCTATTCCGACTCTTATATTTTATTTGTAATATCTGGATACTTCTCGACCAATGGAGGTTTATAATTTGATTCATGCTATCGCACCCTCATGATTGACAAGAATAATAGCTATGGCTTGAGAGAATAAAAAGTTTACCAATGCTTGATAGTAAAAGAAGAAAATCTATAACAAGATATGTCGCTGTAAAGAGCTGGAAATCAGGGTCATGGGAGAAAACAAAAATGTTGAAAAAAATATTTCGCAACCACAAGTAGTGAGGGATGGAGTTCAGGGCATGAAGAGAGAATAAATGAAAAGAAAACCTGCAAAAAGGCGTGGTAGTGATGAGCTGAAATTGGAGTCTAGTAAGAAATCAGAAGAAATGGAAAGAGAACAGCGACAAGTAATAAAGCGCTGAGATTGGAGACACAGGATGGCATCAATAGAGAAACAAAATGCACAAAGACGGAAACATAATTTGCAACAAAGCAGCACCAAGTATATTCACAGAAGATATAGAGGGAAAAGAAAACAAAAGAACGTGACAAAAAATTGCAGTAAGAATAGCAATGCGCTAAACCCAAGAATGTGGTAGACAAAAAGGTGAAGAAAATCTGAAATTTTGCAACAGTACATAGTTAAAAAGAGTTCAAATAGGAATGACAGGGACCATAAAAGCAAGAAGAATCAGAAGACAACAGAAGATAGTAAGGAAAAAGGCTTCATTAGGGTTGAGAGCTACATACCTGAAAAGAGAATGAGTGAGATGAAGGTGAAAACAGAAGAAGGAAAAGACAGTTGCTTGGACGCAATATATAAAGGTTGAAGAAAGACATTGGAGTAAAGATAATTATGGATGGAGAGGAAAAACAAAAAAACTGATGGTGATTTAAAGGAGAATCGCTTGATTCATATACCTGCGAAGAGATGAAAATAGACAAGAAAATACGAAAAATAAATAAATTTCGAAACCGGACTGGAGAATTAGTGCATGAAAGTGCAGAAGAAGAAGAAGAAGAAGAAGAAAGATGAAAGTGGAGGAGGAGGAGAAGACGGAAGAAACTGGGGGAAATTAACAAAGAAAATGGTGAAAGGAAGAGAAGATAAGAGGAAAAGCTTAGATTAGAAAGAGCATACCTGATGAGGGGAGGAGGTGAATCTGTCGAGGAGAGTGGAGACGAGGAGGTCGTGGGAGAAGCCATTGAGGAGGATGAAGGCATCGACTGCGTGAGGGATGGCGTCGCGAGGAACAACAGAGAGAGCTCTGAGCAACAGCTCCACTGAATCCACCATCGCTAGCTAGGTAAAGCTAGGCTACACAACACAACAGAACTTCTGTCTTTCCTTCCTTCTCCACACTACTGTCTTTTCTTCCTTCTCTCTGTCTTCTTCTCTTTCTCTGTCTTCTCCTTCAAAAACCTCTGCGTTTTCTGTATTTCCCAAAATACCCTCCACACAAATTTCCCTTATTTTACAAAGCATACCCCCCCCCCCCCCCCTACAGTCTTCTTCTTTGTCTTCTCCTTCAAAAACCTCTGCGTTTTCTGTATTTCCCAAAATACCCTCCACACAAATTTCCTTTATTTTACAAAGCATTATCCCCCCCTCCCCCACCAAGAGTCTTCTTTCTTCTCTTTCTCTGTCTTCTCCTTCAAAAACCTTTGCGTTTTCTCTATTTCCCAAAATACCCTCCACACAAGTTTCCCTTGTTTTACAAATCATTACCCCCCCCCTACACACACATACATACACACACACCCCCAACAAACAGATATACATAGGAATAACAAAAAGAAAAAAACAAGGCAAGAAGGCGATGCCTTGATCCATCGCGAACATGTTTAATCAAAAAAGAAGAAAGAAAGAAAGAAATAATAACGCCTTCTATGACCAAATTTGGCCCATTAGACAATCAATTTACAACAAAAATGGGGTATTTACTCATTCATCAAAAGTAAAAATAAAAATGGGGTATTTGCTCATTCAAAGAAACATGGCATAGATTCGATCAGGCATCGCACGCATATATAATCGAGAAGGAGTCAATCGCATCGATGAATCGATTGGGCATCGCACAGATGTATAACTGAGAAGGAGTTGATGGCATTCAATCAATCAAGCATCACACATGTATAACTGAGGAGGAGTTGATTGCATTGATCGATCACACATTGCATGCATATATGTATGTATGTATGTATGTAATCGAGAAGGAGTTGATCACATCAATCCATCGCACATTATATGCGTTATAATCGAGAAACATGTGATAAGAATCTATCAATCACCCATCACACGCAAAATAATCGAGAAACAAGTGGTATAAGTTGATCAATCGCACATTGCATGCATGATCATGAAACAAGTGATAAGAGCCTATCCTATATCGCATGTGGGATCGAGAAACAAGTGGTTGAGCTGATCCTACATCACTTGTGTAATTGAGAAATGCGTGATGGAGTTGATTGATTGATGATTGGCACTATACAATTGACCACAAACAACATTACTTAAGAAAGGATGGGCACAAATCAATCGGCATGTACATGGCTTGTACTCAAGTAACATGCATATGCGCAATTGCTCAAGACTCCAGGGGTGGCCAATGGGGCATTTGAGGCGGAAATAAGCAAAACGTTGGGACATACATGGAAATAACTCGTTATCATTGTTTTATCGAAAGGAAGATGATTAATAAACTCAGAACTAACTCTTAACCAATTTGGCTCAATAACAAACCGCAATTGAAGCAAAGTCGAAGCACCCCCAACAGACTTATAATCAAGGCATATATTAACATGCTATGTATCTCATCTAACACCCACAATAACACCAAATCGAATCGAACAAATCATAATCAGCCTCAGTTAAGACCAAATCATCCCAAATAAAGGCCCCATCTACTCCTATTTGTCAACCCTTCAGTGCAGATTGGAAAGCCATTTATCAAGGAGAAGTTGATAGGGTATACATACCCAAACATCATGTCAACACTCTTATACATGACTTATAGCCTGACATTTTTTTAGATCAAATTGGTGGGGACACCCAATGTCACAAATTCCATATATATATATACCTGAAATCCTTTCACTTTGTGCTTTTTGGTACTACTCTTTACATCATGATATCCCCTTTTCATTGTTATTTCTAGTCTTCTCCACAATTAGAGATTTCCAAACCACACATGCAAGAGACCAAGGATGAAGGTGTAATTTCAAAAGTGGAGCTTTCAGGTAAAGCAACATATCATGAACATAATAAAGATATGTTAACACTTCTAAAACATTGTCAATTACACACTTTGCTCGATATGAAAGACTCGCTCAAAAGCATGAGACATGCAATCATATCACACCAGTTTAGGCGGTTGAATTCAGAAGGGGATGGATAGACGACCAGAAAAAATAGACAATAAGAGCAACATTGACTCTTACACAGGAACAAAAGAAACACTGATGGTAAGGATATCTCAACAGACCATGGCTAGTAAGAATTAGTTCTCAACAGTGATCCAAGACCCAACAAGAAAATGCCAGAGATGGTTACAATTGCTTCTCAACAAAATTCTGAAATGAAACAATTTTTCAATTTAAGATAAAGATCGGTATCAAAGATATGAACCCGATGCTTCGCATCATCATAATCATTTCAATAATTCCATCGCCAGAAAAAGAGGCATGTTTTTACAAATTTCCCACCTGGAAGCACTATCAGAGGAGCACATCAAACGTATTATGTTTCCAAGCAATTCAAGAGACCTCAAAATTATGTAGTAGTGATGTTAACTCCTAAAATGAACCAAGATTCAGCATAAAGAGGTTCACCCATCTGAACCTTTTTACCAACTGAGGCTAGAGCAGGTTGTCAAACTTAGTAGATTGTTAGCATGTTAAAAGTGATTTCGCACAATCCAAAAGTTATCCATGTTATAGTCAGGTATATGTATATATCTCAATTTGACCATACATGGACCTTCCCATGTCGA
Organism: Azolla caroliniana; assembly: GCF_043228905.1. NCBI lineage: Eukaryota > Viridiplantae > Streptophyta > Polypodiopsida > Salviniales > Salviniaceae > Azolla > Azolla caroliniana. The sequence continues at coordinate 18,800,151 of NW_028230443.1, forward strand.
TTCCCTGTGTAAATCTCATTCTTCTCTTCATCGTAGAACAAAGCGGTGATATCCTCCAAAGCTTCTCGAATTGTACTTCTTACAACTGAAGAGTTCTCTCTTTCCCTCCGGCTCACCTTCACAATCGGATCCGAGGCACAAATCTTTGCCAAGCATTTACCAGTAAGAATATTGCTAATATTTATTGATCCAACTGCAAGAAAACCCAATTTATGTAAGAGAATGAAAGGGAGCCTCTTCTCCATACCAATATCATTGAGCATCTTAGGGAATTATCAAATTGAGCGATTTTTTTTCAAAAATGGGGGTCACTTTTGCATATACCAAATCAAAATGGCCATCAAAAAAACACATTAAAAAATAAATGTATGATGACTTGGAATTATTTGAGCATCATGAACACATTGGAATCAATGAATGTATTGCACACCTCCTTCCTCCTCAGCAGATTCATGGGGATGAGATTTGCAATATGATATGATCAAATCTTGATCACTTGTAATATAGATGTTGTTTGTATTGCAGTCTGGATGCCATAGCAGATGATCCTCAAAGGATGTCACAAGCTCCCCACGGAAATTCCATACTACAACAGTCCGATTGCGGAATGTGAGAAATAATTGATTCTCATACAAAAATATGAAAGCCGAGGGGGTCATGAATTCGGTTCTGCTCACTTCTGTTAATTGGGAGTTTCTTACCTAGGCCCATCAAAGCATAAAGATGATTAAAAAAAGAGAACCAGGCAACTCCATCATGCATATGAATGATCATTTCAAATAAGACCTCGCCAAATACTTACATCAAGGATCTGCAAGTTCTCATTGTCTTGTTTCACAAGCAGCTTTTCATTGAATTGTTCAATGAAATCCACTTTCTTGTTTCTGTGGAGCAAATGTCTGAAGTCTTTCAATACTGTGCCGTCCTCTATCGACAATATCTTTAGAGGAACATGACCAGGGGCTCTCTCATATATCAATAGCATTATTCCCGGACTGAGAATTACAAAACATCAACAGTTAGTGAAATGAAGAGAAACATAAATGCAAGCAAGCCTTTCAAGAGGAAGATTACCTTATCTTGATTTCAGAAACATGTTCATCAGGAATCGAATACAATAGTGTGTAATTCTTTAAATCAAAGACCTTGTAGATCCTACATAGTAATGACTCGCAAGTTTTAGGCAATCGAAAAATTGAGTTACCATTGATTCAATCATAAAAACATCAAATGCATACTTACCCATCCTGGGCTGAATATGTTAGAACCTTGCCATTCACATCATCAAACTCTACAAATCCAGGCCATTTCAGTGACTCTGATTCAAATAGTGCAAAACCTGCATCTGGGTTACCCCTGCGAATATACCTATAGAAACAACAGTGGAGAAACCCAATGAGCAAAAAAAATGGCATTTAAAATCCTAAGACTATCATATTGTAGGGCAACATACTGGATGGGTGTTGTTCGACATTTCAATGTGCTAAAGTTATCCGATGCATAAACTGACACGGTTATAAGGGACTCGTTGTTTTTGTTATAGAAAAGACTTCTTATCACTTCATCAGGGCTGACATTGAGGTAGCAGATCTTCTTGTTGGACTCTATAAATTCCATCATAAAACGTGTTAAAAGATATGTTTATGCAGAAAAATACTCTTTAGTTAATATATCAATGATTGCTTACCCCTGCTGAATGCTGCACAAACTCCAGATTGAGCAAGTGCAAATACAATATCTTTGGCAGCCACGATCTCCACAATCTTAGATCTCCTCTTCAAAAAGTTAAGTTGAAGAAACCAATTGCCTTTGGGATCATATGTATCAAACTCTTCCTATATGTGACCAAACATTAAGTCATTTCAGAGAAATACATTCGAATAGTCAGCAACACAACATGCAAGCATTTGCCACATATAAGCTCATCAAGAACCTATCATGACAATGACAACACACACAATATGTACATTATATATATATATATATATATATATATATATATATATGATGCAAGATAGAGCTTCATTGGCATCATAAAAACAGAATCGTCACCCTCATCCAATATCCATGGGCATGATATGATGTAATCATAACTAATACAGTCAAGTTCAAGGTCTCAGTGGCATAAATATAAAGATATGATATAGGCATTTATACAAAAATATCATATTTTCTTAAAAGAGTCATTTTGCAGGCATTTGCATAATATATCATGTTGTGAGCATTGGAATTTACAGAAATAGGTCATGATATGGGCATTTACAGTAAGAACCACCTTGGGGGAATTTAAATGTTTCTGATTAAAAGTTGAAGAAATGCCCCCTAGTAAAGAATTTATGTGGAGAACAAAGGTATCACATGTCTTCTCTCAATTCTTTTTATTGATATGACGAAAAAGAGAGAGAGAAGGGAAATACCTGTAGTTGAAAGTTGCGAAACTTCTCCTGCGCAATCGAACTGTTGAAAGCTCTGTTTCCGTGAACACTAATCTCACGCCTCAGAAGCTTCTTTGCGCAGTTCGAAGACTGGTCGAATGGACAGGACCGTTTCCCTGCAGTGATACGGCGGCTAGAAGAAGGCCTAGGGCTATTTGGAATCTTCGCCTCCATAGCTAGGGATAGGGTTAAGGTTAGATAAGGGAATCCGAGAGATCTGGTGGTGCTATGGCAAGGCAGAGACCGGTCATCTGCTGTTCTTGCCCATGGATGGATCAATCAAAACCTGTGTGGAGTTTGTTGAAGAAGAATTGGTGTTGGGTTTCGAATGTTCAATCGAATGTTAGAATGGAGAGTTCTTCTCTGTTTAGAGTTGAGAGTTCTTCTCTGTTTAGGTTTAGGGATGTACCAACTACAATTAGGGTTGGAGCGGTGTACTCCTCCCGATTAGCAGGGTTGAAGTTTCTTCGCTGTATACAATTTAGCAGGGTTAGAAGACCGTCGCTGGTTACAGGAGGTGCCTTCGCCTGTCAACGATGAGGGTTAGGGTTTGCAGTCCTTGGCTGTTGAGGGTTACCAGTGGGGATGGAGTTGTGCGCTGTTTAGGGTTCTCTCTGTTTTAGGGTTAGGGTTTGAAGCAGGCTGCAGACACAGAGAGAAGGAGAGGTGTGTTTTTTATTGTGACTGTTTGTGACGGATTTGAGTTTGTGTTGGGCTTTTTTTTCCAAAATCAGAATTGAGAGAAGAAGAAGAAAGGGGGCTGGCGTCCGCCGTCATCTCGCCGTCAGTCAAGACCACCCGCCGTCAGTCAAGTCTCCATCCCTTCCCAATAACAGAATTAAGCCGTTACAATTTCGAATTCCATTCTCTCTCTCTCTCTCTCTCTCTCTCTCTCTCTCTCTATATATATATATATATACATATATGTATATATAGAATCTATCTCTCTCGCTCTTTTTTTCCTCTTCTTCTTTTGTTCGATCCGATCCGGTCAAGAGTCGGTTAGTCACTACCAGTTCATCATGGTCACGAGCCGGTTAAGCCATGGTCGAGCATTAGTTAGTCACGGTCAAGAGTCTGTCAAGTTACGGAAAACACACCTCCCCCGTCCCCCGTGCAAAACTATTATCTATCGTTTACATGTCCCAAGGAACCCCAGCCTAGCAACACGTGCGCCCGACCGGAGACCAGTCCGATCCAACCACCCTTCCTTGAGCAAACCATCTGTTGTCCGTGGGAACAACACGCACCCAGAATTTAACTTGTAAGCAAAAATTGATTGCATAAGCCGAGACAATGACTCCCCCTCTCGGGGAACAATGCGTGCAGTGCACATTAGCTTACCATATCCTTCTTTCCTCTATACACTCCTTAGAAAAAACTGTCATGTACATATATGTAGTCTTGTCATGAAATAACATCCATCTGACCAACGTGCTCCCTCTACAAAGTCCTAGAAATGGTGGTGACATATGCATAAACAATTTGACCAACCTTCTTCATCTACTGATGAATCCTAGAAACATCATGGACTATTTACTATCGGAAAACATGTGATCACTACATAGTCTCTCTCTCTCTCTCTCTCTCTCTCTCTCTCTCTCTCTCTCTCTCTACATATATATATATATATATGAACCTTAATGGGACTTGTCATTATGGTAATGCCTATTCATGCTACCAATGAAAGGTCTTCGATTTCACTCAACCATAGTTTCTGTTCTCTGGATTGTTTTACTTTGTTATTCATAGGATTTCAAGGAGTGTCTTTAGTTTTTATTCTTTAGTAGGATTCTTTGATGTAGCCAATTAACTTGTCAATGTTCATCCATTTTGTTGTCCATGATAACGTACCACAAGTATGAGTGTATATTTCCATTACCATGTACAATAAATTTATTTAGGAATTCTATGGTTTTATTATTCTCGAGAATTAAGGAGTTTTTAGATGGATCCCTAGATGAACATAAACATTGAGATAGAGTTTATCATTCTCACACCCATTGTCACGTACATGATACTACAATAATATCTATAACATTTATCATCCAACTAACAACTATCATCATAGTATTATGTTATTATAATTAAGGAGACGTTGACCTTTGTTACGATTCGTTGATGGATGCAAACGTCGTGTATGGGTTGATAATTTTGTTATTTTAGATAAATTGAAGTTAACATCAAACCCATCCCTCAACACTCCAAAACCCTCTT